>NC_092136.1:78263106-78565606 GCF_043159975.1 Macaca nemestrina
TCAGTGAAAGAATATACACTCAAGATGCATTCTGAGAAAGGACATCTGGGGTGAGGATGAGTGCAGGTAGGAAAGGGGCAACTGTATTACAACATCTTCCAGGAGAGCAGGGACAGTGTGGAGTGGTGCTGTGCACGTGGGCCAGCTGCCTGCTCCTCTAACTTCAAATGTGGTCCCTTTAGGAGGCTCTCTTGCTGTCAGCTGCTGCACATATGAGGCAGCCCTCAACTACATGGCCAGTTTCATCCAGCATAGTTCTTAAGCCACAGCCCTTTGGCACTTCATAGTGACCCTGTTCTTAGGTGGAGATGCTGGTGGCAGTGCCTTAGGAGTTAATCCGATGGCCAGATTTCTCATGCAACTGGAGGGTCTAATGAGAATCCCCTTCTACTGCTATACTCCAAGAATCAAAGAGCTGGGATTTCTGATTGGTTAGTGATCAAATAATGAGAGTCTAGAAAACAAATTCCTTACAATTTTCACAGTTAAGCACATCATATTTCATTTTGCTTCATTTTTTTAAGCTGTTTGTTACTAGAGCTTAAGTCCATACCCTTTGGGAGAAATCCTTCCCTAATCAACCACCGTGTCTCAAATTTTCTTTGCTGATGTGTAAGAGACTTTTCTCCATGATGTGTCTATTAATACCTTTTCTCCCAAATAACTGAAACCTGCCCAAGAAAGCCCATGGACACTTATTTACACAGCTTTCATTCAAATCCATCAGGATATCCACAGCAAAGAATGTAACAGGCAAGGGAACTAAAAATATGTATTTCTAATAAACTTTCATGAATTTGACCTGCATGAGAATCATCAGAAAGACTTCTTTCCTAATCAAATCAGAATCAGAGTACTAGAAAATGATTCCTATGGTGGAACAGAGAGAAGAGGTTGCACTCAGAACTAATGCTTGACAGTCAGTCTCTGCTCTAAGATGCCTTCTTTTTATGAAATATCTCCAGGGAAAGCATAACAAGGACATTTGGCCAGACCATCCTACCCAGAGGTCCTGCAAAGTCAAAGCTGGACAAAGGGCTGGAGATAACCATTGCCTGGGACATCTGTTTTGTTCATCATTGTATTCCCAATATCCAGCATAGGGCCTGCCTAGAGTAGGTACTGTACACATTTCCCTTGCCTGGGTGAATGAACGGATACATGGATGAGAGAACGATCACCTCTAAATCATTATCTCCAGGACCTCTTATTCAGCTCCAGGTGTCTAGTAATTATGTCTACTTAGATGCCTCCCAGGTGCTTCAAACTCATCACATCTGAAATTCTAACTCATCAAGTGCCACCTGCTGTCCCTGCAAACTACTCCTTGGGGACTCTGGAATTTCAATGCTATCTTTAACTGTCCATACTTCTCTTTCTTACCTTCTTCATCTACCAAACTCCCAGTATAAATGTTACCTTTTCTCCAATGCCTTCCTTGGACACATCTTGCCTGCCCCTCTTCACTGGCCTTCTTTCTTATTTAAAAATAGATTTGAGTTTGAGGTGATAACTTTGATTTTTTGTGAACAGGGAACGGAGGCTGAGCCACACACACAGGCAGTTGAGCTCTCTCTGAAGGGCAGAAACTCCTTTTTTTCTCTTCCATCTCATCTCTGTTGCCTTTCTAGCTGCAATAAGACAGAACCCTATTTGGGGGAAACACAGAAAGCCAAGACCTCTGGGCACTAACTGCAGAAGTTCAAATCCTGGCTTAGGGAAAAAAACATCTTAAAACCATGCAAGAGTTTTAACTTGGCAGGTAGGTTGCAAGAAGCCTAGCCTCACAGAAGGGAAAGAGCCAGGGAAGGGAAAAAGCTTTCATAATGATGGTTCTGATTTCAGGTGTCACAGTGGAAAAGTAAGGTGTGAAACTTCTGATGACGTCCACTGACTGCCCAAAGACCACCAGGATTACATCTAGAGTGATAAAAAAGTTAAATGCATTTAGCGTGCTGAAGCAAGGGAGAATGTACCCTAGGGTGGCCTCAGGCACTTGGTGGTGGTAGTGGCTTGTGTTGGATCATTCTAAAGAGAATGCAAAATGTTCTCTTGAAACTTGGGGCCCTATTCTTCCTGCTTAAGTAGCTGTATCTGCTTTTTAAGCCCTGTCCCCTTTGCCCAATTTTCTAGCTAGGTGAAGAAACAACCCTTAAGCCCTATCCAGAGCAAAAATGTTTTTGTGATTTGCAGCACCTGTGCCTGGTGCTCTGCTGAGTGGTGCCCGCTTGCCTCTCAGCCTCAAAGGGTTTTTGGTGTTGTGGTGACATCAGAGTGAATGCCACCGACAGAGGACAAATCCCAGCCCCACAGTTGCCATACATCAGCACAGCTGTCAGCCTGGCTCACATTTCAGAATCTTTCAGGAAGCTGTGAGATGCAGAAAGAAGCCAGTTTTAGGCTCTGTGGGCAAGAAGATACCTTTTGACTTATAAACTGCAGATCCTCAGATGTGGATGTTGTCACAGGAGTGAGTGTGTTGATCCTGCATATGGTCCCCAGTAGAGCTCCTCTATAGAAAAGAACCCTTTCATCAGCGGATGGGCAGGAACCCCTCAGAGGGAGAGGTAGACAACCCAGCTTTCAGTTAAGACATCTATAGTAAAGGGAGGGAGAGCATTAGGACAAATACCTAATACATGTGGGGCTTGAAACCTAGATGATGGGTTGAAAGGTGCAGCAAACCACCATGGCACATGTATACCTACGTAACAAACCTGCAGGTTTAGCACATGTATCCCAGAACTTAAAGTAAAATAAAACAACAAACAAACAAATAAAATAATACCTCTTATAAACCGTGAAAGAATGAAATGAAATGGAAATGTATCTAAAGCATTCAACATGGTGTCAGGCATGTACTCAGTGCTTGCTAATGCTAGCTTATATTATTCTGATGAATCGGATTAGCAAATGAAAATTCACCTATTCACTGAATCTTTTGGGGACCACTACTATATTCTAGGTGAAATAAAAGAGGCAAAGTGATTTAAAAAAAAAAAAAACTTCTATAAAAAGCCACCAGCCAGCTAGAGCAATCAGAACAGAACCTCTACATGTCTCTATTCTCCTTTTTCTCCCTCCTAACCCTGGAAGTCTTTCCTGAGGACTGAGTGCAGACTCAGTGCTTGGACGTTGGGAAGTAACTTCACCTCTGAGCTTCAGTCTCTTTTTCTGTAAAATGGGAGTAATAACATTGACCTAAAAGAGTTGTGTGCAATTGAAGAGACAAAGAATGTAAAACATAGTCTGCAAACCTACAAAAGGTGCTCAGCTCAGTCTCAACCACTATTCCCCTCTCCCTCTTTCTCACTGACTGCCTTTGTCCAGCCTCCAGGAGCAGCCAGCCTCCGGCCTCCTGCCTCCTTTCTGTACCAGCCCAGCAACCTGAGTCACACTCTGGATTCAGTCCCAGTCTGCTTAGCTGAAGTCTGGTGTTTGCTGCACTTACTATTCCAGGCACCCTGTGATTTACTTTTCTAGTGAGTTAATTGCAAAATCCATATGGAGTGGAGAGAAAACATCAACCCAAGCTTGCCATGAAAAGCAGGGGAACAGAGGAAGTTTTCCATCTTGGCCAGCACAGCCTAGAGACGAGGCAAGGAGGGAGGATGATGCTGCTGCCCCACTTGCCAAGCTCAAGGCAAGTCACATGGTATTCAGGCCTCCTTACTCCCCCTTTGTTTTTTCTCTCATCTAATTAGACAAAAATCTAAGTTTTAGAAAACCATTGTGGGTATAAAGTATAGTTGATCAAATCTCAGTGTGCCTAAGAAGCACCTGGGAAGTTTATTTAAAATGCAGATTCCCAAGCTTCTCCCTCCAGAGTTTCATCCAATAAGTCTGGGCGCAACCCCAGAACTTGCATCCTGCTTGTGCCCAATGCAGGTAATCCACAGACCAAGGGTTGAGAAACGAAAATGCAAAGGGAAGGGCAGTAACTCATGAGTTAGAAGAATTTAAGATTGGTTCTTGGGCAAGTCATTTGTCAATCTCTTTTTTTTTTTTTTTTTTTTTGAGACAGAGTCTCTCGCTGTCACCTTGGTTAGAGTGCAGTGGCACAATCTTGGCTCACTGCAACCTCTGCCTCCCGGGTTCAAGTGATTCTCCTGCCTCAGCCTCCCGAGTAGCTGGGACTACAGGTGCCTGCCACTGCACCCGGCTAATTTTTGTATTTTTAGTAGAGATGGGATTTCACTATGTTGGCCAGGCTGGTCTCGAACTCCTGACCTCAGATGATCCACCCGCCTCGGCCTTCTAAAGTGCTGGGATTATAGGCATGACCCATCATGCCCGGCCTCATTTGTCTCTTGAAGCCCCAGATTTCTTATCTCTACAGCAGGAATGAGAATACCTATCTCACAGGAACATTGACAAAATAACAGATATTGAAATCCCTTAACACAACTCTTGGCACATTGAAGGCATTCAAAAAAAAAGAAAAATCAAAGAAACAATTTACTTTTATTTTTCCTGGAGAAAATTCTTTTTAAAACTGGCCCAAGGCATCTTCACTCATGAATGTGAATACATTTTTGTATCTGTTTACAATCTACAACATCCAAAGAGTGGCCTTTGGGGATGCAGGCTCTTGTTTTGAAATCACTTTGAAGATGAAAAGGTGTCAAATCCTCCAGAGACTTGGTTGGTAGAAGTTAAGACAAATGTTTACTTTAATTTGATGAGTTATAATTTATTAAAGGCTTTTGGAAAATGAAAGTACTATTTACATTGTCACAAGGGACCCAACAGTTTGGAATAGTTTGTAGTTAATTCATTCATTTGTTTAAGAAACATGTACTGAGCACCTGGGTGCCAGTCCTCTCAGGGCTCAGGGTCTGAACAATGATAGTAACTTGGTTCTCACCACAAACGGGGCTATAGAAGCCCAGGGAGCAGTGACTTCCCTCAGTCGGAGGGTCTGGGCCTTAGGAAGGTGATCAGCAGGAAATTACTCCATTTTTGAAAGCACCCAGATTTATACACAATAGACCTGGTACCAAGAGATGTGTAACTTAGAATCCCTGGAGGTTACCCCTACCCCTTTAATTTCTTAGACACTTGGGAAGGGTAGGCAGACTCTCTTCTAAGCTTTCAGGCCCCAATATCCAAGTGCTTCATAGACACCTGGCTTTAGAGGTTCCACCGGTACTTCAGACTCAACAATGTCTAGCACTCAGCTTATTACTTCTCTCTACAGTCATGCTCCAGCATTTCCTTGCTGCATCCACACAGTTACCCTGCTATAGTCTGAAGGAGGTGGGGTCTTTGGGAGGTGATTAGGCCAAGAGGGCTCTTCCCTTATGAATGGGATTAGTGACCTTATAAAAGAGGCTTAAGGGAGCTTGTTCTCTCCTACCATGTGAGGACACAGAAGGCACCATCTGTGAAGCAGAGTGCAAGTCCTCACCAGAAACTGAATCTGTTGGTGCCTTCATCTGGAACTTCCCAGCCTCCAGAACTGTGAGCTATAAATTTCTGTGGCTTGTAATTTACCCAGTCTAGGATATTTTGTAGCAGCCTGAAGGGACTAAGACATGTCCCCGTCAAAATCCAGGCCACAAACCTGTGTCCATTTCCTTTCCTCCAACCCACATCTATTTAGTTACCAAATTTTAATCATTTCTTCCTGCTAAGTACCTCTTCAATCTGTCTGCATGATTACTATTCAGATTCCGGGAGCCACAGTCTGTCTCTATCTCTCCTCTGTCAGGTAGAACCAGGGTGATCTTCCTAAAATATGTAGGATCATATCCTTTCCTAGAAAGCTTTTCAGTAGCTTTCCCTCCCTACAGAATAAGGTTCTAACAACGACATGTGGTGCCCAAGCACGTCTTGCCACAAAAGTCACCTGCACTGAGCTCCCTCAGTCACACAGTACATGCATGTATGAGCATGCCGTGACATATCCTGGCTGGACTGCCAGCAACCCCACCCCAACCTGGGATATTCCAGTGAATGGCTCCCTCCTCTCAGAGCTCACATCATAATTCCTCTTTCCCCTCTCCAACACATTTTTTGATTCCCTCAGCTGTTAGTTAGGTCTGTTCACTTGTCTCTTCTGCTAGATAGAAACACCTCAGAGGATAACGTTCTATTGTGTTCATACCTCGGATCTTTTTATTCTATGTTGTGTAGAGACTTTGGGTGCTCATTGTATCTGGTTCTCCTCTGCTTCTGGCACATGGAAGGCACACATTTCCCTGCTCCTTTGTAGTTAAGTGGGGCCATATGAGTAATTCAGGCCTATGGGCTGTGAGAAGCAGCCAAAACGGGTATTTGCTCCAGAGTGGGTAGCTCCACAAGATGGTGGAGCTTCTGTTACCCTGGGTCCATGAGAGACTGTGTGGAACAAAGTCTCCCCCAGCCCCAAAGCATGTTGGGTACATAACATGAGAAATAAACTCTGTTAGGCCACTCATATATTAAGGTTGTTTGTCACTGCACCGTAAATTACCCGTGTGTTCATGTGTTGTTAATTTGGCTGTTAACCTATGCTTTCTAATACAGAAATTTTACTTTTGTCTATAATCACTAAAACAGAACATGAAAATATCAGGTTCTCTATAAACATCTGATGAATGAATGAATGGCTGAATGAACAAATAAGTCTAGAAAAATGAACATGAGATCTAGAGTCAAAAGAAAATAGCCTATAATAACCACCCCCATATCTCTTGCCCCCACAGTGGTATTCTTATCTCCATTTGGCCTCAGAGGCAGGATTTAACCTGTTGATTCCGCTCTCTAAAGTATCTCTGTACTGATGCCAACCCAAACTACATGCAGACCCTGGCTTATGGCTCACTGTCTAGAGAAGGGACACTGGTGACATATTTTGCTGATTTTGCACCAAGCCATAATCCCACTGACTTTGAACTTCATGCTTCCAGGGTTACATCTGGACTTGGTCCCAAGGATGGGGATTCCTGAGCTCCCTGAACCAATGGCTGCTAATTCTAACAGCTCTCCCAACCCCATCAGATTAAAGAATGGCCTCATTAGACCAAATATATTTTTACATGCAGGGAAAATATTCAATAATTATCCTTAAATCTTTCAACACATTTCAGTTAAGCACAAAAGCAGGGCTGTGAGTTTTGGATGAATTCTACATATTTTCAAAAACAAACACAAACATAAAGAATGTCATTCCAAAGTCACAGGTTCGTGAAATTACTGCTTGGCAAGAAGGTCAGGGCACTAATAAAAACGTCTAGCAGGAAGAATCTAGCTAATCAGGTCAGAGGGATCCCTGTGCAGCAGTGCTGAGAAGGGAATAGGGTGGAGCACCTAGGAGGCGGCAGGACTGGGTAGGGAAGATGGTAGAGCCTTCAGCCAAAGGACGCAGAGGAACTGTCCTTACCCAAGGTCTGTTTTGCTAACATGTCAGTAATACATGATTTCTGTAACCTCTAGCTGTGCTGTGCTTAAGTTAGCTTGTGAGTGCTGGGCCTGAAACTATTACGGAGGAAGCACATCGTACTAAACACAGAATGGGTTCATATCCTATTACATTCCTTAAGAGCTGTGTGGCTTTGGGTAAGTCTCCTGTTTTTATGATCTTTTAGTTTTCCCATATATAAAGTAGGGGTGAATATAACATCCCAGTGATTTGAGGATTACACAGACTACTTGGGTTAAAATGGAAAACACACTTCAGCAGCATATTAGTCTGCATCCGCTAACCCCAAACACATTTGTAGCCCTGTGGCCTGATCCCATGGATGTACTCAATAAATGAATGCTGAAGTGAATAAAGTGAATAAGGCCTTGGGTTGTGTTTTTAAAGTATGTTTATTATAGAAAAGTATACATAAAACTCATCATTTTAACTATTTAAAAGCATGTAATTCAGAGGCATTTAGTACACCCAATGTTGTGCAACCCTCTTTACTACCTGGTTCTAGAACATCTTCGTCACTCCCCAGAGAAACCTCCATACCCATTAAGCAGTTGTTCTCTTTCCACATCCCCAAGTCTATGATGATTTTAGCTAAAATCAATACTTTAAAACATGGCTGGAGGATATTGCATTGGTGAGAAAGTTGGCAGGGGCTGGTCGGGCAAGAATTGATTTCCTGAGTGTCCACTGCGTGCTCCTCTCTGTGGGAGGCACAGGTAGATGCACGATCACAGCTCCACTGGGCATGTGCAACACTATGAAGGAGGTTGTGATCCGGAAATGTGAAGAAGCACAGTGGAGTTGGAAGCTGAATTAAGGGAGAGTGGTGAGAGACAGGGTCAGTGGAAGGGGCTTGGTGCAGTGAGATTGGGATTTAAGTCCGTGAGTCGACGACTAGAGGCTCAGCCCTTTCCTCTCCTACCTAGTGTGGTTTGAGGATGCTTTTAGGAGGAGAGAGACAAGGAGACATGCACCCCAACCCCGTACTGACAGGTCTGCAGTGAAGGGCCCTGGCCTGGCTGCTACTGGAGCTCAGGCTGCAGAGGAGCTCAGGCTGCAGAGAAGCCCGGCTTGGAGGCAGGCAGCCACAGACAGTTAATGAGTGATTTATTGGTGCTGCTGCGGAAGCAGCTTCTCTGGGACCTGTTCCTAATTAACAACCACCAACTGGATGATGCCTCTTTTTTTTTTTTTTTTGAAATTAGAAAAAGCCCCCAAAGCCCTTCTTCCTCATCTTAGTGGGAAGAAATACTTCACCTTTGCCTGCTGGTTAATTCTAAAATACAACAGGTATTTCGCAGAAATCCCCACCCACTCCTTCACTCCAGTGCAGACACGCACAAACACACCCTCATGTGGAGTCAAACCCACACACTCTTGCTCACGTGTTCCCCACACAGTCACACATTTGTTCCTGTGCTAACGTAATTGCACTGACATTGTCACACACTCACACTCATATGCTGTCGAGTGCATCTGCACTTTGTACTTGCAGTCGCTCTTACACACGCATTCCCACACAGCCACATCTCCTGCTGTTCTAGGCAAGGCCACAGGGTCACACACGGTCTCAGGCAGGAATCTTCCCTGTGGCATCACGTCTCTGGTGAAGGGGCTGACTCACTTAGAAGGGGCCTAAGATGGTGTGTCCTGGCCCAGCCTGGTCAGCTGTGAGATGCTGTGAGCCAGGGAGATAGGACAGAGTTGTAGCCAGGCCTCAGGGGCCCAGCATGGAGAGTGGCAACTGCTCCATCATTCAGAACAAAACAGTTTCTTCTGTTACAGTTCATGGGGCACCAAAAAACTGCAAACTTAAGACCCAGGCTTCCGAGGGGTGGGGAGTTAACAGAGCCTGTCATAGTGCCTGGCACCTAATGGGGTGTGCCTGGCATCTGTTATGGGATGAACTCTTCCCCCCCACAAAAATGACATGTTGAAGTGCTGGCCCCCAGAACTTCCAAATGTGACCTTATTTGGAAAGAGAGTTGTTGCGGATGTAATTAGTTAAGATGAGGTCATAGCAGAGGAGGGTGGGAATCTACTCCAATATGACTAGGTGTTCTTATAAGACAGCAGCCACATGAAGACAGCACCATGCAGGGAGAATGAATCCATGTGACAATCCAGGCAGAGACTGGAGTGATGCAGCTGCAAGCCAGGGAATGCCAGAGATGGCGGCAAGCCACTGGAGCTAGGAAGAGGCAGGGAAGCATTCCCCTACAGGGTGCAGAGAGAGCATGGCCCTGTCCATATCATTATTTCAGACTTCCGCCCTCCAGAACCATGAGACAACGAATTTCAGTTGTTTTAAGGTACTTGGTTTGCGGTAGTTCGTGACGGCAGCCCTAGGAAATGAATACAACACCCAGTAAATATGAGTTCTATTCTCTGGTTTCTTCTTTCTGGGCCTCTGTCTGGTATTCAGAAACATGGGCTTGATGATTCATCAAGATGCGATGAGAACCCATTCTAATCTATACACACTTATGGAATTTTATGTGCCAGGCCCTGATTACACAGAGATAGATTAAACCATGGCTTTGCCTAGATTGACACAGATCTGTGAAAAGGTTGCACGGTATTATCTTGAAATAATACTTAATTAAAAGTAACGGCAAAACCCGCAATTACTTTGCACCAACCTAAGGTAAAGTGGACCACCGAAGAAAAATAATACCTCTGACCAAGAGACAGACTTAAAAAGGACTTTGAATTCTCCCTCCCTCCACAAAACAATGCTGGACCTCTGACAGGGATGACGAGGTCACCCATCAGTTCCACTTAAAAGGTTTCACCCCAGCTTTTGAGCTCTAGATATTGAGTTTCATGAAGACACTGTTGTGGTGGAATATACAAAGCTAATCAATAGTGGGCAGCTCTTTTTCATATTAATTAGCCAGCTGTGCAGGAATAAAAAATACATCAAGCTCACTCGTGCTCTCTGGGGATGCTCACTTTGCTGGTGCAATGACAGCAGCTCCCGGGAACCACCACTCCCTGCCAGGGCCTCGGCTTCTGTGGGCCGTGACAGTCTGTGGTCCTGGAAGTGCTCTGTCTGTGAACACACTTCGGATTTGTCTCAGAGCTCTTAGGCTCCTTGGACTGAGACCAGTCTCAGCTAACAGCTCGGCAGCCCTTCTCTTTCAGTGCCCATGTGTCAAGGGGGCCTAGGGTCGTGGGAGAATGCAGGTTTGGAGTCAGGCAGATATCTGCATTTGAATTCAGCCTTATTAGGAAGGTGGACTGAGGACTGGCACTTAATTTGTTTGAGCTCCTATTTCTGTAACTGCAAAAAAAGAAAATACCAATTTTGTAGAGATTTTAAGAGGAGAATGAAATGAGATGGTATATTTAAATAGGCTTATGTAATATCTGACCTGTAATAAGTACTAAATAATAATTATTAAATCATTATTGAATAGCACTTAATTAATATGATAGCACCTATTAAGTTATTTTCATTATTATTTTTCCTAGACACAGATTTATCATGGCCACAGGTCACTGAAAGCTCTTGAAGCCCTGTCATACCTGGTACAATTTTTCTTTTCATTTGTCTCTTGGTTTGGGATAAGAAAGCAAAAACCAGTCCCTGACAGCCAGGAGCTGACCTGGCTCTCACAGTGAGGCGGTGGCATTCCCCTGCTGAATATCAACAATTTCACATACCAACCTCAGACAAGGCAACTCTGACTAGAATGGATCAAGACAAAAATAAGGTCACTCTACAGTCATGTCTGAACTCAGACAAAAAACACAATAACATTGCTCAAACCACACAATGACCAAACACTCCCCATCCTGCCTAACATGAGTGACTGCCACCTCTTTTCCAGTGACCACTTTAACTCCACATCATTCTTCCTGCCTTCTACGCAAGATTTATGAAGATATCCTGGCAGAAAATTGCCTATTCCCTGACAGTATCCAGTCTAGAGCAAAGCCCTGATCCTGGACCCCGCCCCCAAATCATGTGACACAAGGCCCAAGCCTGCACATCCTTTCTAACACCCTCTACCCAGACCCTAATGGCTCTGCATCGGGTGGTGCTTCTGTGCTGCAGACAGTTCGTGATCACGTCTTTGTTCAGCTGACTATATGTGAGTTTCTGGTAGTCTTTGGCTGGATTGTACTAACGGAGGTTTCAGTGTTACCCTGACCTAGGAGGAAGACTGATTTGGAGTAGCAACACATCTGGGCCTTTTCTGGTCCCATCTACCAGATAAAGCCTTCTCCCTAGCCTACTTTCTCTAGCAAACAGGGATCCTGACTCCACAACCTTTAAGTTGCCTCTTTTGCCATTGGAACTCCTGAAAACCACATTACAGGATGGGCAGGGGGTGAGAGGCCATTCTGGTAAGCATTCTTTTGCCTGTGGTCCCATCCCAGATCTCCCTTGGTCGCTGCTTAGAACTTCAGGGGACCTTAGGCATCGTTTCATCCTGTTGCCCAAGCAGAGCTGGATTTCTCCCGCTGATTCTCTGGCTGCTGGTTACCCAGAGGAGTTCCCAGCACTGATGTATGTGTAGGTAGGTGTCTGTCTTCTGTACACCATGAGCCCCTGGGGTAGAGAACATGGCAGCTCCACTTAGCCTTCCTGCAGCCAGGCAGCACTAGCACCTTGCCTGGCACAGATGGCTGAATGGGAGCAGCACATAGATAGTCACCGGGCAGCACAATTCCCTCCCCTAGTCCCCAGTTCATCAATACAACTATGGACCAAGTAGCACTGGCCCACTGTGAGGGTCGTTTGGACAAGGCTTTCCCCCGCCTACTCAGGATGCATCATTTCATTTTTCTCTCTACTTTCATGATCAGTACTAGCAGCAAGCTTTATCAGAATTTCTCATAAAGTTTATAATCACTCTCTAAGAGTTACTGCATGAAGGACGATGAGTAGAGAAAGAACTACAAGGCTGGCCTGAGAAGTATATACTAGGGGGTCTGTTGGGGCCACTCACGAATCAAATAGGAAGGCAGTCCAAGAGGCAGGGGGCAGAAAGGAGTTAACATAGCAGGCCGGAGACCGCGTCCTTAGAAAGCTCTGCTTGCAAGGCTGGCCTTGGGCTGGTGCCTGAGAACCTGGCTGGTAAACAGTTGCCTAGGTCCTAAATGATAGGAGGGGCTATCTGTGCCTAGATTGTATTGTGCCTAGATTGTACCAATAATGAGTTTATGTTAAACACCTTATTTCCTTCTGGGAGTCTGGAATTTGGTACATGCTAGGCAGAGGGCACCTATGTGACTAGCCCCTGCTTAACACTTAGGGCCCTGAGTCTCTCCTGAGCTTCCATGGTAAACAGCACTTTGTAGGTGTCATCACAGCTCCTGGCTGCAGGAACAGAGCACTTCCTGCATGACTCTGCTGAGAGAAAAACTCTCGGAAGCTCTGGCCCAGCTTCCTTTGATCTTTGTCCCATGCACCTTTTCCCTTTGCTGATGTGCTTTTCTTTCCCCTTTGCTGTAACAAATATTAATTGTGAGTCCCACTCTATGCTGTGTCCTGCAAGTGCTTTTAGCGACTTGAGGAACCTTGGACACATCTGAACCCAGGCTCCAAGGCCAAAGGGCCACTGTCTGTCAGGATTTAGAGCCAGGGCATGGGCTCAGGTGCCCCGGACCGGGGAGATGATGTCATGATTTATGAAATGTCAGGTGTTAAAGGGCATTGTGAGCTATTATGCACTCCCTAAATGTGAATAATAATGGCCAGGCTGCCAGAGCAGACTCTTGAAGAGCTTTTGAAATCTGGCTGGGGAAAAAATGACACAATCTTTTTTCAAAATAAAATCCATCTTTTAGCACTAGCTCTAGTGTTGAGGTTATAAATTATTGAAGGCTGTGGATGCAGGTAGAGAGAAGGGTAAATCCTTTGGGCTTAAATGGTTTCCCTCTTTTTGCTACCAGGTGAGGCTGCATGCAGAGTGAGAGATGCCTGGAGGCGCCTCACTTCTAATTGCTGTCTAACTTCTGACTTAGCCCATTTGGTTCCTATTTGAAGCACCTTCTTCTGTACTTTCACAGCCCACTTCACACCCATGAGGGCTCTTCTCTCCTCCCTCTTGCATCTTTACAAGGAGCTGGAACTGCAAAAAATTTCCCTTTGTTTATACCATGCTTTGAACCTGGTGTGTTCCATACACTTATTTCCTTTTTGGAGGCACATTCAGGAAAGCAATTTGTTTTGTAGTTAAGGTACTACACAAACTAAGTACAGCAAACTCATTTAGGAGCCAGGCTGTGAGTGATGGCAGAAAGAAAATCCCTCTTCAGTGTTTGGGACGGAAAGGGTTTGGCTATTTATTTGAAGGAGAGTTTCTTCCAGAAGAAGGATCCTTCTCACAGAGCAAACTGGGAGAAAGCGGCCTGAAGAAAATCAGGCTGACTGGAGCCTTTCCACACTTGGTCCTGGTACCTAGGGAATCGTCTCTGGCAGTTAGAGCCAGGCTGACCAGCTGCCAGAGAGAGTTATGAACAGCTGTGCATGGGTGTGGAGTCAGACAGACCTGGGGTTGAATCCCATCTCCGCCATGTGCCAGCTGCATGATCTCAAGAGCACTTCCAAACAAGAATGAGGGCGATATCTACCTCAAAGCTTGTCACAAATGTTAAACAAGATATGAAAACACTTGGTAAATCATGAAGTGCAATGCATTTAACAACAGCATACACTTATATAATACTTCCTGTGTGCCAGACACGATGCTAAGTGCTTTAGCTTTCTTACCTCATTTAATCCTTACAACCACACTGTGAGAGAGATACCCCATTTTACAGGTGAGAAGACCGAGGCATGGAGAGATGAAGAGACCTGCCTTGTTTAACACAAGGTAACATAGCTAATAAGTGGAAGTGCTAGGATTCCATTCCAGGCAGCCTGGCTCCAGAGTATGTGCTTATAAGTTGGAGTCACCAAGTGTGTGTTTGCAGTGGCTAGTCTGATACACTGACACCTTTTTAACCTGAAAAAGAACTGGCAGTCATTCACTCAAGTAGTTCTATATTCCTGTCTCCATCAGGTAATATGATTAGGGGTAAGAGCTCTGGATTTGCATAGCCCTGGGTTAGCTATCAGCTTTGTGACTGGCTAGCTGGCAAGTTCCTTATGCTTTTGAGGCCTCAATTTCATCAGCTCTAAAATGGGAATAACAACCCCTATTTTTCTTCTTCAGCTTTCAAGTTCAGGGGTACATGTGCCAGATGTGTAGGTTGGTTACATAAATAAACGTGTGTCATGGTTAGCTATTCTTCCTGATGCTCTCCCTCCCCATTGCACCAACCTCCGACAGACCCCAGTATGTGTTCTTCCCCGCAAAGTGTCCATGTGTTCTCATCATTCAGCTCCCACTTATAAGTGAGAACATGCAGTGTCTGATTTTCCGTTTCTGCAGTTTGCTGAGAATAACTGCTTCCGGCTCCATCCATGTCCCCACAAAGGACATGATCTCATTCCTTTTTATGGCTGCATAATATTCCATGGTGTATATGTACCACATTTTCTTTATCCAGTCTAACATTGATGGACACTTAGGTTGTTCCATGTTTTTGCTATTGTAAATAGTGCTGCAATGAACATACGTGTGCATGTATCTCTATAATAGAATGATTTATATTCCTTTGGGTAGATACCCAGTAATTAGATTGCTGGGTCAAATGGTATTTCTGCCTCTAGGTCTTTGAGGAATTGCCACACTGTCATCCAAAATGGTTCAACTAATTTACACTCCCACCAACAGTGTAAAAGCATTCCTTTTTCTCTGTAAACTTGCCAGCATCTGTTGTTTTTTGACTTCTTAGTAATAGCCACTCTGACTGGTGAGAGATGATATCTCATTGTGGTTTTGATTTGCATTTCTCTGATGATCAGTGACGGTGAGCTTTCTTTCATATGTTTGTTGGCCACATGTATGTCTTCTTTTGAGAAGTGTCTGTTCATGTCCTTTGCCCACTTTTAAATGGGGAACAACCTTTGTTTTATAGGCTGATTATGGTAATGAAATGAATAATACATGCACACTATCTGGTTCACTGTAACTGTATAATAGTGAGCATTACTCCTGTAATTATTGACAGGTAGAGTTTATGAGTAAAAAGAAATAGAGAAAGGAGCAGGGGGGATGTGGCGAGGGAGGGAGGGAGGGAGGGAAAGAGGGGGGGAGGGAGGGAAAGAGGGGGGGAGGGAGGGAAAGGGGAGGGAGGGAGGGAGGAATAAGCAGTTAACAGCAGCATCCATCACAGCTTATACACCCTTTCAGAGTCCCCTGGGGCCGCCATCTGCTGGCGCCTCAGCCAATGGCAGCACTTCAGCTGCCACTGTGGCCAGTCGGTCCATTGAATTCTGCTGCCTAGCACCCATTAACTGCTTGTCTTGCCTTCCTCCCACAGACCACTCTGGAGACATGACTGCTAAGTACAGCCTGCCTGAGAGCCTTCTCAGGAAGCACTCCTGCTTAGAGACCAGGTATGTCTCCTTGCAGCTTGTTGGGAGGCACTGGCCAGCATGGTAACCCATCACCTCTCTCTGCTTCTCATCTTTCTTTGTCTCGTGTTCCTGAGTTTACTTCTCCTAAATAAAGCATCAGCTTTTAATCTTTGCCTCAGCTCTGCTTTCTAGGAAACCCAGACTAAATCAGGTTTATTAAGACAAGAAGATAGTAATTATATACACATACAAACTCTTTATAAACAAAATCTGATAACCAGTTGGGCACCCTCTAAAGGATCCTTAAAGTCAAAATTTGGCAGAGGCGGGACTTGAGGTTCTTGACAAGTTCATGGTTAGTTAGTTATCCAGGGCAAATGCATTATGAATGTAGGTTCCAGCCAGACCTGCAGCTTTATTTATTTAAGCTGTTAGTAATTCAAAGCTAAAGGCAATTGTAGTCTTCTCAAGAACAAGATCACTCCAGATGTCATGTCTGTTCTTACCTGAATCAGAGAAGGCATCTGTCACCTTTAACTTCTCCCTGCTTAAAATTTCCCTGCGGTACCTGTCACCTTCAGGACAAAGGCTGAACCCTTGAGCCAGCAATTCAGAACCATCCCCTGCCATGACAGAGCCCAGCTCTCCTCTCTGTCCTCATCTTTTCTTAATCTCACAGGCTTCAGCCATAATATATCTTTGCTATTTCCTAAACAGTCCCCACCAGCCAGGAGACAGACCCACGCTCTCTGACTGCTAGTCCAATGCCCCTTTGCCTCATTACTGCTGCTTCCCACCATCAGAGGAAGCCGGGCTTGTCACTTTGGGGAGAGTTTCGGGAAGGTCTGGTCATCTCTAAGGGCTCTTCCTGAAAGAGGTATTTTGTGGGGTATGGGTAATTGCTGCCTCCTGGGCTTCATGTATCAAACCCATATGAACACCTGGAGCCCCTCTTCATCCTTTGCTCCCTATGCTCCCTTCCAGACTGAAGTCAAAGGAAAGCAACCCATTACTATATGGTGCTCTGTCCATCTGCCTGGGTTGATTAGTGTGAAATTAAAGTTGTGGTAAGGATCTATGGGTTGGCAGAAGCCCAGATTTCTCTTGACATGCTAGTTTCATGTTGTGCCCATTGTTATCTGCTCTGGATTCCTCTCCAGTTGCCTTTGTGCTCAGTGGAGAGATCCAGGTGGGTCCATGAACCCAGCTTATGCCTCATCCAGCCCCTGTATCTTCCTAAGTCAGCTCTCCCTGTTTGGGGATGCTTTTCCTGCTGTCCTCACAGCCCAAAGCTACTCTACGACTTATTAATCATCCCAATGACCATTTACATAAGAGGGAGAGGGGAGAGGAGAGATATACAGGTTCTACAAATTAGGGATTCCAGCTTTATCATTGTACAAGCTGTGTGACCTTGATTAAGTCTCTGATCCCGGAGTCAATCTTCTTTCAGCTGAATCATGAGCCCCTGCCCAGATATTTAGTCATTCTCAGAAAGGGGACCCTAGAAATACTAGGCCAACAGTTTTTGACCAAGACTATTGCATCACAAATCATGGTATTTTTGAGCTAAGGGGTCCTTGAAGGAAGGGAATTAACATTCACAAGGTCCAGCCATATTCCAGGACCATCTTTTTTTTCTTTTCTTTTTTTTTTTTTTTTTTTTTTGAGACAGGGTCTTGTTCTGTTGCCCAGGCTAGAGTTCAGTGGTGCAATCATAGCTCACTGTAGCCTCGATCACCCAGGCCCCTATCTCAGTCTTCTGAGTATCTGGGACTTCAGATGCACACAATCATCCTTGGCTACTTTTTGTTGTTGTTATTTTTAGTTCGAGTTATCCTCCTACCTTGGCCTCCAACGTGCTGAGATTACAGGCATGAGTCAGGGTGCTTGGTCCCCCGTTACCATCATTTATGCTTGTTTTTCTAAAATCTATAATAATAAATATATTTTACATGACAGTCGAGTACATGTATTGTGTGTATAACTGACTGGCCGGGCACAGTGGCTCACGCCTGTGACACCAGCACTTCGGGAGGCCGAGGTGGGTGGATCATCTGAGGTCAGGAGTTTGAGACCAGCCTGGCCAATCTGGTGAAATCTTGTCTCTATTAAACAAAAAATTAGCCAGGCGTGGTGGCAGACACCTGTAATCCCAGCTACTTGGGAGGCTGAGACAGGAGGACTGCTTGAACCCAGGATGCAGAGGTTGCAGTGAGCCAAGATCACACCACTGCAGTCCAGCCCAGAAAATAAGAGCGAAACTCCATCTCAAAACAAACAAACAAACAAACAAACAAACAAAAAAACCAAAGTAGAACTGGAATAAAAATTTTATAAAATAATTCTTATCTTACTATATGCCCTACACTTTATTCTGCTTCTCTCTATTCTATTTATTATATTATTATTATTATTATTAATTTATTTATTTTGAGATGCAGTCTTACTCTGTTGTCTAGGCTGGGGTGCAGTGGCATGATCTTGGCTCACAGCAACTTCTGCCTCCGAGGTTCAAGTGATCCTCCCACCTCAGCTTCCTGAGTAGCTGGGACTACAGGCATGTACCACCACACCCAGCTAATTTTTGTATTTTATTTTTAGTACAGTCGGGGTTTTACCATGCTGGCCAGGCTGGTCTTGAACTCCTGACCACAAGTGATCTGCCCATCTCGGCCTCCCAAAGTGCTGGGATTACAGGTGTGAGCCACAGAGCCCAGCCTATTTAATATTATTGTAAATGGTGCTGAGCTATAACATTTATTTCGTGACTGGTTGACCCAGAGTTTCGAAAACACTGTCCTGCTCTTTCACATGCATGATCACCTTCCACCCTTATTACAACCTTAGGAGGTAGACATTCATTCATTCCCAGGTTGCAGATGAAGAAACTGAGTTTCTCCATTTCTTCATCTCAGTGAGATTTAGTAATTTGCACAAAATCGCCCAATTCCTAAGTAGCTGAGTTGGGATTCCAAGTTTGACTCCAAAGCCTATCCTCCTTCCAAGTTATTTCACTGTCTGAGATTCCACTGACCTTTTTTGGCTGATGGGGAAACTACAGTAATGCTCAGAGAGAAGTGACTAGGTCAAAGTCACACTAGGACTGGTGACAAAGCCTAAAATTGAAACCAAATTCATCTCTAGACTCCACACATCTGGCACTGGAACAAGGCTCCCATAGGCCGGAAGCTTCTTTCCCAATGTTGGTTATTCTCTTTCTTCCCTGA
This sequence comes from Macaca nemestrina, assembly GCF_043159975.1. Taxonomy (NCBI): domain Eukaryota; kingdom Metazoa; phylum Chordata; class Mammalia; order Primates; family Cercopithecidae; genus Macaca; species Macaca nemestrina. Next base: position 78,282,164 of record NC_092136.1, read on the forward strand.
AGTCATCCTGGGTCAGATGAAGTTCAAGCAGCCTCAGAAACCACTCTCCTTGGACAAAGCAGAGCTTACTGACAGGGAAAAATGTTTCTGAAATATCTTTCGTCAGGAAGTTTGTCATCATGCACATCATTGCCTCCACTGGAATTGAAAGTTGTGTTGTCTCAAATTAAAAACAAAACTCTCATTTGCTGCACCTCTCTGCACACTCAGCGGGTCTCAACTGAGTTTCAGGAATGCAATCTGTCTTAATTTAGCATGGCTCTGAGCCTTCATTTTCCTCCATTTCCCTTTCAGAAGCAAGGTGCTGTTGTGTTAGTATGTGCTGCCACCAGGGAGAGTCACAGAGCTTGCCAGTGGGAAGTGGTTATAGGGTGCAGTTAATCTGGGCCAGGACTTCTTAAAGGGACTCCTAAGAACAACAAAGCTAGTAGCCGTCAGGTGTTGGCTCCCAGATCACAGGCAATTCCAGCCAATGTGGTGCTATGCAGAGGAGGCCCCAGGTCAAACTTCACTAAGGCAGCTTGAGGCAACCAAGCAGAAGGTAGGACTAAAATTATGGCTTAAAGGGAAGCTGAGATTGTATGAAAAAATGATGGTTCCCAAGAGTCTTATGTGGAAGATAAGGCAAGGCTGGGTGAGGGAGTCAGGCAGCAAGGTCAGAAACCAAGATGATCGGCAGCAGGATGGAGTGTGGTGGGAGGAGTGGGCAAGGGATGTGGCTCATCACCAAAGCCGTGGACTGAGAACAAGAAAGCACCGGGTGTGGCATGGGACAGGCCATGGCTAAAGGACCCTGAACTGGGCCAAGGTAGCAGTGAGGCTGGGAGAGGGATCAGGGGCGAGCCCCTCTTCCTTACAGTACTGGCAAGTCATTTTGGTCACAGAATATAAGAGTACTGAAGTCATCCTCAATGCTAACAAGATGGTGGGGAGCAGCAGGGAAGAGAAAGTTCTATCCACTTCCACAGGTACAGGTACTACCCTCACTGCCGCACCTCAGTGAACTACATCCCTTGCCCATTCCTCACCTATGGCTCACTCTGACCTGAGCACCTGTTGTTTCTCTCCTGCATGACTGCAATAGCTGCCTACTTCTGCCTACTTCAGCCTTTGCCTGTGAGTCTACTCTCAACACAGCTTCTAGAATGATCCTGTTCAAGTATTAGTCAGACCTCATCACTTCTCCATTAAGAACCCTCCGTGGCTCCCCGGCACTGGCCTGCACACACCCCTATCCCCTCCCCTCTTTGGCCTCCTCTACCATCTAGCCACTCTGGCTTCCTTGCTGCTTTTCAAACTAGCCACACACAAGCTTCTGCCTCAAGGCCTTAGCACCTGCCTTCCCTCTGCCAAGATTGCTTTTCTTCCAGATATCTTCACAGCCTGCTTTCTCACCTATCGCAAGGCTTTGTTCAAATGTCACCTTCTCTGTGAAGCTTTCTCTGGCCACCATTTTACAACTGCACCTCCCTTCCCCACTGCCCAGACACACCTTGGGACTCACTGTCCCCCTTTCTGTAACAACTATTATAGAGAAACATTCTATGTTATTTATTTTTTACCTTGTTCATCATCAATTTTCCCACTAGAATGTAATCTCCATGAGAGGGGGCAGTTTTGTCTGCTTTGATCATTGCTGGAACCCCAGTATCTAAAACAGTGCCTGGTATATAGTAGGTACTCAACAAATAGTTGTGGAACGACAGACAATCCAACTAACTTGCAAACCTTACCTCCCAGTACACTCTGCCCCAGTATTCCCAGGTGCATTCGCTTATGTTCTAGCCTCATGTGACACACCTTCTACTGGTTTACCCCCAAGTTTTGCCCACAAAGAATGCCCCCTCTTAACCCTCTTTGCCTGTTACAGTCCTTTCCAGCCCTCAAAACCTAGGGACCAGCACTGCTTCCATAAAGCTCTCTCAGATACCCTCTGATGGGATATTTCTCTTAACCCTCTAAAACATGTACTTCAAATGTCATTTCTCTAGCATGTCATAATTTCAGAGTAGCCCAGTATGATCTCTGGGTCCTGATTACTTCTAATAGTTTATGGGTTCCCTTTCTTTTCTGGAAGTTTCTAATATTGACAAAGAAGTTTATATTCTGGATATAGCTAGAATCATCTCCTAGACCTCATATATTTTTTGGGTTGAGCTAACATAAACATGTCTCTATAAAAAAAAAAAGACTGTAGAACATGGTGGTTGAGAAGGATAATGGGCCGGGTGCGGTGGCTTACACCTGTAATCCCAGCACTTTGGGAGGCTGAGGCGGGTGGATCACGAGATCAGGAGATCAAGACTATCCTGGCTAACACAGTGAAACCCCATCTCTACTAAAAATACAAAAAAACTAGCCAGGCGTGGTGGCAGGTGCCTGTAGTCCCAGCTACTTGGGAGGTTGAGGCAGGAGAATGGTGTGAACCCAGGAGGCAGAGCTTGTAGTGAGCCGAGATTGCACCGCTGCACTCCAGCCTGGGCAACAGAGCAAGACTCCATCTCAAAAAAAAAAAAAAAAAAAAGAAAAAAAAGAAAAAGAAAAGAAGGATAATGGACACTGTAGTGGGATGGATCAGGATTCACACCCTGGCTCTGACATTTACTAGCTGTGCACCCTTCAGTGAGATACCTAACTGCTCTAAATCTCTGTGTCCTTGGTTAGAAAATGAGGGAAGGTTAAGAGTTGGTGGGCTTGTTGTCTCCAAGGTTCTTTCTAGCTCACAGATTCTGAGAGGCTCAGAGGCTCTGCCTCTACCAGGCTCTCCTCAATCCTCTTGGGAGCCTGGGGGCTTCCAGCACGCACAAGGTTTACGTGGATAGCTCTGTCTGGTAGGACACTCTAATTCCCTGAAAGCATGGAGCCCCTCTGCATTCCTGAGAGGGCTGTGCACTGGCTCCCAAAGCAGAAGAGTAATCAAATGTGGGGCCCAATTCCTACCCTAGTGGATGGGATCTAACTTCCCATCCTAGAAGATGGTGTCCCATTGTACAATGGGTTGGGTTGCTGCAGTACTTTGACCACTCTGGAACTTAACGATAGATATTCTTATATATTTTTAAAACCAAGTCTCATGGGTATGGGGCCAAGGAGAGCAGAGGATAAATGGAGTTAATTGGTAATGAGTTCCTTTCTCACTGTACTTTGGAGATGCTCACCTAATCTACTGACTCTGAATGAGCAATTTGGCTGCCTAATTAGGTTAACCAATAATTTCCCTTTTGACACCAGGCTGCTTGATAATTTGGGGCAGGGGTAACTGTGATTCTGCTTCATTGTTTCCTTTCAAAGTAGATTTCTTAATTTGCCTCTGGGATTAAATCACGAGTACATTCTTACTGTTCCCCAGACCCACCATGCTTCTGCATGCCTCCAAGCCTTGGCTCATGCAGTTGTCTCTATTGGGAATGCTTCTCTCAGATCCCTTAGACTCAGTGAAATCCTACTAGGCTTTCAAGCCCCATGCATAACATGAGTGGAATGAAGGAATGAGCCTTTGCACCCTCAGGGCAAAATGAACTGCTCCTTTATTGTCATCATCCAGCTCTTTAAAAAATTAATATTAACAACTCCCGTGAATTAAGGCCCAACACAGACCAGACGCTTCACAAATGCTGTAGTACAGACTCACAGCAACACTTCAAGGAAGGAAGATGGCATGCTGTGTTTGCATTTTTTGTATTATGTGAAAAATACATAACAGTTGATCTTTTTAATCATTTTAAGGACTAGAGTTCAGTGGCATTAGTGTAGTCACACGGTTGTGCATCCATTACTTTTATGTATCTCTGAACTTTTTCATTATCCCAAACTGAAAATGTGTACCCATTAAACAGTAACTCCCCAACATCTCTTCTTACTCCCTGGTAACCACTGACATACTCTTTTTAAAATGACAAAACTGTGGCTCCAAGAGGTGAAATGACTTGCCCAAGATCTCAGAGCTGGGACTGGTACAACCAGGACTTGAGGCCAGGTCTCCTCATTGGACTCTGAAACTAGCATTCTTTCTCCACTCTGCAACACTGCCTGCTGCACCTCTGTTAAAGAGCTGCAAGGTGCTCGTAGCCCTGCCTCCCTCACTGGTCATCTAGAGTCCACATCCTTGAATAATGCTGCACACTGAAGCTCAGCATAGCTGTGGGACGAATTACAGAATGAATTCACAAAAGACAGCGTCAGCTTGACCCAGTGCTTGGGAGTGAAGCTCGAATTGCAACCTGTGCTTTCTAAAACACATCTATTGCATACCCACTGTGTTCCTGACATGCCAGCTTCTCACTGCCCCCCAAGCCTGTTGGCCCCTCACAGCAGAAGAGGAGAGGCCTGAGGGCTGGCTCTGCTTGAAGGCCCCGAGTAGGAAGATTTGTGTTTACATTACCCAGTCAATTCTGTATTTATTTTAGATATTAAGCAGTGACATAAAAGCTGCTGACATTAACCTTCAGGGGCAGAAATTGTCTTTAATGGACCCCATAAAAGTTATTATTGATGGCAGCTGCATGCAGCATCACTGTGACCTCAGCAAAAGCCTCCACCGCTATCAATACTGTTGACAATTACTATTGACTAATGCAAGGCCTGGTGTAGAGGCAGAGTAAATGTTCTTGTGGCTGGAGGTTGCTGGGGTTATGCTTCACATTTCACATTTATCTGGTAAGGATCTCTGAGAACTTGGTTGCACATTTTTGGTGGCCTCAATTGATAGCTGAGGATGCCTGCAGACTCAAATGGAGGCAGGCAAAGGGCTCAGACTATAGAGATGGCTCAGGCCATCAAAGAGACCAGACTTCAAATCTAAGCTCTGCCAACTTGGTGACTTGCTGGCTGCTGTGTCTCGGTTTGGAGCCTCAGGTTTCCCATTCGGCAAATGGGAATGCCACTGAGTTGCCAGGGGGATTAAGGCAATTGCTCACGTGCAGTGGTAAGCACATAGCATGAGGTTGCTGGCTTTGCTCTAACCCTGAGAAGTGACCACACTGTGATGTGTTGACTGACAGGTCCAGTGGAACTGAGCCCTGTTCTGATGGTGAGATCTGAGTTCCCATCACAAGAAAAGGAGAGCACTGGCTGGGGCCAGGGGTTTGATGAGGTCAGGCGGAACTACAGAAAGATGGGAGAGGGGGAAGGTAAAAGAAAAGGGAGAGAGAGGGTGAAAGGAACCAAGACTTTTGTAGTAGAGCCTGGCTCCAGCTCAACTAGATATGTGGCCCTGTGCACAGCCTTTAATCTCTCTGTGCCTCAGTTTCCTCAGCTATAAGTTGGGGAGATAATAGTGTAAGAGGAACGTGAACCTAATCAGTGAATAAAAGGGAGTCATTCCCATGATTGCTGTCATTATTTAGATCTGAGTACTGCATAACAAAGCTGTTAACATAACTTCCCAACCGGGAGCAAGTAGACAGCCTTTGGGCACCTAGGGGGAATCTAGGTTCAGGGAGTCCAGGCTTGGAAGGGATGTGGGAAACAGAAGCCCTTCATTAGATTCATCTGCCTACCTCCTCTGCCCACCCGTCTACCCTGAGTACAGTGAGGCTTTGAGTTCTGTGGCCAGTGTGGAAATGTATGATCATAAAGAGATGACGACATGGCCAGGGGAGCAGGCAGCCATTCCTCCGTCCCATTATCAAAGGCTGAAACTCTTCAGGCTTAGTGAATATGTCATTATCACCCAACAGAGGCTTAATTCAGCTGTAATTCAGCTCTCAGGGAATATACAATAATGTGGGCAGTGTGTACCTCTTTCTGTCATGACTTTATGGAAAATGATCATTTGTCACCATGCCAAGAAGGCTTCAAAAGAAAAAATAACCCAAGTGTCTTGCTACAGAGGGAATTCACTATAACTAGGGCTATAAGAGTAGATTTTAGAGTCATATAGGCTTGAGTTCCAATCTCATTTTGCTAGTTGTGTGTCCTATGCAGGTTTCTTAACTTCTCTGGGCTGCGGTTTCCTTACTGTGTGCAACAATGGGGATAATGAAACCTTCTTCAAAGGGTTGTAGGGGGAGTAAATGAGATAATACAGCTAAAGCAGTTAGCACTGTGCTTAGGTTCAGGTAATTGGCAGCAACTTTTTTTTTTTTTTTTTTAGACAGAGTCTACCTCTGTTGCCCAGGCTGGAGTGCAGTGGTGCAATCTTGGCTCACGGCAACCTCTGCCTCTGGGGTTCCAGTGATTCTCCTGCCTTAACCTCCTGAGTAGCTGGGATTACAGGTGTGCATCACCATGACACACGCCTCAAGCGATCCATCCACCCCAGCCTCTGAAAGTGCTGGGATTACAGGCTTGAACCACCACGCCCAACCACACAACTATTAAGTATTAATGCTGTTATTATTATCATTTTCCTCTCGCATACCTTCATCTTGTGCATGCACTTAGAATCCAAGAATTCTGCATCTAGAAGGGCCTACAGGTCATTTAGCTCAGCTAGACCCAAAAATTGTTTATTAGAATACTGGTCCCACCAGATGCTCTGAGAATAAAAGAGTTCTGTGGTCAAATCGATTTGGGGAATGCTGCATACATCCCCCCTTGGTAATTTATCCATTAGCATGCACATTAACATCTGAAAAACTCTAAGAAGTCCTGGAGTAAAGAAACTGGTTTAAGTTTGTTTGATTCAGTGTTTCCTACATTATTTGACCACAGAACAGCCCCCTACCCCATCTAAGAACTAACATTCTCAGATCAAGGAATGCTAATTTCATTTAAACTATTTATTTTATAGATGAGGAAACTGAGTCCCAAGAAAGGATACAATTTACCCAATGCCACACCCTAGACCAGTACCAGAACTGAGGCTCCCTTCCTGCTGCGGTGTGGTGGCACGTACCCTATTCTCTTTGTGCCAGGCCCTGCACTGCCCTTCAATTTAATGTTCAAGTTCAGTGTGTGGTGGGGGTGGGGAGAGGCAGGGCTGCTGGCTGGGTATGGCCTTGGGAAGGTGGGTGAGGGAGTGTGGGTGCTTTCCCACCAGAGAGAGGGAAACTCCTCTGGTACTGAGGTCATTAGCCCCTTCACAGGGCTGACTGGGGACCAAGGGAGAGTGACACTGCCAAGCCAGTACCCAGTACCCAAGCCATTGCCACCCTCCCACGTAGACAAGTATGCAGGCTCCCTAGGCGAACACGTGAGTCCTCTGGGAGGGGTGGCAGGATGCACCTTTGGAACTCTGCTGCATGGGACTCTGGACCCTAAGGGGATAAATTTCCCCACCTGACCCTGACCGTGCATGGTCTCCTGCCCATCCCCAATCTGGGGATCCATCTTGGTTTTACACCACTCAGCTGGAGCCTCCTCTTCAGAGACTAACCCCTCTAAGCCTCATCTCTGACCTGTTCCCGCCCTGATCCAGGGGAATCCGGGGCAGGAATCACGAGGATCTACATTTGAAGCTAGAAGCCAGCAGGGGGCACTGGGCTAGGTGCTTCCTATTCTATTAATAATTCAGACTGCCCTCCCCTACCCCTTTGCCAGCTCTGGTATGGAAGCACCAGCGGACCTCCTCCTCACTGGGTTTCCCAGAAACAGCCCTCCAGGTGCTGGGGCTGTTCCTGGGCTCTGCCACTCTTTCCTTTGCAGCCAGGCCTCAGCAGGACCCACCTTGGTGCTGACCTGGCTCAGCAAAGCTGCTCAGGGGCTGGTAAGGCATGAAATACACAGAAGGGGAGATTCCCCCCGGGAGCTAGTCTCCACGCAGGACCACGTTAGACTCAGAGCCCCTCAGAATTCTGCCAACAAGGTCCCAAGGGAGAAAGAGGAAAACACTGAAACTGGGCCCCCCTTCCTCCACCACGAAAAGGAGGCGTGTGAACCAGGTGCCATCTTTTCCTCCCACAGCCTCTCTCAGGCCTTGGGAAGGAGCCTCAGGGAGGAGAGTGGAATAAGGAGTGTGCAGCTGGCACTTCCTGGGATCGGGGGAAGCTGCAGCAAAGCCTCAAGTTTTAATTGTTAAACTTTTTTTTTTTTGTCTTTTCACTTTCTTTTTATTTTTAATAGACAGATAATAATTATATATATTTATAGGGCACAATATGATATTTTGATACATAAATATATTGTGGAACGATTAACTAAAGTTAATTAACATATTCCTCATCTCACATACTTATTTTTTTGTGGTGAGAATATTTAAAAATCTACTCTTTTAGCAACTCTGAAATATATAATGCATTATTATTAACTATAGTCACCATGCTGTGCCATAGATTTCAAAAACTTATTTCTCCTAACTGAAACTCTGTACCCTTTGACAACATCTCCCCTAAACCTCAAGTTTTAAGTTATCCCCAAATGACACTTTTTGTTTGGAAGTCATCCTCTGAACAACATAAGATGCTGATGTGGGACAGTGTTCCTGGAGGTTGCCCAGGACTGCTGAGCACCTGGAGCTAGAGATGGAACGCGCAGGATTCAGGCAGGACCAGGCCTTGCTGATTTGGTAGAGGACAAACTATGGGGAATCTGTTACCACTGCCCCATGCCCTTTCTTCTCCCCTGCACACAGGCACCTTATAAGCAATGACCCAGAGCTTTATGCGCCTCCCTAATCTGGAAGGAAAGAGCAGCGACCCAGTCTCTGGCATGTCACTCATGGGTGGGCATTTCACATGACTCTGCAAGAGACTCTGACTTTTGATCCCTGAGAGTAAAGCAATTTTTCACCAACTTCACCAGAGCCCCAGGCAATGGAGCAGGAAATCAATATTGTAAATAAAACCCCAGCTCCACCACCCAGGCACCCGGCACAGACCAAACCAGCCACTTACCAGTCTCAGTGTTTTCGTGCTCGGTGTCGGTGAGCGTGAGGTTGGAGTTGGCCCGGCTGGACAGGCAGGAGCTGCGCCCTGACCGTGTGCTCCGGCCCCACAGCCGCACGGGGTGCTCAGGGGACAGCACCGTGTCAGCCTCCATGTCGGCATCAGAGCTGGCCCCCATGGAGTAGCCGCAGTGGGGGAGGCCAATGTCTGTCCGGTACAGGGTCCCGTGAGGGGACGTTACTTCTCCCAGCCCCAGCTCCCGCAGGGTGAAGTTGGCACCTGGGAGGAAACACAGGTGAGCTTGGTTAGGGCACTGAGAAGAGGTCTGCCTCTGCCTGAAGCCGGGCCTTCCCACCCCAGGACTCACTGCCGTTCTTTGAACTTGCTGTGGCATTCTATGCCCACGCCTTTGCTCAAGTGATTGCCTCTGCCTGGAGGGCTTTTTCTGCCCCCTCTTCACCAGCCTGAACCCTCCATTTCCTTTAAGCTTCAACTCAAATTGCGCCTGCTCTGTGAAGTCTACCTCAATACCAACACCTGTGCAGAATTCATTGTCACTTTTTCCAGGCTCCTTCCGGAGTCCTTGGGCCTGGTCGTACTGCACAGTAGAGTTGTTTCAGGGTCTACCCTCTGCTGAAGGTGACCTCAGCAAGCGCAGGCACCATGTTTTGCTTATGCTTATTCTTAAATCTCTGTTCCTAGAACAAAATACAGTACTCAGAAGCGGCTCAATAAATGCTTGTGAAAATGAACCGAGGGCTTCAGATCTCCTTTTCCAGGGAGGATGGTCAGCAAGTCCTGAGCAGGGCAGAAGCCCAGTCAATGAGATCTAAATGGCTCCCTTGGGGCCAGAAGTTCCTTTCTGGCCAGGTCAAGAAAGCCTGAAGCTTGAGAGTGAAGACGATGGGGACTGGCAGAGAAAAGTCAGCCTTGTACCAGGAAAAAGGCTCTGGCTGCTGCTTCCTCACTCCAAGTGGGTCTGTGATGGGGAACTGGCGGAGACAGGTCTCTTGAGGGCTCGGGCAGGCCTAGCAATGCCTAGGACAGAGGCTGGGGAGGACGTGGGTGAGAGAAGGTCACCTAGGATTAGTGCTCGAGTGACAAATAGAATGCTGACTTTATGGAAAACTAACCTCCCTGTCACTCCTGCATGTGAATTCAATGTCTATTCAGGAACAGCTTCTCCCATATTTCTAGTATTTCCAGGAATGTGTTGCAGGGAAAAGGAAGAGGGAGTATACAAAGGCAGTAAGGGTCAGATCCCACTTACAGTGATGATCTGGAGAACTGGACTTATAATCAGGCAGAATCCACGTTTAAACCAAGTCACGCTGGCCCTGGGCCTGTACTGAGATACAGCAGTGAATAGGATACAGTGCCCAACTTTACTGAACTCTCTGGCGGGTAGGGGAGACACAACCAAACACATGATTAAGTGTGCAAGTTCAAAGTGCGGAGACCACAGAGACTGTTCTGGGAGTGCAGGGGCAGAAGGTGGGATATTGGGGTGAGGAGCTCAGAGGAGAGGTTTGCAATGAGAGTGAATGTGGAGAATGACGAGTTAGAAGGCAGAAGAGGTGGATGGCCAAGCTTTAAAGGCCGGGACTGAATAGGACAAGCCTACAAAGAAAAGCAAGAAGGAACTGCCAGAGAGGTAGAAGGGGAGCCAGCAGAGATGCCATCCTATTATAATGGTGTGTCTCACTCTTACAGATAACCCTGTGCTCCCCCAGTGTGTGCTAGTTATCTGGATCCAACACCTATCACACCTGCTGCAGAGTAGGTGCCCTGTAAAAGTTAGGTAACCCCACACACACGTACATACCTGCGGGCACATGCACCCACGTGCACACACACGTGCACAGACACACACGCACACACATGCACGCACACGCACACACGCATGCACTCTGGTAGTACTTTGGACAACAGATAAGGGGACAAGAAAGTGGGGAGGAGAGACCAGTTGGGGTGCTGCTGAAATGCAAGCTGCTGCGCTAGGCTGTGGTGGTGGGTGGAGGTGTGCCTCAGGCCTCCCACTCAGCTGGCTCAGGCTGGGACAGCCTTGATGCCAGGTTACAGCCATGAAGTACTTCCACACAGCTTGGTAAATAACTTGTGCCAAGCCACCTCAGTGCCTCCTTCCACACCCAGTGCCTCTCAGCCTCTGCTCTGGCTGCTCCAGCCCTTTCCCAATACCCGCAGTCTCCTCATGATCCAGTTACTAAACAAAGGGTTAATGTCAGCGGACCAGGCATAATAGAAGCCTGTGGGCTCTGCTCAGTGGCCAGGCAGACATTCTGATTGGTTAGAGGCTGGGCCAACCAGATGTTAGCCATTTTGCATACCACTCCTCTGTGCCCTACTCCAATCTGCCCTCCTATTTTGCTCACCTAAGAAAAAGAAAAGGCTAAATTAGAGCCTAAATTCCTCAGTCTGCTTCCCGCTCTCCCTGCACATCACACTCCCTGGCCGCTCTCTGATCTACGCTCCTCTCTCCTGTCCTGTTCTCGCCCCCTGTCCCCATCCACAGTTCTATCTGTTCTCTGCTGGGCTGGCCCTCTCAAAGAGAAGCCACTCACATGTTATGAAGAATGACTCTTACATTAAGTGAAAAATCAAATTTATTTGCAACAAACAGCCTGGGCTGCATTGATTTCCATATGGCTTGTCCTGCATACCCTTTTAAGCAGCCAGACTCAGCATCAATACCGGTGAGCTAAGACATCTCTGGACCGGAAAAATGCAAGGTAAGGGCTCACTCTAAGGGTTCCATGATCCTGTTGAGACAGTCAGCTCCTCTGAGTGAGTTTGGAAGATTTACTTCATCCAATTTAAGAAGTCCTCATGGTTTACTTGCTTTATGTCCTTTTTGGCCTCTTTCCTGAGGCTCAGGGCACGAGTTGACATCCCATCTCACTCAACATCTAGCTGTGCAATCTTGGGCTGGTGATCACCTGAGCTTCAATGTTCTTGTCTTTAAAATGGGATGATAATCTATGACCTGCTACCTTCAAAGGATTTTTGAGGATCCAGGGTGATAATTTGAAGGAGAGTATTTTGTAAACTGCTACGCACATGCCTGCCTATGAGATGAGACTGCTTATTTGTTATTTACAAAGATATGGAGCTACCCCTTCCCTGAGCCTCATGTGCTAGGTCCAAGCCAGCCAGGGCTGAGCTCTGTCACTTATGGACAAGACACAGCAAGAGGAAAGCTTTCAGAGACCATTTTGTCTCTTCCCTTCAGTGAGATCCAGAGATGACAATTAATAGCAGGCAACATTTCTGAAGCATCTGTTCTGTGCCAGGTACTGGTGTCAAGTGTTTTATTTACAGTTTTCATCAATCCTCACCACCTATGAGGCACTGTTTATCCCTTTGCACAGGTGAAGTAGCTGAGAATAGTAAAAATGGCACAGCCACAATTCAAATCTAGGTCTGTTTGATGCCAGAGTTGGAGCCTTAACCATAAGCTGGGAAAGGGACTGCTCATTTTTTCAAGCCTCACAGGCAGCCCTGCTAACAGGTCAGCTTTCACATGGATACAGGCCTGTGGGAGAGAATAGAAATGAAGAGGTCATAGGTGTGCTCTGTGTGTGTGTGTGTGTGTGTGTGGCCAGCTCCTCTTACCTCTGTGATCTTGGGCAAATGATTCACCCTGGGGTTGTTGTAAGAATTAAATAACATTGTCAAAATGCATATAAATTACATAGCACAGCACTCAGCTGACCCTGTCTGTGAAGAGGGAGAAGGGCAGAGCAAAATCAGGATGGGCTGCACAAATTGTCAGGTATTGGTCATGACCCAACAGGCATCAAAGAGGGCTCAAGCATCTGCAGGCCGAAAAACAGGAATCACCGAGGCACCATGGTAGGAAAGAAATATCATAACAGGTATGGAAACCTGAGCAGTTCAGCAGGGCTGGCTCATGAGTGGTGGAGTGTGGAGAGTCAGGGGACAAAAAATGTATAGAGAAACAGGAACAGATTTGGGGAAAGTGGTCTATGTTAGGGGGAGCTCAGTTGAAGGGTAACAGGGAGTCACCCCCAAGCTTCATCTGGCTGCAGTACAGAGAATGGCTCGAGGCAGGCAGCTCTGGGTGAAGGGGGGTGATTGTGGTTAATCCTCCAAGAAAAATGATAATAGCTTGCACTGGGAAGTGTCAGAGGGAATGGCTAAGAAGGATGGATTTGAATACTGGGGCAGGATGGAGAGGCTTTGGGGACTACTGTAGGTAGAAAGTGCAGGAGAGGAAGCCAGGCACCAGGATATCCTACAAATTACTAAGTTTTCATGTCTAACTATCTCAGGAAGGTCTTCCTCTCAAGATCACACAGGGCTTGACACAAAGAAACTGCTAAATACGTTTGTTGAATGAATAGCAAAACTAGGAAGTAACATTTATTCAGCACTTACTTGCTATTATGCTTACCACTGAAAGGCCATCTCATTAAGTCCTCACCACAATCCAGTGCAGTAGGGAGGCTTCTCACGCCCATCTAACAGTTGAGGACTGAGGTTTAGAGGGAAGCCTAACTCAGCTCTAGGCCGGTAGACAAACACTGGAGCCCAGCTCCTAACCACCTCACTATGCCAGGGAAGTGAGTAAGGGAGAAAATAAATGAACCAAGAATGAACTACAGGGCAGGCTTTTACCAGGTCCAAGTGCCCAAATGGCAGAGACTTGCTGTTGATATGGCACCCCAACTGGTGTTCCAGCTCACCTGTGCCACGCCTACCTGCCCCAGGCCCACCTGCGCCACGCTCACCCGAGCCCATGCCTACCTGAGCCAAGCTCCCCTGCGCCCAGGCCCCGCCCCCTCGATCTTGCCCTCACCTGTGCGGCAGAATTCCTCGGCCTCCTGCGGCACCATATCCTTGACGCGGCTGCCGTAGGCTAGGCGGGCGTCCTGGTCGTAGGCCTTCAGGGTCTCGCTGGAGCTGTAGGATTTCTGCGGGGTTTTGCCCTCCTCGCTGTCCGCGGACGAGCTGGTGTAGCGGCGCTCGGCGTCGCGGCGCCGGGTCAGCGAGCGGTAAGGCTTCCTCTCCTTCACGTCCATGGCCTCCGGCCCGCGCTCTTCCACATCCACAAATAGGGTCCTCGCCGCACTCAGGGCCGAGTGGTCTAGAGCCAGGGAAACCAAAGACAGGGCGTGAGAGGCAGAGAACATTCCCGGGTTCATCCTGATCCTGGATTAACCCTTGCAGCAGTGTGGACAGAGAACCCCAGGCAGCAGCGGTGAGGGTACCGCTCCACCACTACGCAGCCGGTAAGTGACTCGCACCCAGGGCCTCTAATTACAAATCCTGTCCTTTTCTGCTACTTAGCCTATTCACCTTGAAGAGGCCTCCTCCAGGGATGGGCACCAAGGAAGCTGACAGCAAAGGCCAGAGGGCACTGGTGGTTAGTAATATCCCTAGATAGGAACCAAGCCTGTTTGATTCCCGTCACATCCCACGTGGAACAGGGCCTGACCCAGCTCTAGCCCAGGGTTCCTTAAAAATCTGTGAGATGGATGATTGCACGCAAGCACTGGGGTAAGCACTTTGCATATATTATCTTAGTAAATCTTCATACCTTCTGAGATGTTATTACTCTCTCCAACCTTTTTTGGAAACGAGCCAAGGTATAAACAACCAACCCACACTTAACCACCACCAGATGATTATATAATTATTTGCTTTTTGCCCATCTCCTTCCGCTAGCCTGTAAGCTGTATGAGAGCAGAAACTTTATCTGTGCTGCTCACTCCTGGTCTCTAGCACCTTGAGCAAGAGCTGGTACAAAGTAGGCGCCTAATAAAGATGTGTTTCATTAACCAGCTAACCATCCCCATCTGACAGATGAGAAAATTGAGATTCAGAACCCCCTTCAAGGTCACTTAGGTGTCAAGTAACAAAGCCAGGTTTGGAACTCAGATCTGTTTGACACTAAAGCCTGCATTTTTCCTATTCCATTCTGCCTCCCTGAGATGTCTCCCTCCTACTCTTAGTACACAAAAGTGCCCTTGCAGTTACTCAGAGAATGTCCCTCACCTCCAGACTTGCCCATCTCATCAGTGCCACCATCAGCACTGGGCAGCCGAGTGTCTGCATCTGGGTGTTGTTAGGGGGTCTGACTGGTGGTAAGCTCCTAATAACCCTTTATTCTCTTTTCCCCATCTTGACCCTTCTGCCCTACACTGACACCACTGGATTTTCGACTTGTGATAGCACCCTCTTTCTCCCTCCAAATGTCTTCTTTTAGCTCTGGGGTAGCAAACACAACCATACAGGGCCAGGAGCTCAATACAGAAGGAAAGCAGAATATCCTCCACAGAGACATAGGGCATCACTTAGTTTTTATGAAACACAACCTGCTCAGTTCTGGCTTTCCATTGCTCCAGCTTTCAGAGCAGCATGGGTACCCAAGGCATTCCCCTGCTTCATTGTCTGATTAGAGAAACAGCAGAGCAAGAGCTGTGATAAATGCTGCCAACATCAGACCTCAGTATCCAGGGTGGGGCCTTGACAGCTGGGAGGGTGGGTCTGTCCAAGTGCCTGCCTGTGCTGCAAAGTGGGAGTATGGGTGGGAATGTCTGGGGGGTAGTGGTGTCTTGTGAATTTTTAAGACAAGCTGGAAATTTGGAGTTAGATATAAAATGTATGACTTTAAGATGTTGATCCATCATTATTATTATTATTTAATTTTAATACTTTGCAGGCCAAACAAAACAGACTGCTGAGTCGAATTTGCTCTGAGGCTCGCAGTTTCCAAATTCTGCCTTTGATCATGGACATCAGAGACAGCTCTTTGGCCCGTTTTTCAAAGAGTACAAACATTTGTAATTTTATTGGTGCCTCATAATAACTGTGAAGTAGAGATTACAATTATTTTCATCCCCATTTTATAGATGAAGCTACAGTGACCCAGGGCCATATAGTCTCCTGCCTAAGGCCACATGGTGAGTTAGTTGCAAAGCTGGCACTAACTAGATAGACTGCAATGCCTTGGGATTATACCTAGATCCAATTAAGATGAATAGGTGACACTATTTTGGTTCCCAATTCTCAAAATATCCCTGGAAATTAATGCTGGGGCAAGGGGTGCAACCCAAGACACAGAGAAATCAAATTATGTTACTGAGGCTCAAACCCAGAGCTCTGAGCTCTGCCATCCTGATGCTCAGTCTCCCAATAGCTGGCAAGATGATAGTCCTCTGAGTGTCTGGGAAGCAGGACCACAAGGAAGATCAGTGATAGTACCTTCTACTCCAGGGTTTTTAAAACTTTCTTGACTGCAGTCCATAATTAGAAAAACATATTATGGCCAAGCATGGGGTGGCTCACATCTGTCATCCCAGCACTTTAGGAAGCCAAGGTGGAAGGATCACTATAGGCCAGGAGTTCGAGACCAGCCTGGGCACAGCAAGATCCTGTCTCTACAAACAAACAAACAAACAAACAAAACTTTAGCCAGGCGTGGTGGCATATGCCTGTAGTCTCAGATACTGAGGAGACTGAAACGGGAGGATAGCTTGGGCCCCGTAGGTCAAGGCTATGGTGAGCTGTGATGGTACCACTGTACTCCCTGCTGGGCAAGAGTGAGACCCTGTCTCAAAAAAAAAAAAAATTTATAACATCTTACATAGTGACCCACTACACACAGTGATGTATGTGAATGTGTGTGTTTACATGTATAAAAGAGAAACAAAAGATTCACAAGTTATTGCATGATGAGAAATATGCATAAAAGAGAAACAAAAGATTCACAAGTTATTGCATGATGAGAAATGCACTCTGATATGTTCTATCTCATTCTCTTTCATTTTTAAAAAAATGACTGATTATAACTCTAAATTGATATCATGACCCAATACTGGCTTTCAACCCAAAGCACTGTTCTGGTATAATTTGAATGAGGATTTATGGCAACTGCTGCCTCTGCCTGTTTACTTCTAACCCCTGAGTGACAATAATGATGATGATAATAATAAGCATAAGTACTCCATAATGTTAGCCATCATTAATATGATTCACTAATAACTCATATTAATAACTCATAATATTAATAATGGTTTTAACATTATAGCTAATAGACTCTTAGTAGCTAATATTATTGCTTACTTTTACTGTGATTATATATAACATCTTTAATCCTCACACCAACCCTGTGATAAAGGTATTATGATTTTCTGCAGACTGCAGATGAGAAATTGTGAGGTTAAGTATGCTGCCCAAGGTTACATGGCCCTCGCATACAAAGAGGAGAAAGAACTGTGATCCTGAGGTTGAACTCAGCAAGTGGATATAACTGCTGTATGGGCTGTGCCAGGGAAATGTTTGAGGCCCAGGTCATGCTATTGCCCTGCTTATGCCCTCTAGCAACCCTGCTGAGCCTTTGGGGTCAATTCTAGTTTCCTGGTCAAAATGAAGGCTCTTGTCATTCTCGCTCACCTCGCTTCCATCTTGCCGAGCCACTGGCACTTTCCTGGATGTGAATTCCGTGGCCTTTCTGACTGTGTGTATGATGCTTCATCACTGCACGTGCAGCCCACTAGCTGATCTTTTTTCACATCTGCCTCTCCCCTTGACTAGAGTTCCTTGAGGGTAGGCAGGCTTGGTATCTGGTGCTCACAAAATGCTTGTTAAGTGCATGCATGAATGAAACTACTTGGCAGCTACTTCATGTCTTCTTATTAAGCCTAAATAACATAAAATATTAGTAGTTCACTACCAATTAAGTAAAGTATTAAGTAAATCTAAGGCTGAATTAGAGGCATTGCTTAGATGTATTCTCTTTTTAAATTTCAAAGGCAGCCTGGGCTTGAAGTATGCATCCCCCACTGACCAGGTGAATGACCTTGGGCAAGTTATTTAACCGCTCTGTGCTTCCGCTTTCTCTTCTGTAAAACCTCTTAGGGTTGTTTTGAGGATTAAATGAGTTAATATGTGCCCCTAGCATATACAGTCCCCGGTACACAGTGAGTACTCAATAGATGTTAGCTATTATTATCATCAGAAAAAAACAAACACATTTTCTTTTTAAAAAGCATAATGTAGAAAGATCCGGGGAGGTGTCAGTTATAACTGGGGAAGGAGCATCCCCTCAGAAGCATATGTTAATAAGGCTGAGAAACATTTTAGGCTGTTAAATTGGTGGATGACTATTTCTTTTCATCAGTGTATGCCTGTTGACTGAAGACACTGGCATCAAGGCAAAGGCTCAGTAACCACAAATTATTAAGAACATACACACCTAACGCACAGCTTCCCTGTCACAAAGCTGAGGCAGGGAGAACATTCGCCTGGTTCTCATTTCCTTTACATTTTCTTTTCACATTTTAGGCTTAATATAGTAATTCAGCAAGTATTTACTGCTTTTGAACAGGTGAGAGGTCAGGTATGGTTCACACCCAAATTGGCATTTGACAGCAGGAAAGAAGAGATTGAGGTGAAAGAGGAGTGACAGTGGAGAAATGCTCCCTTTGGAGCAAGAGACTTCAGTGCAGTGACCTGGAGCTCCCCAGCAGAAGGACAGAAGGAATGCTGGGGAAGGGGCCCACCTCAGACCCTGCAACCCCCAGCCACAGGCTCAGCACAGAAGCACATGGCACATATCCGTGCCTAAACGTGTTTGCTCCCTCCTTACCCACCAACCTCTGGGTTCCCCATAAAACCCATGAGCGTGACATCCAAGGCTTCTGGAGATCTGACTTTCCTCGTCTCTCTCTGCTTCCTCTCACTGCCACAGAGCAACCTGTCTCCCGCAGACTCACACGCTCCATTTCAGTCCTGCAGAGCTGCCTGCCATTTGCCAGACGTCCCATACTCTTTAACACTGCTGAGCCGCTACAAGTGGTGTTGGGTGGGCTCACCTAACGGCGGCACCAGGAGGAGATGGGGGCAGGGTCGTGTTAGGTGAGAGGCCAGAATGTGTCTTCGCTGCCCCCTCTAGCTCTCTAGTCCTCTGTACACGCCTTCTCCCACAGGTAGCCCCTCCTCCAGGCCTCCGCTTCATACTGGGCTCTGCTAACATCTTCCCCTGCCCTCATCTGTGCAGGCCCAGGGGTGTGCCAGTTTCTTGCTGTTGCTAGAGCCCAGGTGTCTCACCATCAGGGCTGGCTTTCTGAGCCTGCTGCACCTCCATCTCTTCATTAAAGTCTGCTCCTCTAAGCCATCTACAGTGAACTCTGTTTCCTGTTAGGATCCTGACCAATGATACAGCTTCACCCCTTACTTTCTTTGGCTTTCAGCAATCATCATCATCATCGAACTAATAATAACACCAGCCACCACTTACTCAGGGTTTGCCATAGGCCAGGCACCAGTCAAGTGCTTGAGATGATTTCATTTAGTTCTCACCATTTCTGCCTCTGTGAATTGGTCCCATTTTACTGATGAAGAGCCTGGGGCTTAGAGAAGTAAAATAACTGGCTTGCAGTCACACAGAAAGAGACTCAAGAGCTGGATGTGTCCAACTCCAAACTTTCTTTCCAGAACCCTCTACCCTGGCAGTGACAGAATGAGCTCCAGGTTAGGAGTAAGGCCTGTCCTGGCCACCTCCTAGCTGTGTGGCCCTGGGCACAAGAGGTTTAACTTATTCCAAGAGGCTGAGTTTGTTAGATGTTTTGTAAACTGTAATGTATCAATTGGTATAAGGGATCGGATAGTCATTACTGTCAATGCCATCATTATTATTGTGCTGTTATTTCTAAACAATACATTATGTAACTACTTTAAACATAGACCAAATTAGGCAGGTGAGAATGTTTTGGGAAGCTCAAGTAGCAAATACATACCTAAGGACCAAACTAGCAGCTCAGTCATTGCAGGCCTCAGGCTAAACAAAGAGGCTCCAATCAAGACAAAGAGCATGTGGCCCCCAGGAGAGCACATTGCCACTGACCCCATCTGTGAGACGTGCAAGACCCTGGCAGGGACTCGGCCCGCCAGCCTGCTCCAGAGATGGTGCAGTGTTCTGAAACTCTTCTCCAAGCAAAACCTGAGCACCACAAGGGTGCCTTAGAGAAGAGTTCATTTTCACAAACTGTTGCAGATCAGTCTAGTGCTGGGCACTGGAGGTTCCAGAGATGAGCAGGTCACAAGCCCTCCAGTGACAGCTCACCATCTCTCTGGGGTGTCAGCCCTAAGGACCATCACCATCAGTGACAAATTCTTTGATAAAGTATAAACTGCAGTTTCATAAGCTTGTTCTTACGCTGACGTGGGTCTTGGTTTTGGTGTGTCTGTGGAGAAGGAGAGTGGGCCCAGACGAGAGGAGGGAAGAAGACATATGTATCGAGCACAGTGCTTTTCACATACCCCCATGAAAGCCATAATTATTTCTCATTTTTGAGACCAGGCTAAAAGATCCAGTTATTTGATCAAGTTCACACAGCCAGTAAAGGACAGGGCTGAGACCTGAACCCAGACCTTCTGACTCTAAAATCCATGTTTGGGTGGTTGTATGAGTTCGTTTTCATGCTATTGATAAAGACATACCCGAGACTGGGTAATTTATATAGGAAAAGGGATTTAATGGACTTACAGTTCCACATGGCTGGGGAGGCCTCACAATCATGGCAGAAGGTGAAAGGCACATCTCACATGGGGGCAGAAAGGAGAAGAGAGAGTTTGTGCAGGGAAACTCCCCCTTATAGAACCGTCAGATCTTGTGAGACTTATTCATTACCACGAGAACAGCATGGGAAAAACCTGCCCACATGACTCAATTACCTCCCCCCAGGTCCCTCCCACAACATGTGGGAATTCAAGATGAGATTTGGGTGGGGACACGGCCAAACCATATCAGTATTTTTTTTTTTTTTCCTTTACATGAAGCTGGGCTTAGATGGATCTGGAAAGTTTGAACAGGGATGTGAATGTAGGGAGGCCTGGGAGCCCCCTGGTGGTGATGGTGATCAGGGGATCATGGAAGACAGGAAAAGGGCTAATAACAGTAAGATAACTACTGTTAATTGAACACCTCCTTATGTGCTTGGTACTGTGTAAATTATTTCAAATCCCTATAACAACTTGGTAAGTTAGGTATTATTCTTTTAATCTTTATTTTCTCTTATTTACTCCAGTTTATCAACGAGATAACAAGCCCAGAGATTAACTGACTTGCTCTAGATCACATGGCTTTCAAGTGTCAGGGTCTAGATTTGAAACTGAAGAAAATATTTGAACGTCAAGAAAAGGATCAATACCTAGTTCCATAGGCTCATTCATTTGGTAATCATTGCTAAGTCCCTTTTCTGTCCTAAGTGCTGCAAAAGATCCAAGGAGGCGTCACAGGAGACGCCCTTCTTCTCTCCTCCCCCAACTCCCAGTTCCTACCCTCCTGTGCCAAGCATTGTTGGAGGCATCAGAGGACAAGACAGATGTGCTTCCGACTCCTAGATGCTTCTATACAGTGGGCAAGTCAGGCAGAGGGAGAGGCAGGGAAGGACACCACAGGGGCCCGCCCCACATCCAGGCCAAGGTGGGTCAAATGTGGAGAGACCATCAGGGACCACTCCCCAGAAACAGTGACATCTAAACGAAGACCAAAGAATGTCAAGGAAAAGACAGTTTTGAGGTAAGGAGAGAAAAAAAGGTCTAGATCTGTGGCTCTCAAATTTCTCTTGCCTGCAGTAAAAATACACAGTATTTTTCCCCGATACAGTAAAAATCCCGGATTACGTTGCAATCCGGGATACATATACATCTACAATTTTTGAACTAAAACAAAAATTTCATGAAACGATGCTGAAACTTACTGCAAGGGTGAAATCTGATATTTTCTTCCCTACTTAACTAGAATTATGAATGAGATGCCAACCCACAGTCTGAAAAACACTGTTCCAGATCACAGCAGGGAAAAATGAACCTGGCACAGACAAAAGCCCAGTTACATTCCGTGAGTTCAGACTTTGCGGGGGGAAAGAGGTTGGAGAGAAAGCTTGAGAAGTGAGGAGGGAGGAGCCTGGTAGAAGAAATAAAGCAACATCCCTACATGGTAAATGTAAGTGGACAGTAAAATGCAAAATGCATGTGGCAGAGAGAGCCTGCACTCAGAGGAGCTGGTAGGGAGCGTGCCCTGCAGCTAGTTTTCAGAGGCCCTACTGCCTTGGGAGGCTGGAGCTGGTCTGGAAGAATGGCAAGAGTGTGGGGCCCGGGAGAAGGGGAGGTATGCGAAATAAAGCTTTTGGTGTTTGAGGAGAAATTCAAGAAACAAACCTGGCCCCTTCACATGGGTTCCAGCAATATTTATGAAGGGGCAGGGGCCTGGAGCATTCGCAGAGAGGCTTCCGCAGACAGTACAGTGCTCCAAGAAACCTCTGCCCCTGCCAAAACCCACAGGGAAATGGGGGCTGTTATCACCCCAGGTTACCTCGCAGCCTCAGATACAGCCAGAAACGAGCCAGGAAATTGACTGAATTCCTACTGGACTAAAGTTTTATAAGTTTTCCTTAACATAAGCACAGGGCGATATTTTTAGTTCTTTGTGTGTCAAAAAGGGCCCATAAATATTTCAGAGCTAAAATGTGTTCCACAAACTATAAGTCCTGGGTAGCATCTGTGTGTGTGTGTGTGTGTGTGTGTGTGTGTGTGTGTGTGTAAAATTGTGAATTTTACATTCCTTATTCCTTCGAAGTGTGGTCTTTGAGTCCTTTATTTTAAAGTGAGGGTGGGGAGGATGGGTTGTGGTGGTACCTGTTCTTGTACCAAGTATTGTGTTGGGCTTTGAGCAAACCAGAGAAGGAGGCACTGCTATCCCCACTTTACCGATTTAGAAACTGAGAGTAGCAAAGTGACGCTCAAGTTCACAGAACATGCCAGGACTGGAATCCGGGAGCTCTGCTTCCGAGCTCTGTACTCTCTGTCATGGCACCCAGAGCACATTTCTCTGGCGCTGTCACTTTGGGGAATCCCCGGCCTTTTTCAACAGCGAGACAGTGATTATAATAATGGTGGCTAAAAGCAAGGTCTTTATATGCATTACCTCACTGAGTTGTCACCACACCCAAACCGTCCCCATTTTATAGACAAAGAAACCAGGATTTAGGGAGGGTAAGTATCTTGCCTGGAAGGCCACAACAAAAAAGTGACAAAGCTAGGATTCAAACCTGTGTCTCTCTGACCCCAAGGTTCAAGCTTTTAATCATAACTTACACTACTTCCTGCATAGGTCATTCTGTATTCTAATTGGCTTAAAGGTTCTATTTGTCCTTTCACCTTTTTAAAAAACATTATTAATTCTTCTGATGAACTGAGTCAGCACCTGGCCTGGACTCTTGGGAGAAGTGCTTTTACAGCTGCTGCTTGACACGTGCCCTGTACAGAAAGAGAACTGTTGGGACAGAGACAGGGCTTTCCTGGGAGTGTGGTGGAGTGTGGCTGCATGCCCAGCCTGGCTGCAGGGACATCCCTAATCAGCGGCTGGCAGGCAGGTGACAGATGGTGCCGCTGTCTACAGGAGCCATCTTGCCCTTCTGTTAGAGAGCTTGTCAGAGGCCAGGTATCAAAGGGCAGACAGCTGCTGTATGGGCACTGCTTCTCTGATCCTGAGCTGCGGAGCTGGGAGGGCTCCCACCAGAGCTGCCTGACCCCCCAGAGGGCTGGGCATGTGCAGGGCCTGGGACACAATAGGCCTTCCATCAACAGATGGCATTATGTTAGCTGTGTCTTCCAGATTCCTTGGTCCACATCCTTCCTGTCCCCAAAGCCACATACTAGCCAATAATTCCCTTTGACAAATGGTGGCATCTTAGAGTCAGAAAATGTGTCAGGCTGGGCACGGTGGCTCACACCTGTAATCCCAGCCCTTTGGGAGGCCAAGGAAGGCAGATCACTTGAGGCCAGGAGTTTGTGGCCAGCCTGGCCAGTGTGGCAAAACCGCACCTCTACGAAAAATACAAGAATTAGCTGAGTGTGGTGGCACACACCTGTAGTCCCAGTTACTCAGGAGGCTGAGGCATGAGAATTGCTTGAATCTGAGAGTTGGAAGAGGTTGCAGTGAGCTGAGATGGAGCCACTGCACTCCAGTCTGAGTAACAGAGTGACACTTTGTTTCAAAAACAACAACAACAACAACAAAAAACCAAAGACGAAAGAAAATGTGTTAGGATTGAAAGCAACATCAAAGGTCAGCTGATTCAAGCCCCATCAGGTGCCTGAATCCTCCTTAGTCCCATCCCTACAGAGCGGTCACACCAGCTCTAAAGCTGGGGACTATACTGCCTCAGAGGGCTGAAACCTGCCTCCTTTTAGCTTCCTTCCATAGGCCTCAGCTCTACTCCTTGGGGTCTCAGGAAAGAAGCCTAATGCCTTTGCCCCAGCAATAGCTCTTCCAGACTGAAGACCAGACTGGTCTGGGTATCTTTGTGTCCTCTCTTTAGACTGAATATGTCTCCCACAGTTTTCAAGCCCTCACCTTTCTGGTGACCTTTTCCTTGGGTTTGTCCATCCTTGTTCCCTCTTTCCCAACCAACAAGGCTTTATGAGATCCTAGGGTAGACCTGGGGACAAGGGGTTGGAGCGGATGCAGTCTCGGTCCTCGAAGAGCCCTCAAGAATGTCAGAAGGACAAACACGTCTACAGGTGATTCCAGCACAAAGGACGCAAAAGAGCAACTGACACAGACACTCGGGGTAGGGGGGCACTGCACCAGGTGAGGTGGGCAGCAGAGGCTGCCTAGAGGAGGAATCCCTGGGCCGGGTCTGAAAAGCCAAGCAGGGGTTAACAGAGCAGGGAGAGGAAGACGATCCTGTTTGCCTGCCTGCCTCTCCCATTGTGTTGACTGGAATCCACTGGGAGCCTCTTGGTGCAGCCTGAATGTCCCCCCTGAACCCCTTTCTCCTGTACCCAACACATGTTCCCTTGGGGCACTTAGTCCCATGTGGCTTTCTTGGAAGCCAGACCCACTGGGGCCCCAAGTCCAGGGGGCCATTAGGACTCTGAGTTTCCTTGTAAGTGGCACCTTGGGAAATTGCCTGTCTCTTATGTACTTCAGGCCCCAGGGAAAAGTACTTCCTTCCTTCTCCCTAGAAAACCCCTTTTCCTAGAAAACCCCTTCAAGGGTCAAGCCTGAAACCCAGTTTACTGGAGTGCCAATTCTCTGTAAAAACATTTTTTTTCCTGACTTTCTCTGGGCTTATTCTGGGACCACACTAGGAAATAGAGGGAAGAGGGAGAGAGGCTGATTAATCACACGTCCCCTACTGCGTCCAATCTTAACCTGTAATTACCTGGGCTCCCTATTAGGCCTCCACTCTGTGAGGTGAGAGAGGAGAGAGACAGAAGGGAAACCAGCATCCCAGAAAGGCAGGCATCAGTTGAAGGATTCTGGAAATGGTGAAACTCTTAGTTTTAACACAAAGGCCTCCTCAGCCTGAAGGAACTTCCTGGTTGAACACAACAGCTGGAGGAAGGGGTTGGTCCCTCTTTTCCTCTGTCTTCTCAGCCAGACGCTGGGCCTAAATTCATACAGCTTTGGGTCTGTGGGTAAGGAAGGATTTAGAGACATCCTTTCTGCTCTTTAGGCCCAGAGAAGATGCTCTGCTGAGCAGGGAAGCAATATCACAATGGCTTCTCCGGGTGCCATCAAGGTACCTTGTGTGCACAACAGCATCTTGTCTTACATGTCGTCTATGCCCTGGGCATACCTGACACTGATGCTATCACAGCAGCAGAAAGGATAGAAATCTAGAGGTCACCATCAGCCTCTGATCACTGCTGGGAGGACAGCAGGGATTACCCAGGCTGTCCTTCCTGTCGGAGGTGATGTGTGTGTCTGTGTGTGTGTACACATGCACACATGTGTGCATACATGCTTAATGGCTGCTGGCCCACTGCTCTGATTGTTCAGAAACCAAAGACTCTATTGCCACTCTGTTCACCAGGCCTTTTGCTATTGAGCCCTGGGGATGGAACTGGATCAAGCTCAGAACTGCTGCCCAACGGGTGTGGGCTCGGAGTGCTCGTGGCTGACACAGGTTTCAACATTGCTGGTGGGGCAGGGGCAGGACAGGCCTAGAGGAAGAAACTTCCTGTTGTATACCCCCAGCCCTTACATTTCCTCCTCAGTGACTGTGACTCAGGCCATCCCACAACTCGTGATGACTGAAGCCCACACAATAGCGGTTTGAAAGTGACCTCAGAACAGTCCTTCCATCCCACAGCTGGTGCTCACATGGGCTCTTAGAGCAGGTGGGGTGTCCTTGAGAAAGTGCCAAGGACTTGCTCTGTGCCTTGATTTCATCATCTGTTAGGAAAATGCCCAAACACCTGGATCATTAACTTCATTGGTACTTACAACATCTTGATTCTTCCCCAATGCTAAGAACAGCTAAGAGGTACATCCAGGGTTTGCTGGGTTGAACCAAAGTGAATAAAAACATACAACTCTCCATATCTCACTTCCATGGTCCTTCTAGGTGCAAAGCTCTCTGATTTTTCCCTTTGCCTAATGAAAGCCCCAAAGCTGGAAACCTTTGTGAGCCAACCCTCCCGCTTGCCATCCTCCAACTGGCTCTTTTTCTGTAGTATGAATCCACTTCCTTGGCCCCACACAAGCTCCCCAGATTTGTGAATGGGGCAACTGGTTGTGCCCTCCTGATGCTGCTGGAAATTTTGTTTTTAGAGAGGCGGGAGCTAAGGCTTGGGGTGTTGTGACTGGTGGTCAGCCACATCCCAGCAAGTGAAGAGCCAGAAGCTGTCAGCTCCATCCTGCTTCCTTCCATGGCCTCAGTTTTCTCTTCTGCAAAATGGGTTGGTGTGGGGGTGTCACGTTTAATCTATACCTGAGAACTGCCCTGATACCCCAGAAAAATGCACATGTGCGCGCGCGCGCGCGCACACACACACACACACACACACACACACACAGGAATTTAAAATACTCCATCTAGGGCTCGAAGTTCTGTGAGATGCAATGATTGCAAAGGCCCTTGGGAAGGTGTGCATAGGGGTCCTCACAGCAGGGAAGGTGGGTTAGTAAAGGCATCTTGGAAAGGGATGCTATGTAGAAAGCAAGGGAGAGAGATGTAGCTTTGGCAGAATTTCACTGACATCTCTGAGTATCCAAGCCTCAAAGGGGTGGAGGAAAAGGCCCATAATGATAGGAAAACCCTAACTGCCTGAAGCTGCCTCCATCTCTAATAATTAAAGGCAGACTTAATAGATATTAGGGCCCTCTTTCCAGCAGCTGGGTGGCCAGGCAACTTTTATTTCAATAATTAGCCGCTGTAAGTCACACAGAACTGGAGACAGATAAAGGCAGGGCCAGTCTCTCATGGAGCTAATTGTGCCCAGAGTTCTACACGCCTAATCAAGCCTCGTGCTGCTCCCATTCCTTTCATCCAAGGCCTCAAAGGACTTCGCCATTGGTAATTAAGTCTCATAAGTGCCGTAAAGAAAGGGATTCTCCAGGGCAGTCTGAATGGAGAAGAGGCTGCTGGGGTGGAGGTGGGGCAGGCAGCGTGCAGCTGACTCCAAGATGGGAACAGGGATCCAGGAATAGGCCCCAGTCCCAGAACCTGTGCCATCGCAAGCCTTTGGCCTCCGTGCATTCTGTCCCTAGACAAGATAATGGCAGATTGGGTGGCTTCGGTTGGCCACCTCTTCTTGAGACTGGTTCAGTTGTGTCACCCAAAGCCTTTATATATTTCTCAACCTGGAGGATATAATTGTTAAAAACTCCAATTCAGGCAGGGGTAATTAAAAAACTACACTCCCAAATTCTTAGTTAAAAGGGAACATGAGGGACACAGTTGCCCAAGCCCCATCTGATGCTTGAATTCCTTGTATTCCACGTGGATAGCAGCCAGCCCTTGTTTGAGCTCCAGTGACAGGGAGCTTACTCCTAATACATTTCATTCTCTAAACTTGGCCTTGGGCAATTCATCCTGATAGTGAGCTGAAACTTGCTTCCTGTGACAGCCTTCCTGGCAGCCCTAAACTCCATATGCCTTAGAACCTCACGAGCAAGCCAAAGACCTCCTCCCAAACCAAGACCTCTCTTCTCCAGGCTCTGGGAAGCAGTGGAGCACCGTGGTTAAAGACACAGGCTTTACACCAAAGGCATGATCAAAAAAAGAAAACTTGATAAATGGAACCTAACCAAAATTAAAAACTTGTGCTCTGAAAATCTCTTAAAAGGAGGAAAAGGCAAGCTACAGGTAGGAGAAAATTTTTGCAAACCACATATTAACAAAGGAAGGCCTAGTATCCAGAATATGTGTGTGTGTGTGTGTATACACACATATATATGTGACACTTTCAAAATGCAACAGTGAGAAACAAACAATCCAATTAGAAAATGGCCAGAAGACATGATCCAATATTTCAACAAAAAGGATATATACACATGGCAAATAAGCACATGAAAAGATATTCAGCATCGTTAGACGTCAGAGAAATTCAAATTAAACCACAATGAGCTATTACCATACACCTATCAGAATGACTGAAATAAAAAATAGTGACAACACTAAATGCTGGCAAGGATGCAGAGAAGCTGGATCACCCATACATTGCTGGTAGGAATATAAAAGTGTACAGCCCCTCTGGAAAGCAGGTTGGCAGTTTCTTAGAAAACTAAATATGCAATTACTGTACAACCTAGCACTTGTACTCTTGGGCATTTAATTTTCAGAAATAAAAGCTTAGTTCACACAAAAAGCTGTACAATGATGTTCATAAAAGCTTTATTCATAATAGCCAAGAACTGGAAACAGCCCAGATATCCTTCAACAGGTAAACAGTTAAATCAATGACAGAATGCCATGGAATACGACTGCATGATAAAAAGGAATGAACTAATGATACCAATAAATCACCAGGGAATTATGCTGAGTCAACAAAAAGCCAATCACCAAAGGTTTCATCCTACATTATTCCATTTCTATAGCATGTTTTAAATAAAAATGATAAAACTTTAGCAATGGAGAACAGATTGGTGGTTGTTAGGGGGTTAGGGATGGGGTAGGGGTGGGAGGGAGGCGGGTGTGGCTATAAAAGGGGACCGTGAAGGAAACTGATGTTGATGGAAATGTTCGCTGTCTTGACTGCGTATACTCACCTGCAGATGTGGTAAAATAGTATAGAAGTAAACACATACATGCACACTCACTCATTCAGATAAATACAAGTAAAATGGGGAATCTGAATAAGATGAGTGGATTATACCAACGTCAACATCCTGCTTGTGATATCTGTTCTTTTACTATAGTTTTGCAAAATGTTACTATTAGGAGAGACTGAGTAAAGGGTACACAGGCTATCCCTGTTATTTCTTATAATTGCATGTGAACTATAATGTTCTCAAAAATTTCAATATAGAAAAAAGGATTTTTTTGGCTGGGCGCGGTGGCTCACGCCTGTAATCCCAGACTTTGGGAGGTGGGTGGATCACGAGGTCAGGAGATTGAAACTATCTTGGCTAACATGGTGAAGCCCTGTCTTTACTAAAAATACACACAAAAAAGTAGCCAGGTGTGGTGGTGGGCGCCTGTAGTTCCAGCTACTTGGGAGTCTGAGGCAGGAGAATGGTGTGAACCCGGGCAGTGGAGCTTGCAGTAAGCCGAGATCACACCACTGCACTCCAGCCTGGGCGACAGAGTGAGACTTTGTCTCAAAAAAAAAAAAAAAAAAAAGTCAGGCTTTGAGTCAGGCACACCTGGATCTGAACCCTGGATCTCTTACATACTTCTTGTACAACTTCGGATGATAAACTCTCTAAGCCTCAATTTCCTTATCTATAAAATGTGGATAGTATCTATCACCTTACAGGGTTGTCTTGAGGCTCAAATGAAGTGATGCATGGAAAGGCTCAACCCTATGCTTGACACTTAATAAAGACTCAATCAACAAGTGTAAATGTTGCCTTGTTATCCAGGAGAAGTATTTCTGTGCCTTCCCCTGATTCAGTTCTCACTCATGTTGTCTCCATCCTGGCCATTCTTCTCTGAAAAAGTTTCTTTTGGCTAATGTTACTCTTTAAAACACCAAGGTTGAAAATTGAAGTCAGATACAGTCTTATTACCTGAAACTGCTCTGCATATACCCATGACCCCACACTTTACATGCTATTTTGGCCAATTACTTGCCACTTATTTCCTGTGTAATGTCATTTTTCCTTAATAAGGTAGCAAGCTGCTCAGATTCATATTGACTCATCAGTTCTTAAGCTGTACTATGTACAGTCACCAATATTCATGCAAACACCACGAGCACATCATCCTGTATTTATTACTAAGTCACCAGAACAACTCTGGAAGTGAGGCATGGTGGTAGACTGCTATACTAATGGCTGCCAAGGAATCATATCTCCCTGTAACCAAACCCTTGTGTAGTCCCCCACACTAACTGTGGGGTTGGCCACGTGACTTGCATTGGCCAGTGGGCCAAACGAATATCAGCAAACTTGAATCAGAGGCATGAAAAACACTTGAGCATTTGGGCTTGCCTTCTCCCCCTGCTTTTGAAAAACGGCCATCATGTAAAGAGGCCCAGGCTAGCCTACTTGTTGCTAGAGCCACAGGGCTGAGCCAACCAACACCCAGTAGATTATAGCCACACGGGTGAACCCAGAGGAGACTAGCTGAACCACCTAGCTTTGCCCGGTTCAGATAACTGACTCTTGGAAACAGGAACCAACATGCGGTCATTTTAAGCCACTGCATTTTAGGGTGATACGTTATATAGCAAAGGCTGGCTGACATAGGTATTTTTATAATTCCCATATTACTGGGGAGGAAACTGAGGCTCAGATCATTAAGGTACTTTAAAAATAAGAGGATCTGGGTCAGGTCTGGTGGCTCATGCCTGTAATCCCAGCACTTTGGGAGGTTGAGGCGGACAGATCTCTTGAGGTCAGGAGTTCAAGACGAGCCCGGCCAACATGGCGAAACCTCATCTCTACTAGAAATAGAAAAATTAGCCGGGTGTAGTGGTTCACGCCTGTAGTCCCAGCTACTTGGGAAGCTGAGGCAGTGGGATCACTTGAACCTGAAAGACAGAGGTTGCAGTGAACCAAGATCATGCCATTGCACTCCAGCCTACGTGACAGAGCAAGACTCCGTCTCACAAAAAAAAAAAAAAAAAGGAAATGTTATAAGGGTAATAAGGATAATGCTGCCTAGTGTTTAAATAGTACTTTAGAACTTACAAATTTCTAATACATTTTAATGTGATTTAATCTACTATCCTGTACCTTTCTTTGATAACTTATCACAATTATATTTAAATAGTTGCTTAATTATATGCTCTAAGCTCTACAGAGGTGAGGACTGTGTCTCTCTTATTCAGCATAAAACCCAAACTTCTGTCCTTGCAAATAGTAGGCACTTAGTAAATAATGGCTAATTGAACAAAGGAACAAATGCCTCTGAGTAGCTATGACCCTGTATTAAATAAAGAACTGAAGCTTAGAGAGGCAAAGTGCCTTGTTTCCAAGTCACACAGCTAGCAAAAGGCAGGAACCAGGGCTCAAATAAAGCCCAGTTCTTTTGACTCTGAGTGCAGAGGTATGTCCTTAAATTTTCCATGCATCCCAAGGGTGAGACAGGCAAGGAAATGATTAACTACCCCACAGTTAGAAGGGAATGTTGTTGGATGAATTCCATATGTTTGAGGAATGCCAGTCCCCACGCTAAGAGGACTCTGATCAAACCAAGCTCCCCGCTGGAGCAGAAACATGCTGCATGGGAACCCTATTGCTTGGGATCAGAGATCGCGGTTAGCACAAGCCCTGCATGAACTTGTACCATCCAGCCTCAAATCCCTACAAGGCTTCCAAATCAAACAAAAAGCCACCTAACAAACACAGGAGCACTGAAAAGATCTGTCCTCGGTCCCGGGCCCGGCCGTGTGTTCCTTAGTGAGGGATCAGGGATGTTAGCTCTGAGCTCTGTACTCTCCTGTTTCAGATGCTCCCTTCCCTTTACAAGGTCCTTCCTGCCACTCACTGTACAGAGGTGACATTCTCAGAATGCCCTTAATTACTCTGCCCTGGGGGTGAAGGAGGGGCCCCTGACTCTAGCTGAGGAGGCCTTGTTTGCCTTCCTAGCGGTCACCAGGGTACACAAGACAAATGCTATGTTCCTCTACAGCCTCCAGGCTGCACACGCACTACAGTGGGCTCTTGTGGGCTGAGCAGAGCCTCCCTCAGCAACTGTGGCTGCCTCTCTACCTTCCAGGAGGGCCCCAGGCTGTTCTCTCTGTGGAGAAGCTCTGGCCCTTAGCCCCCGCAGCTGGCTAATGTTACACCTGGGTTACTGGAGTCTGGCTTCCCAGGGCCAGATCCTCACTTTGTTCTCTTGATTGTAGTTCTAAATTTGTTTTCATTAAGACACTCTGCCTGTCATTCCATCGGTTCTGCTTTTTTGGGTCTTTAATCTCAGTTGTGAAATGTACCAGTCTTGGAGGCTCCTTCAGCTGGAGTGGGGCTGCTTGCTGTCTCCAGGGCTGAAACCCAGAGGGTGATGGTATCTAGGGCCCAGCCTGGCCTCTGCTGGCCGGCAATGGTCCAGATTGTCTAGTACGGTGTTTCTAATGGAAAGCTCCTTCACATCTTGTGTCACTGAGACCCTGTAGTGTGGGGAGACAGGGAGGGTGAAGGTCATCACCATCTGAACCTTATAGAGGAAGACATTCCCTGTTAGAGAGAAAGGGGTGCACAGCAGCCAAGACATCGGCTCTGCAGTCAGGAAGCCAGGGTTCGACTCCCAGCTCTGTACGCCCCAACCTTGTGCCAGGGGCAATTCACTTAACCTCTTTATTCCTCTATATCATCTTTAAAGCAGAGATAATCGACCTACCCAATAGGGTTGTTGAGAGGACTGAGTGAGTTAGAAGGAGCTTAGAACAGGCTTAGCACTTGGCTGTTTATATGACTACTAAGTATTATCAAGCATTTAATATGTCACTCTGGCCCAGATGTAGTTCTGGATTTCTCCAGCCCATTCACACTATTGCATTAAGATGAATGTTCCTGTTCAGCATTATTTATTTATTCAGTGGTCACTGAACAAATATTTACTAGAAACCTACTATAGGCCCCATCTGTGCTGGGACTGAAGGTGACAAGGGTTTGGTTCTTGTCCTAGAAAGACAGAGCAGGCACCAGTTTTGAGCAGGTATGTTCCAGTTTGAATCTCAGCCCTGCAGAGCCATCCCAGGTCTCACTTTCCTTATCTGTAAGATGGACAGTTGTTTATATTCCTGCCATCCTGCCCCTCCTGCAGACCTCCTGCAGATCTGGGGGCCTGAAGAGGGAAAATGTGATGGAGCCTTCCCAGACAAAGCCCTGGTCTTCCTCCAGCTCTGGCCAGCAGGGAGGAGAGGAGAACAATTACCTCGGGTCACTGTGCAGGCCTGTGCTCTCTGGGAAACCTGAACCACCTTCAAAGGGAGGGTTTTAATTGGCTTAGGCTCTGTGCCTGCTCCAAGGGAGCATCACAAAAGGGGATTAGCCCCCGAGAGGGCCAGGCCCCACAACAGGCTAGATAGCTGGAAACTGGCCCATTTTGCCTCGACCTTCCCAAGCTGTGCCCGCTTCGGCCTCCTAGACTCCTTCTCTTCCCATTCCACGAGCGCAAGGAAAGGGTGTTTAAGTCAGAGCCTGGTGCTAAACAGGAAATAGGAAGGGCCCAGAGAATGATTTTTAGCAAAATCCAAAAGAAAAAGTCTGGGCTTGTAATTTGGTCTATGACAAGCAATTGGATCTACCTCACCAGAGGGAAGGGCCCAGGCCTTACCTGGACCTGGCACTTCATGATGTACACAGCACTGCCAATCACACTGCCCCAGCTAACCCAAAGAAGCAGGTTTCATATCCTCATCGCAGTCGTTCAGTGAGCGAATAGCAAGTAGCATCCTTGCTACTCAACGTTTGGCCCACAGACTAGTAGCATTCCAATGACCACAGTCAGAGTGTGGGGTCTGGCTCAAGAGAGCTGACTTTGAGACCTGGCCTTGTGATGTGAGGTGAACGACACTAATACACCAATAACAAGTACACACAGTGGCTCTCATTTGCTGGGCTCCCACTAGGTGATATTTGTGTGCTGTTGTGTTGCTACTTTATAGAAACAGAATCAGAGAGGGCAAGGGTTTGCTCTACATCACAGCACTTCTTAAGGGAGCTGGGATTCAAAGCTCCACACGGAGAGCCTCCATTTTTCTAGCTATATCATGGAGGTGATAAAGATCAGCTACATTTAGATGGAAATGTCACCGGGGCAGGCAGACGTGGCTTTGAAGCTGTGAAGTACTATACAAATATTTGTTTTTCTTGTTGAGGAAATTAAGCCTCTGCCAGGAGAAGTGACTTGTCCAAGGTCACCCGGTTGGCAAGGAGCAGAGCTCGGACTCTATCGCAGTGTTCTGATGCCCAATGTCCCTTCCACAAGGCTGCAGCTGCTGTCTGCAAGAGGATTTCCCTGGTGCAGGACAAGGGCTATGAATCTGCAGGAGCAATCAGGCTGACGTTATTTAAATACTTGGCTATTTGAAAAATATAACAAGCAGTTGAGAATAAATGCCAAACCTCTAATTGGTTAGAAACACTACCTGGGGGCACAGATATTTGTCAGTGTGACTGATGCTTCTTGCTTAAATGCAACATGCAGACACCCGTGCAGAAGAAAGGCAGGTGGTGAGCTGGCTATGGCAGCAAGTGAAGAGGGCTGCGCTGTTTAGAAGGCATGGCTTGCATCTGGCAACTCACTCGTTCTGCATTGCATCCCTCTGAAGGGAGAGTTGTTACACTACCATTACTGATGAGAAGCCAAGGTACAGAGACACTCAGGACTTAGCCAAAGTTGCACAGTCTGTAAGTGCCTGGGCTGGGACTTGAACCCCAAACTGTTATGCTCTAAAATCTCAACTCCAACCCCTGTGTGCCTCTGCCTCCCATACTACTTTTGGTGCTTAAGAGGGAAGAGGTAATATGTTTGGGGTTTTGGGAACTCAAGCCCTGTCCTTGGGACTTGCTGGCTCACCACTCCATCTCTGCCCATCATCCTTTCCTAAGTTCCTTGTTCAACCAATGTCCCTGTGTTGAGCATGAGGCTGCCAATATGGGTCTTTTATTGTCCTATCTTGTGTGACTTCACTGCCTAGTGGGAGAAACTGAGCCAGAAACAGATAATCCCCATCCCAGATCCTGCTGAAGGGCTGCCTCCCTCACCCATTCTGGGGTTGTGGGGGGTATCAGGCTGGCTGATACTTGTGAGAGTCTGGAGGTGCAGTGGGAAATGTCAGACATTGGCAGTCAGGAGAAAGGGGAAGGAGTAGGTTGTTAGGTTTCAGAGCTCTTACTCCCAGGCCTGCCTAGGCACTTAATTATTTTTTTATGTGATTCACATATTGGGCTTCCATTTCGAGTTTCATTTAAGCAATCAGATCTTTGTCTAAAAACAAGTTAGAAAAACCACTGCCTTAAGACATATTCTCTATTTGGACTGGCCTGAATGAGTGATTTATATAATATCGGCTTGTCAGCCTGGGATAACTTGATTCATTCATTCTTCCTGTTTTCTCATTTAAGAAGTCTGTCATAAATAGCTAATTTATTCCTTTTACATATATCTATTGATTATCTGTTATGAGCCAGACACCATTCTAGGTGTTGGAGATATAAAAAAAAAATAAATCTCTCATCCTGCCTGCATTCCTCTACCCTATGGAAGAAGCTTCTTTGCAGTCTTCAGCATAATTTTTTTAAAAAGCAAATCAGACCACAATCCTGTCCCTGCTCAAAACCTTCAGTGGTTCCCTACTGCCTAAAGCCTTGCTACTCAAGGTGTGACCTACAGACTAGTAGCATCAGCATTACTATGCTTGCTAAAAATACAGAATCACAGGCTCTCTCCAAGACCTACTCAATCAGAATCTGCAATTAGATCCCCAGGTGACTCCTATGACACTGAGGTCTGAAAAACACAGACCTTCACATCCTGACACCTGATGTAACCTCTCCTATCTCATCTCCACCCTCTTTTTTCAAATATACTTAGTGCCACTCTGGCCTGCACCCCTGTCATCTCCTGCATCCAAACCTTTGTACGCATGCTGCCCTCCCCTAGAATACCCTTCCCCTCATGACTGCCAGCTGTAATTCCTTCCTTCCTTGCAAGTCACGCTTAAATCCTCCAGGAGCTTCCTTAGATGCCCTCCCACCTGCACCCTGACTTCATTGCCTCATCATCCCTCACTTCCCCAACCCAGTGCTTCTGGATTCTGTTGGAGAGCTCAGTGCTCTGGAATTTGTGTTAGGTGGATGTTGGTCTTATTCAAAATTTGGTGAGCCCCGGAGGCAAGGGGCAGGCCTTTTTTTCTTTACATCCCTCCTTTCCAACTCCATCTCTGCTGCCAGGCACTGGGGATGCAGATGGGATTTAGAGCCTGCCTTGGGGAGCGCCCAGTCTGGTGGGGCAGACTGACTTTCAAAGTAATGAGTGTACATACATGTTCTTGACACAGGTTTGTGGCAATGCATGAGATGTTTACTGAGCTGAACGATTTTCAAGGCTGAGGGAGCCAAGTGAATGATCACTGATTCCCCTCCTCATGTACCTTTCCAGTAGACCTTCCATTCTCCCCTGAGGGAGAGCCCCTGACTCTGAGGCCAAGTTCTCGGGAGACTGGGTCATTTCCATGGACCCAGCTCTGCCCCCTACCACATCCTGGCCATCAGGGGACCTTCTAAGTGTGGCCTCTCTCTTCTCACATGGCTAGCAGAGTATGCACAATTGTTAGGAAATGAAATGCTCACAGCCAGCCAGGCCTGGAAAGGGCTCATGCTGCTTATTTTAACTAAAGAGTAGGCGGCCAGTCCTCATCATTCCTATCCCATGCTCTATGAGTCAAGTTAATAAATTAATAAAGTAATGCATTAATTAATAGATCCATCAAACATTTAGTGAACACCTATTTTGTGCCAGGCCATGGAGGCAGACGTTTGGAATACAAAGATAAATGGCTTCTGGTTGCTGCTCCCAGCTGAGACTTTTCTCCTGGCTCATAGGAGGAGGCTCTAGAATCTGGAGAGCTGGCTGCTAGCCCTGGACCCCTTGTTTCCTGAGGTAAGTTACTCTAATTCTCAGAGCCTCGTTTTCCTTGTCTGCAGTATGAGGATTGTAACCGCTGAGCTGTCTCACAAACTTGAGAGGCTCAAACAGAATTACATATCAAGAGTACTTGGTAAGTTGCACAGTGCTATACTAATTGTGCAGTGGTTACTGAGACAGGTGGTGTTAGTGACTTAACCCAAGAACCATTCTCTACCCCCTTTTCCAGGCTAACACAAGCCAAATTTTGCTTGAGAAAGCAACACACTCAGCCCTGGGGCAATGAATCATAATTTGGCTAAGGCAATCAAGACAAGTCTGCTTCCTCTTTGCCAGATACTCAACTTCCCAGTCTCCCTTGCAGCTAATGGTAATCATGTGACCCACTTCTGGCCAGTAAGATGAAAAAGGAAGTTCACTGGACTGGCAGAGGGAGTTTAGGAGGAATTTTGCTGATGCCACCTGTTCTTCTTGCCATAAAGGTGAGCTCTGCTGGCCATCTTGGGATCCGAAAGTGACAGGCATGAGGACTACAAGTCACCTTTAAGGAAGGTGGAGTAGAGCAACTTTCCCTTTCTACTTCCCCCATTCCTGGGGCCCCACTCAAGGCACCATCCTCTCCTGGGTGGAGGCTACAGCCTCTGATCATCTACTGCATGATGATTCACTGTGATGGAAAAGTGGGAGGAGATGCTGATCCTGAAAACAGTATTTATGGTCCAGTGTGGGAAGTCCTTGGGGAAAAGA
Source organism: Macaca nemestrina (assembly GCF_043159975.1). Taxonomy (NCBI): domain Eukaryota; kingdom Metazoa; phylum Chordata; class Mammalia; order Primates; family Cercopithecidae; genus Macaca; species Macaca nemestrina. Next base: position 78,319,722 of record NC_092136.1, read on the forward strand.
AAGCACTAGACACAGTGGGAACAAAGGGTGGGGGGGAGGCCCAATCCACAGTGGGGATGGCTTAGAGGTCAGAGATGCTGGGGGAGGAGTTGGAATACATCCCCTTGTCTCTGTCTCATAGGTGCAAGTCTCATCCATATAACAGGACAACTGTCCCAAAGCCAGTGCTTACAGTCTTCTCCTCCTGGAGCCTCCATTGCTCTCAACTCAATAAACACTAAATAAGACTTGCCCAAGGCTATATACCTTGAGCCAATGCCAAGCCAAGTCTTCACATCCCATCTTTATGGTTTAGGCTTATGCTGTCCAATATGGCAGCCACCAGCCAGGCACAGGTAGCTGAATTTAAATTTCTAATTAAAATTAAAGTTAAAAGTTGAGTATCTTAGTCAGACTAGGTACATTTCAAAAGTACAATAGCCACATGTGGCTAGTGGCTACTGCATCAGAGACTGTAGACATAGTCCATCTCCATCATGGCAGAAGGTTCCACTGGACAGAGCTGGTCCAGAAGCTTGAGATAATCAGAAAATAACTCACAGATGCCTGCCCAGAGAGCACAGGCCTGCACAGCAAGCATGGGTTTTGGGGCCGGACGGCCTGAGTATTTGGATGGAGTAAGGAAAAAGGACGGGAGAGAACACTTCATGAGTGCCTGTGATGTGCCAATCACTGTCCTGTGTGCTTTATATCCGCTAGCCCATTTATCCCTCACAGCAGCTCTGTGCAAGTGTCATTTTTAAATTCCATGTGACAGATGAAGACATGGAGCTCAGGGTGTGAAAAGAGTTATCCAAGACCCCATGCCTAGGAAACAGTAGGGCTGGGATATGGATCAAGATCTGACTCCGAACCCAAATTTGTCTACCATGCCTCTTTTCCAGGATGTCAGGTTTGGAGGTATTTCCTCCCCTCACTCCCTTGTGAAAGAAAGGGGTGAATCAGTGAGGAGTGTCAAATTCCAGCAGGCATGGGGGGGTGGGGGATATTGTCCACACAGGCCCACAGGGAGGTAGTCCTCCCTTTAGCTCTGACTGTCTCCCCTGCCTGGGAGACTAGGTCATAGGGCAAAATCATTCTTTCCGGGGCCTCCTCTCCCAGGCTGGGCTGTTGCTATTAGAGGCCTCTGTAAATCAGGCCCCAGTCGCCCCTGGAGACTCCAGACCAGTGGGGGAGGAGCTCCTACTGCAAGAAGATCAAGGTGCTAGGGCTCTCCCAGGGAGTTTGCAGAAGATTCAAAGGCTGGGGCCTGATTTATGAGGCTGCCTGTGGCTCCAGGCTGTCCCAGATCAGTGCCTACACCACCCTTAAACTCTGCATTAGTCCAGAGATGTGTCAAAGGATCTGAGGCCAGACCCAGGACAGGGGCAGATCTGTCCCTTCTCCCCTGCAAGGAGGCTTGGAGTCAGCCATGCCTGGCAGGAAATGTGTCCATGTCCAAGATCTTGCATCAGCCTGGGCATTTTTGGCTCTGCCTGATAGGGCTGGGGAGACGGGGATGGAGGAGCAGGAGCAGGCCCCTCTTGGAAATGGGGTCCAGGCTGCAGTCAGGAAGCTCTGCCCACAGAAACAGCCCTAGAGCCAGCCTCCACTCCTCATGGCAACCCTTGCAAGGAGGGAGGACTCTCTCTTTTTCATATGAGGAAATGGAAGCTCTGAGAGGACAGGTGCCACGCCCGGGCGGTAAGCAGCAGGGCAGGATTTGAACCCAGTTCTGACACTGAAATCTCTGCTTCTTGCCCTCTGCCTCCTTGCACAGTACCCCACACTTAGTGAGTCTTTCTCCACCAACTCCAAAGACAAAACTTACAACCCATATCATTAACGGCAAGTATATATTCCTTTGTACTCTTCCAAGCTCTTCCATTGCCCTAATGAGTGATGAGAGCACACTGCGTTATCTGCCCTGGGAAGTTTATAAAATGGGATGCACTCCCTTACCAGGGCTGATATCTGGGCTGGCAACCTGCCAGGACAGCCAGGGACCCAGTGACCTCCAGAGGCCCTTCCAGTTTGAGCCCCCTCTGGTGACTAACCTGGTCCTCCTACCGGGAAGGAAGCAAACTCCCCATCGCTCACCGAAGCCCTAACGTTCTCAGTTCTTAGCCACTGTAGTACTAGTTTCCATTTAAAGACACATGCCCAAGAGGTGCTGGGTCACTCAGCCATCACTATTTCCTTCAGTAATCTGGCAAAGTAAATATTTTAAATGTGGTTTACAGAAGCTTATAGGAGTTAATGTCTCACAGATAATAAGTAGCATAGTTAGGGGTCAGCCTGGCTTCATTTGCTTCCCACACCCTGTGCTCCCATGGCAGCACCTAGCCTCTAACAGCAGGCCAGGCCGGGAGAACCCAGGGAGGGTCTCTCATGTGCCATTCGATTGCCATCTCTTTGTTCCTCTGCCCAGATGGTGTCTCACTTCCAGGCAACAATGCACACAGAAGTGACGAGTGTGGATACTAGAGCCAGAGCCTGGATCTGGATTCCAGCGCTGCTTCTTAACAGCTGTGTAACTTTCCACAAGTGATGTAACCTCTCTGGGTCTCTGTTTCCTGTTCTGCAAAATGGGGATACTATCTACTTGCCCCAGGGCCCTGATGTGCTGAGGATCATTCCCAGGAAGCACCTGGTACCACGCTGGGTCCTGGGAAGTCACTGACAAATGTTCACTGTCACAGTGGCCCTGCTTCCCCTGGCACTCGGCACCAGGCTGGCATCGAGTCCACAGTCAATGAAGAAACAAGGAGACTCTGCGAGGAGGTACATTAGGATGATGTACTGACAAAACCTTGGGAAAACTGCTGGTGCCTTTCCAGATGGAGCTCCTCAGGATGGCCTGCCAATCCAATCAACTCAGGTTCCCAGAAAGTCTCTCCCACCCACCCCACCTCCACTCTGTAAGCCCCACCCAAACCAGGACAGCAGCAATTCTCCCCTTCCCCTGGTGTGCCTTCCTCGGTGGTCTGTTTCTTTAGGACAGGAAAGCAGCTGTCTGGAAGGCACCCAGGGAAGCCATTCCTTGGGACATGTCCCCTGACCCACCCCGGCAAGGCTGGGATGACAGAAGGACAAACCCAGCCAAACATATGGACCCGTGGCCCAGGATAGGCAACAGCTGGGCCACTGCCTGACTTTTCTTCTGTTCCTTGGAATAATCTGGCAATGAGAAGACATAGTCTCAGCAACTTATAGACATTTTCCCAGGAAATCCTAACCTCTAAGGGAACAATTTGCTCCATTCCCACACATTTCAGTCTACTTATTTGGAAGACCAATCTTTGCGTGGGCACACGCGTGCGCGCACACACACACACACGCACTTCATGTGGTCTTGTGTGTAATTACACAAACCTGATAACAGCAACCACTAATGTATGTGCTAAGTAATAAAAATAGCTACTATATTCATCATCATCTCATATAGTCCTCACAACAAGCATTGAGATAGGGGCTTTATCCCCATTTCACAGATGAGGACACAGAGGTGGACTGCCTTTCAGAGAGCAAGCTGCTAGTCATGCATGGTAAGGCTCACATCGGAGCCCAGGTCTAAGAACTCTGGTACCAGGAATCCACTCCCTTTCCTGGGTTTGCCTCCTCCACCTGTTCTTAAGGAGTTCACCCTGTTGGAGAGGTTTTCTTTCCTTGGTTATGTTTTCTATATTTGGGTAAAGTTGACAAAGTGGGGTTCTTTTTCAATGCCAGAGTCTGTCTCCCTGGAGGCTCAGGAAGGAACCAGAAGTTGCACTTTCCAACATGGATTGCCTGCTAATTTTCCAAGGCAGCTCAGCCCCTGCCAGTGTCCCCTCCCTCCTCCGGGCTGAGGGCCCAGGAACCCAGTCTCAAAGTTCAGCTTGCTTCCTCCAGCACACACATTTGGAAATTGAAATTTCCCACATTTTCACCACACAAAAGCCAGGTTGTATTCTTGTTCTCTTCAAAATATGCCAAAGGAATTTTTCCTACCCCTTGAACTTTCTCCAAAAATAAGTAGAAAAAGTGAAGACCATTTTGCCCTGTAAGCAGAGAATAGAAAAATCAACATGCAGAGTGGCATTTCCAGGACGTTACGAAACAGCGAACATGCGAATCCATCTCAACACCATTTGGCAACCTTGGGGATACAGTAGATGATATTTCCCACCCACAAACTCCTCACTGAGTTTATATTAACATTTTGCTTTTTAAAAAAATAAAAAACGATAAAACAGAATCTGAAAAAGGTAAGAAGCCTTAATAAATTAACACCACCTGGATTAAAATTCGGAGTCAGCACACTGACCACCAGCAAATAAAACATGGAACTACACAGATAACTTAGTAACACAAAAACGATAGTGGCCCAAGATAAATTAAACTTGCAGCATAAAGGTTGAAGCCAAGGAGAGGACGGGAAGTGTTTATCCCATAACTGATGAAGACTGCAAAGAACTAAGTACAATCGTAAAAGTACATGGATTATTCTTAACTCACCGAATCATCCATTCCCAGGATTGTCTGCGATCCTGGTCTGGGCTTCCCAGGCCCCTGTATCTGCTGCCTTCAAAACCCTGCATGCAGGTCTCTTGTGTCTCCCCCGCCCCATCTCCCAGCTCAGTGAGAATCATCTTTCACAGTCCCATCACATCACTCCCAGCTCTGCTTATCTCTCCTCACTTCCCTTCTCAAAGCCAAACAGCTAGCTCTGCCCCCAGGGCCCTTCTTCCCACCCCTGGCTCCTGGCAGCCTGCTCCCCAACCCCTGCTCATCACTTTCCAGGAATTTGCTTTAAGCAAGGGACCTGCCTGTGCACTGGCCTCCACTCGGCATGAGTCTGAGAGAGTCCAAATAGGAAGCAGGAGCCTTAGATACCATCTACTCCCAACCTCTCTCCTGAGGAGGACTCACCCTAAAGGTAAGCTGGCTGAATCCATCAGAATTTGCTCCCACCTCTCCAGTAACTGGGAGCTCATGCACACCCGTAAGGAAGAGACACAGACAGAGGACGAGGTTTACAGACTAAAAGTCTACATCCAAACCCATCTCTCCCAGCTACCAGCTGTGCCATGCTGGGCAAGTGATGGGACTTCTCTGGGGCTCAGACCTTCCATCTGGAAAATGAGGCTAACAAGTCCTACCTCACAGTCATCAACAACATCAGGAACATCATCATCATCATCTCTGGACAATTTCAGCGTGAAAGGAACGTGGCCTGAATTGGAATCCCAGCTCCAGAACTTGGGGAAATGAGTGAACTTCTCTAACCTTCACTTTCCCCATCTATAAAGTAGGGATAGAAAGGTCTCCCTCAAAGGGTGACTGTCTAGATTGAATGAGATGACACATGTAAAACTGGCTTTGCAAACTGTTTAATTGGAATAAATATAAGCATTTTTTTCTGCCGAGCTGAAACCTGACTTCCAGTAACTCACCTGGGAGCTTTGGTACACAGAGATGTTCCTGCCACAAGGACCTCTGAGTCTTCCCTCCTCCTGTTGGAGGAGCCCCACTCCTCAGTCATTCCTGGGGGTCTCTGGTTTGCCTTGGGCACCACCTGGATTCCCCTCCTGCCAGGGGTGCACCTGAGGGAGTGCTGCTGGGATCTCCTTGTGTGGGGATCTAGCCCCAGTGCCTTTGCTCCAGACCCTCTCTCCTTTGCAGGCCCCCCCTGCAGTTTTCTCTAGAACATCCCATCCCATTGCTCATGTCCTTTTCCCTGTCGTCCCCAAGGTGTAAATTTAAGGTCCATGGGGAGAGGTTAGAGTCATGGTGTCCTCTTTGCCTCTGTGGTCCTGAAGTAGTCATTTCCTCTCCCAAAGGCACTTGCTCCCCTGGGTCTAAAACAAAGAGGTGGATGGTATCATCATCAGGTCTACTGATTGCAATGATCATCAAAACTATTTCATGCAGATTTTCCCCAAATGAATTTGACCTTGAATACTCCCCCACTTTCCCCTTTAATTTTCCAGCAGAGCTCCCCAGGGATTGTTTAGGAAGGACTGGGACTACAGCTCTTTAGTGCTGACACCCTGTACATCTGCATGCTCTTTAAGGCAAGATCCCCGGAGACCTTTTTGTAATCCTCACAACAAGGAATATAAAAATTGGCCATGATTGCTTCTAGATTGACAGAGAGCACAGCAAGCTCTGCTGTCACCACGTGGCTCTTGTTAATCTGTACCCATCTATCTGCCTAGCAAACACTTGTAATGCAGCCTTCATGGGTGCCCACGGGGGTTTAAATAACTGTGGAGCTTTTTGTTTCTCATGCATTTGTGCAGCCATTTGCTGCCCCAAGTATGGGGAGATGCTGTTCATAGCAGTTTAGCAGCAGAAAAGGGCTGTCTGGTTGAACACTTTCACACCAGGGCCGTTTTTAGCAACTTTAGCAGTTTTGCCTGGTACTCTCAGGTGGAGGAGGGGAGACAACCACGTATATCCCTCCTCTGAGCACGTTTCCTTGTCTGTAAAATGGGTATAAGGATATGCAAATCATAGGGTTTCTGTAAACATCAAATGCTATAACAAATACACGGAGAACAGCATATAGCACACAGTAAGCAGTTATTTCACACTTTGCTCAACTTACAAAGCTCATCCCCCTTAAGTCCCCGCCCCCTCCTACACATCACTGACATCTAGTGGCAGGCCTGGGTAACTACAGGTGTGAGTACCCAAAGCTCCAGCCTCTTCCGTGCCCAGTGGACCTGTTTCAGGGATTGTGGTTTGTCTTCTAAGTAGTGTCAGCCAAGACCTGCCTCCGATTTTCCAGGCATTTCCATATTTATCATCTAATTTCATCCCCATCTCAACCTTTAATGGTGAACAGCTTACAATGACAAAGGGAGGATCATAGCTAGTTGTGGGGCAGGACTGAGGTCTGCCCTCGATGGTAGATTCCCTGAGGTCAGGGAATTTGTCTGTCTCATTTCCCACTATATCATCCCCTGTACCTATGGCGCTGCTTGTCACACAGTAAGTTCTCAGTAAATATCTGTAGGAGCAATGACAATTTTAGGAAACCCCAGTCTGTGCCAGTCCCCCTCCAGTTTAGAAGTCCATATGGTGAAGGGACTTCCTCCAAGTGACAAGTGGCAAAACCTGCTCCAGGAATAAATTTATAAGGAAGCCCCTCCCCGTCTCCTCCCAATGTGTTTTCAAGTGGACAAAAGGTATTTAGGAGGGGTGTTCTTAACCTTCCACTCCCCTTATCTGGAAAGGAGTCTGCCTGTGTCCTGAGTCCAGACCCCAGAAAAGTTCACACCAGACTGAGGTAGGGCAAGAAGTAAAAATGGAAGCTGCAGAGGCATGTGGGCTGGGGCTGGGGAGAGTGCTTCTCTGGGGGAGGGTTGCAAAGCATCCAGGATTTTAAAGGAAAGCAAGAGAATAACTGTAGGAGGGCAGCTACCTGGGAAGAGGGGATGGGATTAGGGGCCATCCCTGGGGTTTCAAAGGTGGCATCATTTTCTGTTTCTTAAGCCAACTGGTGGGGCCATGAGAGTTTCTCATTATTGTTTACACTGCACACATTTGTTATAAACACTCTTCGTAGTATATAAAAATTTTTCATAATAAATATTTTAAAAGAGATATAGGAGAAGCTGATGTCAGTAAATGCAGAGAGAAAAGGCAGATTTTAAGCAGTTTTTCTGTGGATTTGGTTTTTCTTGATAACTTCTGAGAAATAGTAAGTGGAAGCCTGAGTTATTCTGATGTTATTTCTGATTGCTGGGCCATGTCTTGACCTTGGCGTGCTCCAGGACTAGCACACAGGGTCCTGGCTTTACAGCCCTTACTTTGGCTTGACTTTGAAATGGATTGACATGGCAGAGAGGCTCTTGATTGATAGAAGCAGAATTAAGAAACAGTCGCATCCTGGAGGGCTGAGTAATCCTGCACAGTGCTTTACTTCTCTGGGTTCCTTGTGTTACGTGGGTAAATGATGCTCTGCGCCTCACTTTCCTCTCAGGACTGGTGTGAGGATTTAATGAGAACATGCAAATGAGGGTGCTTTGTAAACCAGAAAACATGCTGTAACTGTGGGATGACTATTACCGTAAGCACTCCTGGCAGAAAAGTACTCTGAAAATGACATAAAGTGCCCCCAAAATGTGAGGCATTTATGTTATAACTGGGCATAACATTCAGCCAAGGTTTCCTGGAACAGAATCAAGACTTCATACCACTCCAGCCAAAACAGGTGGAAAGTGCACTTGGCAGCTGTCTTCTAGTAACAGAAGATTTATGATGAGAGACCGGAGAGTGCCAGGGCTAGGAACCAGACTCCAGGGCCAGATCGTGTGAGTTCGAGTCCTAGCAACACTTTCTACTGGCTTGGGCACAGTATGACCTTGGGAAGTTTCTTAACTTCTCCATACGCCAGTCTCCTGATGTATAACATGGGCAAAACAGTGGTAGCTAGAGCATAGAGCTCTTCTGAGAGTTAAATGAGTTAGTATGTACAGTGCTCAGGACAGTGTCTGACACGGAGGAAGCTGCTGTCAAGTACAGCAGTTATCAGTGTTAGTACAATATAGGCTCCGTTTTCTGAGGGAAAAATAAACAGAAGGAACAGGCATCTGCTGCAGTCATACATTGGAAAGCTGGGTTAGACACTTGGAAGAATTTCCTGAGAAGGTTACACAGTGCTCATCATGAAATTTGGGGGATCCCCAGGGAGCTCCCTCTTGGTCAACCATGGGCCGGTGCAATGGTAAAGCTGAAGCTCCAACACTCCTCAGCCACCCTTCCAAAAATATGAGAATATACCCTGGGTCCTGGAGAAGCCAACGCTGAGCTAAGTAAATAATAGGGAAATGCTGAAAAATGACCCACAGCCTTGTCCCTGCTCCCAAAGCTCCTGGTACCTGGTGGACATCTGTGAGATGTTATGAGGGTTCAAGGAACAGCACATGTGAAGCCCTTGGCACGGTGCCTTGCACACGGTAAGCACCATGGTCATTGCTACCTCTTTTGTCTGTCCATCTATCCACCCATCCTCAAGTGATCTTTCCAAAGCTGCTCTGTCCAAAAGGACTTTCTGTCACAACACACACATTCTGTGTCTGTGCTGTGCATGTGGCCAGCTAGCCACCTGCGGCTGTTGAGCACCTGCGGTGTGACTAGTGTGACTGAGGAACTGAGTTTTTCATTTAACTTTTTTTTCCAGATGTTCTTATGGATTTTTTTAAAAGTCATTTTTAATTAATTTAAATAGCTGCCTGTGGCTTCTGGCTACCATATTAGACAGCATAGTTCTAAAGCCAAAACACAGTCATGTCACTTCTTGGTGTCAAGTTTTTCCAAGTCTCTAGTCCCTTTGATATGCATTCAAGACCCAGTACAACCTCCAGATAAGGGGTGTTCCCTGAGCTCATCCTGCCCTGAAGCCACATGGAACAGCTCCCTGCTCCCTGAATACACTGGCAGTGTCTCTGTCCCTCTGCTTTCAATGCCCTTTCTGCCTTGTCTGCCTGGTAACCGCTTCAGGAAGCTTTCTCAGGCTCTTCCCACAATCCAAGGAGGGTTGGGACGCCCCCTTGGATGGCTCTCCCAGCCTCCAGGACTCACCTCTCCCCTGGGATTTACCCAGCATGGATCAAATGCATATTAGAATAAAATAATTTTGTATGATTATAGAAATAATACATTGTTATTGCACATAATTCTGATTGTTCCCTGAGGGATGACCAGGGCCATGTTGTAAGCATTTCTGTGGCTGGTGCTCTGAGGTGCATAGAGATCTAGAAGACTCAGTCCACTCTTGTGGGCCCACAATGCATCCCCTTCAGGTGGAATCACGGACTTCCACCAAGGCCCTTCCACTTCCCAAGGCCCGTCCTCTTAGCATCACTTGCATACATTACTGCATTTCATCAGTCCTAAGATGTCAGCAATTGCAAGATGCACCATCAATTCAGTAATAGCCTTTTTGAGGCAAGAAAACAAACAAAGCACGACCTTAACGTACACATTGATTGTAGGCTATTTTCCACTTTCAGAAATGTCCAAATGTAAAGAAAGAAATTGCTGAAAATCAAGGAAAGTTAGGCAAACCGTGAGCTGGCCTCTAGGGAGATGTCCCTTCTAGAGACTCATTCTGCAGTGGCCACTTGAAGGACACTTTCCTCTGCTCCCCACTCGCCGTCTTAGGCCAACTGCTATCTGATTGGGCCTCCAGAATGGAAGGATTCAGATGGGTCCTATGGTTGTATGAGTGGACCAAATGAATATTAGAATAAACATTTTTTCTGGATGACAGAAATAACACGTTGTAATGGCACCTAATTCTCTTTCATACAGGGCCTTTGTATTAGCTGTTTCTTCTTCTTAGAACACTCCTATCCCAGATTTCATTTGGGTCTCTCATCCCCATTTTTCTCAATCAAATGTCCCTCTAAAGAGTGGGTCTTCCCTTCCTAGCTGAATTGGTCTCACCTCCCCCTGCTCTGTCAGTTTTTCTCAAATTAACCATCTCATTTTCTTCCCAGCACTTACCAGCATTTGGAATTAATTGTCTAATTATTTTTTCCCTGTCTTTCCCCAGCAAGACAGTAAGCTTCTGAAAAGCAAGAATTTTGTCTCGTAAGTATTCAAGAAATTTTTGTGAGTAACTGAAAGTACAGAAAATAATAAAGAAAATAATAAGGACTCCCCGTGTCCTCACTACTCAGAATCACAATTAACATCTTAGTGCACAGCTATCCTCCTAGACATTTTCTGCATCTACGTATGCTCATACAATCACGTTTTAACATTAAAGATGTGACCTTTCTATTTAGACTGCTTTCTAATCTGCTTCTCCACCTCACTTACTATACCATGAGTACCATTCACATCCATATCACAGCTGGGTCTCATTGGTTTTAAAGGAGGCATGCTATTTCCCCATATGGAGTAACCCTCATTGATTGAACCAGACCCTGCAGATGGACACTTAGGTTGCTCCAGGTCTTCCCATTACGATAAGCAATGCTGCCAATGAGCATCTTGGTGCAAATGCCTTTGCATGATGTTCTGCTTATTTCCATTAAAACATTATTAGTGGGTCAAAGGGTATGTGATATTACTAGGCTTTGGCTAAGTAGTGAGAATGGGGCCACTTCACAGGTGAGGGATCCTACTGTACACAAAGCACTTTACAAGGCTCCAAGGGGGTTGAGAAGGAGACAGGAGGTGGGATCATCTCCATGCCTTGGGCAAATACTGTCCAGAGCCCTCGTAAAAGTTCTAAGCCTCAACTGATGGGCTGCTTGGAGCTAGTGGCTGAGCCATCCGAGGTTTTAGTCATAGACATTATTTTTACAAAAATGATTTTAAAAGGTTTTAGAATACATAGATACATTCATGCATGTGCCAGAAAGATGCAATTTACAATTAAGTTCTATAATCACACCTGTCCAAACCCACAACTCAATATAGCACAGGTGTGAGCCACCAGCGAACCCCAGTTTCAGTTTGAAAGGGTGAAATCATTATTTTCACCCTCTCAACATATTTAATAGGTGTTGTAAAACCAGTGAATATAATTTGGCTTCATTTGGAATTCCCTTTTCTGTTATTGCTTCCTTGCAATTCTGGTTGAGCTAAAATCTATTAAATACAACAACTTCCCATCACCTGTGTGCTCAAACAAATCCAGTCTGACACTGGGTGAAAAACTCTGGTTTGGAAACCCAGGAACAAAGGATGTGTGGAAACACTGACTTCCCATTCTCTAGGGTTCACATCATTCAAATCCAATTCTTCCCAGCTCTCCCAGCTCTGCCCTCCCTGCCTTCATTGAGGTCGGATAGCAGAGTGATGCCGATCCTTCATATGTAAACAGCACATCACAAGCTATAATATAAGTTCCACCTTTGTTGCTCCTGATCCCGGGAAGGCTGGCTGAGAAGCCAAGGGCTCATTTTGCAGATGAGGCTTAGGTCAGGGAAAGGTGGAGCTGGTAGGGGCCTGCTGAGTGAGCCAGGCTGGTCAGTGCCTATGTCTTTCCCTCTTCCCCGAGCTGGTTTCAGCCCCATGGTTTGAAGTAAAGAAGTCCCCAAACTTCAATTTGGCAGCTATTGCTCTAAACCAGATGAGTAAAGGGCTGACTCTGAGCAGCAGTTTGCAAGAGCAAGGTAACTGTATTGCTGGCTGGCGGAGAGAACCAGCTTACGTGGGGCCAACTCTACTTAGTATTATGAATTAATGGTGCTAGGAGATGCTAATTATGTTCTAACAGCTTACCTAGTAAAATATAACATTGGAAACTTTTATTTTGACATTTTGCTTTTCCATGAAATCTTAAAATCAGAACCACTGGTTCATACAACCACAAACAAGAAGTTATATTATTTTTAATAAATTACCTAGATTCTAGTCACCATGCTAATGTTTCACACAGGCTCTGTTCAAGCCTCAAGATAATCATATGAAGTGGAAATTATTATCTCCTTTTTATAGACCCGGAAACTGAAGCCCAGAAAGTAACATTATTTGCTCCAAGTCACAGAGTGAATAAGTGGCAAAGGCAGGATCCTAACTCAAGTCTAGCTCCAAAGCATAGCTACCTAGATGAGGGAAGGGGGGGCAGGAATCTCCCCAACATAGCTGGGTAATGATGCTTTTATTCATGCATCACACCTTTGCAGAATACCTTCTGGGAGGAAGCCCAGCCTAGTTGAAAGAAGGTGCTGAGGGACAGGCAGTCCCAGGCTGGAGTCCTCGTGTGACCCCTACCAGCAGAGTGACCAGTTGGCTGCCTAACCACTCAGGGCTTCAGTGTCTCCAAGTGTAATGCAAGAATATGCTATCTTCCTGTGGCTTTGCTGGGCGGACTACAGGAAGAAGCATGTGAGGAAACAGCCAAGCACTGCCCGCCACATAGTATGTGCTTGACAGAGATCAGGCCTCTTGCCTGTCCCTGAAAGGAAGCCACTGAGCAAATCACCAACAGTTAGGGCTTAGGGTTGGATGTGTTCTTTGATGTCCCCTGGCTCAACTCTCCCACTCTACAGATGGGAAAACTGAGGTTCGGAAAGGAATGGCAACTTGTCCAAGATCACAGTGCAGGGGAATGGCAGAGATGGGACGAGAACTCATCTGCTGACCCACATCTTCTGCTTTTTCTACAATAGCCTGTTAGTGACTTTACCTCTTCATGGCAGTTGCCAAGTGAGCTGTAATGTAAGTAGATTAGAGATGAAGAACAGCATGAATATTTTGATGGGTTAATGAAAGGAAAACAATAACTATTCGACCAAAGAGTAACTGTCTAGAATATACTTTCTTATTTATTAAATGAGTACGCAGCACTTACTCTGCACCTGCCCGGAACTCTTCTAAGCCCTTCACAAACATGAGTTTGCTTCATCATCAGTACAATCCTAGGAGGAAGTTACTCTTTCTATCATCCCCATTTTACAGATGAGGAACATGTGGCACAGAGAGGTTAACTTGCTCGGAGTTCTATTTCTAGTAAATAGGCAGAACTGGGATTTGAACCCAGGCAGTCTGGCTACAGAGTCCGTACTATAATCACTATGCCATGCTGCTTCTCATGAGGAATAATGAATTTCTTTTTACTGTATACAAGAGTGTACGTTACTTGAGAATACTAATCATAATCATGATCACAATCATAGTGGCATGAATAGGAAACATACAAATAGACAATCCCCTCTGTGAGTCTCTTTGGAAACGTAATGGCACCTCCCCAAGTGTCCAAAATTCTCCTTCCCCGTCTCTCCACCCACCTCTGTGGCACATCCCACTCCCCACACCTGGAAACATTTTCCTTCCTTGTCTGACTTCCAGTCTTACCCTTCAAGACTCAGCTACGATATCACTAGCTTTGGGACAGCCTCTCCAACAGTGTCTCAATCACAGAGGGTCAATGTTCCCTGAGTCAGCAGGGTTTGACATTGCGTCCGCGATGAGAATGTTTAAAAAAGATAATGACTTTCCTCGAGGAAACTTCCCAGTGGTCTCAGATCACTCTGCTCATCAATGATGCCCAGGAGTAAGATCACAGTCACTTCACTGAGGCATGGATGTGTCTAATGCCCTTGATGCCACACACATTTATGGGATAGCTTCTTTGCACCTGGCATTTTTCACACATTATTGCATTTAATGAACATTCCAAGCTTTGAGGCAAGTACTGTCACCCCTATTTGAGCAAGAAGGACCCTGGATTGGGAAAATCAGGTAACTTGTCTGAGGCCACATAGCCAGCTAAGTGATAGAACTGGGATCTGAAGCCAGGTTCCCAAATTCCTTCTCCAAGAGAAAGCTATTTATGTAACTGTCACAGTAAAAATCCATCCTGGCAAGAACCAGCAATAGATGCTTAATTCATGGGGAAAAGGTTGGACTATTTACATAGTCTTGAAGTTATCTCCCTACAAAATTCTTATTACAAAAAGGAAAATGGTAATGGGAGGAACTGGAGACCATCTGTGATGCTTAGTTTTGTGTCAATGTGGCCAGGCCTTAGTGCCCAGTTATTCAGTCCAATGCAACTCTAGGTGTTGCTGTGAAAATATTTTACAAATGTGGTTAACATCTACAATCAATTGACTTTAGGTAAAGGAGATGACTCACGATAATATGAGTGGCCTCATCCAATGAGTTGAAAGGCCTTAAGGGCAAAAACTGAGGTTTCTCAGAGAGGAAGATGTTCTACTTCAAGACTGCAGCATCAACTCCTGCCTGAATTTCCAGGCTGCTGACCTGGCTGACACGTTTCAGACTTGCCAGCCGCACAATCATGTGAGCCAATTCCTTAAAATAAATATGTATGTATATATTAAGAGATTACACATATGCATACAGTGTGTGTATATATATGTAGAACATAAATATGTGGGTATACATAATATTCCATTAGCTCTACTATCCTGGAGAATGCTGACTAATATGCCATCTTAACCAACTCACCAAAATTAGCATCACCAATGAGCATAATATACCTCCAGATGTTATACCCTGAGAAGGAGACAACATCGTTCAGGTAGTATTAACATTTGTAATTGAAAAAAGATAAAAATATTAATGAAAAGGACCTATCCTCCTCCCTCTGTGGCTCACAGGCCAGCAATAGTAGCAGCCACTGGACCTGGTGATCCTGGGTGCCCCTGACCTGGAAATGGTGGAAGATTCAGCCAAGGATCTCCTGGGCTCCTGCCCAGTTCCCTGTCTGCTTTCCCTTCTCTCAGCCCCTTTCCTCCTTCCCTTCCACTCTCTCCCCTTTCCCCTTCCCCACACAAACACACACCGACTCACAAACACCCACCGCTTGAAATTTTCTCTCTGCCACCCAGCAGGCCTGGGATAATTCCATCTCCTCAATTTTATGATGCCAGAGTATGCAGTAAGTCACTTTGCACACATCTGGGGATTCCCGTCAGAGCTGGTTATCTGCCTACAGAGGGATGTTAACATTTACGGCCGTGAGCAGGGACGTGTGACACTTCAAGGAAGCAAGGTGCCAGCTACCTTTCCGAGCTGCAGGTGGTTTTTAATGGAAGCAGAATATTGCCACTTATTATTTATTTCACTTCTTATTTTAAAAATGTGATTAATACAGCTCACCAATAAATCTGGCCAAGTACAAGCACTCATGAAGCACCCTTGGAGGGCTTGGTTCGACAAGGCCTAATTGCTGTGAGGGCAGAGGCAACCAGGTGAGGGGAGCTTCCTTCAGCCTGAACATGAACCAGTCTCTTTTCTTGTGCGCTTCTGAAGCAGTGATTCTCCTTATGAGGTGCCCAGCGGACGAGCCAAGGAGGCCTTCTAGCAAGCAGGCCGGGGTTCAGGAAACGGGTAGTACTGAGAGGCCGGTTCTGCGGCTGCCACGCAAGGGAGAGGGTTTTGGAGCCAAGCAGGCAGGCCGAGGTTCAAATGCCAGCTCAGGCAAGAGAGCCAGGCAAGCTGGAGAACCCCTCTAAGCTTATGTCCCACATGTAAAATAGAAACGAAGGGTGTCAAAGGGTTGCCGAGTAGATAACGAGTACATGTTTGGAAAGTTCTGAACCCAGTGCCTTCCGAATCACAGACACTCAGCTATCTTTAGCCTAGTGTTTATGAAGACAGTGGATGATGGAACAAGAACAGTTTGGTTTTGAATCCTACCTCTGTCACTCACTAGCCATGTGACTCTCGGCAGTTCTGAACCTCTCTGTGCCTCAGTTCTGTTGGCTGTGAAATGGGGCTACCCCAGGGTTGTAGTAAGCATTAATTGAGATAATCCCTACCTGGCACTCTGTGAATGCTAATGCAGCTATTGCTTTTGTCACTCCTTCCTTTACTTTCTACCCACCTTCTTCCATGGTCTGATCCCAAGTGACAATTCCTGCTGGCGCATTCCTGCTTATTCACTGAGACCTAGTTTAAATATCACCTCTTCTATAAAGTCTTCCCTGATCCCATTGGTAGAAACAATACCCTCCTCCCTCTCTGCTGCCAGGACACTTAGTGCATCTCCATCATCATCGTTACATCCTGCCGCCCACCTTATTATAAGGGGACACTTGCTCCTGCATCCCCTTTATGGTAGGACCAGGTTTTATCCATTGCCATAAACCTGCTGTACAGCCCAACCCTTAACAGCCCACAGCACACAGAGAAGCTGGTGCTATTTGTCTCGCACCGCAGCCCCCTCCCTAGCCACCCTGCAGCAGAGGGGGTTGAGAGCTGTGCTCCCCTGTAATGGCACTCACAGCACTCTGGACACTCACAGCACCCTGGGCACCACAGGTGGACAGCTGCAGTCTGGTACCTAGAGTCCATGACCCAAGAGGTGGAGAGGAATGCGTGCTGGGGAAGAAAAGATGGGTCATGGGGATTTTCTGCCTCCTCTCCCTGTCAACACTTTTGACAGGTGACAGTGCTGGCCTAGGAGGGAAAGAAGTCTCTTTGGAGCTCCTGGATTCGTAAGTTGAAGCAGAGTCCATAGACCAGCCAGGTCCACGGAAACGTGCATGTCAGGTAAGTTCCAAAGTTCAGAGCAAAAAAGAGGTCAGTTTGCGGCACAGGCTCCCACCTGGGATGATGGATGGCGTGGGTCTGCTTTGGAAGGGAGGACACTAGCACCTGCGACATGGTATCTGAGAGATAGGCCCTTTGCCGGTAAAGCACCCAACCCTGCTCTCCCCGGCCAGCTTGGACACTTTCCTGGGCTCTGCACTATGCAAGATCTTTGTTCCTCTTTCAGGGTTAACTCATTCACTAAAAGAGTATCATCAGCTCCACTCAGCAACAACCATTCCTGGAACCTCCTTGATATGGTTTCATTACCCACCCAAATCTCATCTTGAATTGTACCTCCCATAATTTCCACCTGTTGTGGGAGGGACCCGGTTGGAGACAATTGAATCATGGGGGCGGTTTCCCCCATACTGTTCTCGTGGCAGTGAACAAGCCTCACAAGATCTAACAGTTTTATAAGGGGAAACCCCTTTTGCTTGGCTCTCATTCTCTCTGGCCTGCTGCCAGGTAAGATGTGCCTTTCACCTTCCACCATAATTATGAGGCCTCCCCAGCCATGTAAAACCATGAGTCCATCAAACCTCTTTTTCTGGCTGGGTGCGATGGCTCATGCCTGTAATCCCAGCACTTTGGGAAGTCGAGGCGGGCAGATCACGAGGTCAGGAGATTGAGACCACTCTGGCTAACACGGTGAAATACTGTCTCTACTAAAAATACAAAAAATTAGTGGGGCGTGGTGGCGGACACCTGTAGTCCCAGCTACTAGGGAGGCTGAGGCAGGAGAATGGCGTGAACCCGGGAGGTGGAGCTTTCTGTGAGACAAGATTGTGCCACTGAACTCCAGCCTGGGAGACAGAGTGAGACTCTGTCTCAACAAAAACAAAACAAAACAAAACAAAAAACCTATTTTTCTCTATAAATTACCGGGTCTTGGGTATGTCTTTATCAGAAGTGTGAAAACAAACTGATACATTCCTTAATGGACCAGAACCTATGCTGGGCACAGGGGACAGAGACAGGTGAGGCCATGGGCCTGCCCTCAGGAGCCCACACGCTAGGAAGAGGCTGCCATGGAAACCCAAATATGATAGGGCAGCACACACACCACAGAAGAACATGGGTCATACAGAGAAAGGAGGTGGGAGGGGGGCAGTCAAGAAGGGTCTCAGAGAGGAGACGTGGGTGAATCCTGGCTTGAAAGAATTTGTTAGATGAAGAACAGTGTGAGAAAAGCACTTCAGGCAGAGGGATCAGCACAAAGATATGGAGTTATAAAAAAAAATCTATGTAGGGAACTACATTCACTGCAGGAGGGCAAGGTGGGGGCAGAGAGAGGTAGGGTGATGATGAGGCTGCAGAAGTCAGTTGGAAGCTGCCTCAGTGGTCGTGTAGGGTGCAGAGGAAGTGGTCTTTTCTGTCCAGCCATGAACACGTTCCGTCATCAGCCGTGCCATCTTTGGACACTTGAGAGACACACATGGGTGTACATACACATGCATATACCTGTGTCTTTAAATTTATATATGCTTGTGTATAAATAATATGCACAACCAAATTCTAGAACGTGGGATGTTAAGCTCTGAGATGTAAAAATTCTTAGAAATTCAGATAGAATTCAGTGTGGTGGAGCATATGGCATGGTTGGGGGCACAGAGAGTGTAAACTGAGAAAAAGAGAGACCTGGTTGTAAGCCCTGCTCAGGGCTGCTACATATGGTTGCACAGGTTGTTCACTGCTCAAGCACACAGCTGAGGCGGGTGATTCAGGACTGTGTTCATGGGAAGGGGGCTGGGGTGGGGTTAGGGTGAGAGGTAGGTGGGTGGGAGATGGACAGGGAGGTTGTGAGGGGAACCATTGCTCGGTTCAGGTCAGGCCAGGGTCTGATTGGCTGTGGTGAGGTAGAGACCCTTCTTTTAAATAGAAGCTCTGGCTTCAGTGACTTTCCAAGTCCCTTGCAGCACAAACACACCCATACACTCAAGAAGGTTGACCTGGTTTCCTCACTGGTCAAGGAGGGTTAACTCATTCACTAAAAGAGTATCATCAGCTCCACTCAACAACAACCATTTCTGGAACCTCCTTGATATGGTTTGGCTGTGTCCCCACCCAAATCTCATCTTGAATTGTACCTCCCATAATTTCCACGTGTTGTAGGAGGGACTCGGTGGGAGACAATTGAATCAAGGAGCATTATTCCTAGGGGATCGTTCCCATCTAGCCAGGCTGGACTCCCTGCTGTTCTGCTTTCCTTCTCTGGGGATCTCACTAGGGTCTTCCTCTTTCTTCAAGGCAGAGCCCCACCTCCTCCAGGAAGTCTTCCTGCCATCCTCTCCCCACCCTTCACTTCCTGGTCACTTATACTTCAAATGTCCTCTCTGCACCAACAAGCCGTTCCTGATTGACAAAGGCAGAAAAGATCAGTTCTCACTTCCATCAGGCACTAACTTGTCCTAGGAGGAAGAGACACCAAAATGGGAATTCTTACACCCTTGCTGGTTTCAGCAATTTTCAGGCCTCTATTCAAAGTGAAGGACCCTCTCAGACGGGAGCGTAGGCTGGCTGAGATGGTAATGAAACACACTTAACAGCTGCACAAAAGCAAAGATGAAAATCTCCTCTTTGTTTTATCATCCCTTCAAGTGAGAAAGCAGCCAGCCCTGGGGGTCAGAGTCAGCTGAGGGTTAGGGATATAAGCTGGACTTCATTCAGGAAAGGGAGGAGGAGGAGAAGCAAGAGAGGGAGGGGGAGAGGGGAAGGGCTGTCTTGGAGTGGATCCAAGACCCAGGGAGGGAAAGCATGAAGAAAATTCATATCCTTCATATCCTGAATCTCTGAACTCCATGGGATTCTGAGTTACTCCCCCGTCTATTGGATTGGGGGGGGGTGTGTGTGTGTGTTGGTGTGTGTTTGTGTGTGTGTGTGTGTGTGTGTGTGTGAAAGAGAGGGGGTGCTTCAGATTTCACAAAATCCATTTTAATCACCTTCTGCAATCCACAACACTCTGTAATTACAAGTCTCTTACACTCAAGGACAAAAAAACTCACCGAGAAAGCAACATTAAGCTTGCAAGCGGAAACATGAAAATTCATGAAACGCACAATTAAGGATCCAATGACAATGTTAACTCTCCCTTTTGCCAGCCCAGGCACTGGAGATAAACCAACGAAACGGCAATTATCAATCCTGAGGTGTGTGTGGTGGACATTGGGAACCCTGGCCCTGCCGTGCCTGCTCTCTCTGGATTCCTATTTGCTGCCCTCAGAGGCTGTCCTGGGGCCCAGCATTTAGTGTCTAACCCTTATGGGAGTGGAGAAGGACAGACCTAACTTTAGAAGGAAGGAGACCAAGACTTGTGTTTGAGAAATGACTCTCAATGCTTGTTGTTGCCTGCACAACTCCTGAAAGACATGACCAGACCTTGAGATTCTTTCCCATGAGTTAGGGGAATTCATGAAGGGTGGGGGTTGTGATCACTCTCCCATCAGAGTGGTGCCCAAACCATCTCTCCACTCCCACTTCTAACGCCTTAGTCCAGGACCTCCTCTATTCTCTGTTCCAGGGCCCTAACTCTGCCTCTATCTCAACCCCTTGCTGCCAACCCTGTACCACCAATTCACTCTATGAGCTCACTTTCAGGCCAGTCTCCTTCAGTGTGTATTTTAGAGCCCCTCCCTCCTTTCTCAATGTCCTGTGAATAAAGCAGGATACAAAGTTGTACTGAAGTACAATCTTAACTATGTTACGTAGAAAAAAAATAAACTCGGAAAGACAGAAGGAAATCAGCCAACTGTCCACTGGCTACTTTTGGATTTGGTGTCTGCAGGGCAAGAGGTAGGAAGGGGAGGAGATTAATACCTTATACCTTATAATTATATACCTTTCTGCACTTGTGCAAATCTTCCACAGTAAGTATGTCTTACAGTCAGGAAACAGTGAAACTTTAAAAGTCCCCTCTCTTCAAAATCTTTCTGTAGTTTTTTTATTTTCTACATGACAAAATATAAATCTGGAGCCTGATATTTACAGCCTGCTAAGATCTGGTCCCCATTAGGAGGGCTTCATGGGTGTGTGACCTGTGCAGTCACAGAGGGCCAACACTCAGAAGCAGCCATGCTTGGTTGAATGCTCTGCCATGACTGTCTTGAAATTATTTTTGAACAAGGGGCTCCACATTTTTATGTTATGCAATTTATGTAACTGATCCAGTTCATCAGACTATCTTCATAAAGAGAAATAATTATCCAATTATGCAGGACAGAGCAACACAGATGCCTTCTGGATTGTTGTGTCTGGGTAAGGATCTCTAAGGCACTGGCCAGGATAGTTAGGAAACCCTGAATAAGGGGCATTCAGTCTGGGGATACGAAGAGGCAGGGGATATTTAGCACATGTTTATTAAGGATCTTGAGCACCCTTCTAGGCTCTAGGAATATAGCTGTGAACAAAGCAGATCAAGTTTGTCTCTGCTCTACTGAGCTTAAGTGCTAGTCAGGGAGATGGATAAGAACTAAACAATTATGTATGTGTGGAAGGCTATGAAGAAAAATGAAGTAGGATAAGGCAGATAGTGAGGGCTGGTATGGGAGGCACACTATTTGAGTTAGGACCTGTAAGGAAGTGAATAAGCACTTGGATGATGGAAACATGGAAAATGTCAACATGTACACAGACAATTACTATACGTGGTACGGTTTGCCATGCAGACGCTCGGTGGGACCATAAATAAGAAGCAACCTGCCTGGCCTGGGTTGGGCAGAGAAGAGGGCTGGGGAAGACCTGGAATTTAATCAAAGTCAAATTATCTCTCTTTATCTCTTTTCGCCAACTCTCAAATCAGCAGAAACCATATTCTATTGACCATACCTTAGTAATTCTCTTTTCGTTCCCACTACCATGGACTAGCTCAGGTCTTCATTTCCCCAGAATCACTACAATAAAGTCAGTTTGTTTTTTTCTTCTGATGCTCTACCCTCTCCTGAGTGATCACATCTACTCCTGGGTCTTCACCCTAAATCTTATCCTCTAGCCTGACCTGTTTCTTGAGCTTCAGACGTAAGTATCCAACTATCTTTATTCCTGTGGATTCTGAGCCTCTGAATAGGGGTGAGGCTTCTTAACATTCCATGCTGGCCTCAGATGCTGTTCCTATTTGGGCATTCCAAAGTGCTTGTCCAAGACATCAGAACCCTGCAAACAAGGTGAGGAAACTGAGGCACAGATGAGCGAAGAGGGTTTCCCAAGGCCTTCAGTAGCAAATTCTGCTCTTCCTGTCATATCAGCCAGGCACCTCACCTATTCCTCATAGGCCAAGCTGTCCTCCTGCTATGTCCTGCTATGTAATCTCCAAGGCCTGCTCTGACTTTAAGAGTCTAGGTTTCTCTACTCTGATGAGGCCCTGGATGGGCAGACAGGAGAGGCAGAATCTGGGGGAATTTTCTCTGCCTTGGAGTCAGGACAATAACTTGGCCCTTTCAGAAACCCAAGTTTATCAGCACCCCAAAGCCAATGGGACCTGAAGACACTTGGAAAGTTCCTATGAGACTGAAGCACAAAGAAGAATAATACTATATTAATTGACACTGAGAAACAAAACTGTCCACATTAGTCTTACATAGGTTTCTACAAGGACTGAGCCACATTATCCTCAGAAAGTTGTTGGGTGGGCATAGTAAATCATAAATGGCATTTCTCACTTATTTGGTGACACTTTTGAATGAACTTAACATTCATTATGTACAGTTATTCTGCCCACTTCACAGATGAAAAAATGAGTCTCAGAAATGCTAAGCAGCTTGCTCAAACTCATAGCTAGTAAGCAGTGAAGCTGGGGTTGAAATTCAGGACTTTGGCAACACAGCCTGCTTGTTTAATCACTGACAGATGCCAAATAGATGCTGTTGCCACAGAGAAAAAGAGTGATAAGTTTTTGTCTAAGTCAAGTTGACGTTGAGCATAATACCCATGACGGTGCTGTGAAATAGTATTGCAGCCATACAGATGGGAAGGATTATTGTTGAAAATGCTCTCCCCCAAACGAATCTTTATAATCAGGGTTTTATGTTAAACACACTAGGTGATAGTTACTTTTTAAAAGACTCTTCCTATAAAGTAAATGATTTTGTTTCTGAAAATGAATCATCAACTCTGATTTACTTACTGTTTAGCAAATCTGTGGGAGTCAGAAATACATCGCCTGGGGCCAGGTAGACCTCAGATTCCAATTCTGGATCAACATCAGCCATGTTGCCTTGGACACATGAGTCATCTGCTCGGTCTTCCCTATTTGCAAAACAGATGATACTATCTACCCCACAGGGCTTTTTAAAGAGAAATGGGGGGAAAGATGTACAACATGCTTAGCATGGATCCTGCATAGGGTAAACACAAGTTTTACTTTTTATTTTTCAGAGTAATCCAATTTACTCTCCAGTTCAGCTATTCAAGTTGCCTATGTCATTCTTACCACAGCTACTACCACCATCATCATCATTATTATTATCATTTTTATTCAGCTATGTAATGTAGCTGTTCAATTCACTGTGATGATGGTGTTGATAATGCACCTATTCAATACGCTGTCCAATTCAACTCACACATTTGTAATAAACGCCTAACCCTGATGTTAACTTTGGCAGGAACCACCCCACTGGGCCCTGACCACACTGTGCCCACGTGATTTTCCCCTTCATCAGCTCTCTTTATGTCAGAGCCAGGCACATGGTGGCCATGCGAGGAGGGAAATTGGAATTCCTTTTGTATTCAAGGGGCATGCATCTTTCTTGGTTGGCCTACATAGGCAGGAAGCTATTTTCAAGCCTGATTTGAAGCCCATCTCATGTCAAACAATCCCAGTCTCTAGAAGAGGTTGTCCTTTAAATGTTATGATTATGACAAAGCCTTGCCTAATAGTAGCTGGGACTGGAAGGGCTGTCAGGGGGTGGGCTCTGAGCACCTGCCAGGTGATGGGGGTGCCAAACATGACCTTGGCTTCATCAAGGCTCCACTTCCCCTAAGGATTCTGGGGAATACTCTTCACCAAACTTCTCATTTCCTCAAATGATGTTCAAGCCAGCTCCAATTGTAGCTCCTGGCACATTCTCCCTGGAGAGCAGCAGCCACTGTCCGCAGCCATCTGTAAGCCAAAAGCTGCTCGAAAGGGTACAGTAAGGCCAGCTGATCCTTGCTCTTCCTTGTCTTAGTTTTGTGATCTCAGGCAAGTCCTTTAACCTTTCTACATATCAGTTTCTTCATCAATAAAATGAGAATCCCCACCTTCCACAGGTAAATGAGGGTTGAATGGAATAACTCCTAATTAGCCATCAACACACACTAGTTCCCTTTCCCCCTTCCCTTCAGACATATCTGTGCAGGGAACACACATAAGAAGACCCAGGAAAGAGAATGCTTATGAAAAGGCTTGGCAAATGGCAAAGGGAAGAGAAAGAAACGCTTTTGGGGCATTCACTGCGTGTCAGGCACTGTGTTAGTTAGGCACTTTACAGATGATATTTTATGCCACATTGTTTTTCATAGCAGCTACATCATTTTGCCAAATCCATTTTTTAAAAATGATAAAATTGAGGTTCAGAGGCTAAGGAATAGGCATAAGACCACACATTTAGGAAGTGGCGGTCAGACATCATTCTGGGTGCAGTGTGCCCTCACTGAGTAGTAATAAGAATATGGTTATGAAAGACTTGGCAAATGATAAAAGAAGAGAAAGAAACACTGGCAGGCACTGTATTAGGCTCTTTACAGATATTTTATGTTATTCTCAGAATGACTCTGGAAAGAAGATATTACCTAATCCCCTTTTAAAATATTGAGGTAAAATACACATAACATAAAATTTACCATCTTAATCCTTTTCAAGTCTGTACTTCAGTGGCAGTAAGTACATTCACACTACTGTGCTGCCGTGACCATCACCCCTGTACAGAACTCTTCATCTTTCACAATTGAAACTCTCTACCTATTAGACAATGAAGCCCTATTCCCCCCTCCCTGCAGACCCTGGCAACCATCCTTCTACTTTCTGTCTCCATGAATTTGACTACTCTAGGTACCTCTTATAAGTGGAATCATACATCATTGGTCTGGTTGTGACTGGCTTATTTCACTTACATAATATTCTTCAGGTTGATCCATGTTGTAGCATGTGTCAGAATTCCCTTTCTTTTTCAAGGCTGAATAATATTTCATTGCATATATACGCTATATTTTATCAATCTATTCATCTGCCAATGGATACCCGGGTTGTTTGCACCATTTTTGGCTATTGCAAATAATGCTGCTATGTCCACGGACATACAGATCTCTCTTTGAGACCCTGCTTTTAATTCTTTTGGGTTCCCACTCAGAAGTGCAATGGCTGAATCTATGGTAATTTCATTTTTAACTTTTTGAGGAATTGCCATACTGGTTTTCATAGTAGCTATAATGTCTTACCTAATCCATTTTTAAAGATGATAAGATTGAGGTTCAGAGGCTAAGAAATAGGTATGAGATCACACATTTAGGAAGTCATAGTCAGACATCATTCTGGGTCCTGTGTGCCCTCACTAAATAGCAGTTCCCAAAATTAGGGCTCAGCCAAGTACATTAGAATCATCCAGCATACCTGTTAAGCAAATAAATTCCTGGGCCTCTACCAGGTCTAGAGAAATAGAATTACTAGGGATGGGGCCTAGTAGTCTGCATTTTCAAAATAACAACAAAAAATAAGCTAAACAACCAACAAACCTCTGGGTATTTCTGGTGAGCATCTAGGTTTAGTAATCATTATTATTGTGATAATCATCATTATTGTCCTTGTTGTTATAAAAATCATTGCCATAACCATTTCATACCCACTTCCGGTCATTGATTTATAACTATCTGGAAACAGTGGGAATGCAAGAGTTATCAAGGAAAGAAAGTCTCAGAACTCGGTTTGCTCTCCAGCAACTGCTGGCTTTCAAAGGGCGACACATTTAGTATTCTAATCATCAAGGCATCAGCCAGGCGCCTGCCCAGACCTTTCTTAGATTCCTAACACTCATTAAGCAGTTCCAACCAATGTGTTCCTAAGTAAGTGTGTGTAGAGGCAGGCTGTTGGCATTTTAATCTCATTAGTGAACTGAAGCCCTAAGAGGAAGTAGGCACAACAGCCTCTTGCTCCAATGGGGTAAGACTCTTCGCACCCTGAGACCGGCAGCCTGACCCTCTACTCTCTCCCATCCATCCTCTTCAGATTTCCATCCTCTCCTGATCCTGGAGCAAAAGGCTCTGGGAAATTAGAGCTTGATGACTTGCACAGGGCAATGGCTGCAAATAGCTGGATAACCAGCTCAGGTAACCAGGCTGCCTATATCCCAGAACAGACATTGAATTATCTACCCCAGCCTGACATGTTCAATTGGCACCAGGCCACAGGCACTGCTCCCTGAATCCAACTGTCTGGGTCCCCTTCCCCATCAAGACCCTTGATAGAAGCCAGACGAGGCTTTGAGGCCTTGGGAAAGAAGCATCCACAGGCAATCTTCCCAGCACAAAGCCCTCATTGTTGGATGAGGAAGGCATGGGAGTAGAAGAGGGAGTGCTTATCTATTGTCAACGCAGGACAGCTGAAAGGACTTCAGTGAAAAATGACCTTATAAACTAACAGATGAGGGAATATGCAAAATATGCTACTAGGACCATCTACTTCCCTAAGATAGAGATAGCTGGCGCTTTCTCTGCAAATGATCATTAGAAAAACACACAGTAACACCTGTACATACTTGTTCTGCTCAAATTAAATCAAGATGCAAATGTAAAACAGATCCATCAATCCATCCATCCATCCGTCAGTCTGTCCAGTTAATTGTTTTATTCAATAAAACACTAACTTAGTGCCCACTATGGGCATGAACTAGGCTGGGAAGGAACAACAATAATGAAAATCAGAGGTTTCTAACTGGGGACACATTGTTACTGGTAGGATTTGGGCAGTAACAATGCTGAGGTCTCACCAAGCATTGTCTATAACTGAGTCCATGTCTTGTACAACATATGTAGGAGCTGTTATGATGAATACTCATTGAGTTAAAACTTTGCTGAATCCACAGCAGCTTGTTGTCATTACATATTTTCTCAACCAATAAAAGTGAAAAATATAAATACTAAATATTGAGAGATTTTGGACGTGCTCTACGCAGATAAAAGTGCAGAATCAATTTCATGAATGGAGATGATCACAACCAAAACAACTACCATAATCACTTACTATTATATAACAACAAATAAATAACTTACTATTTGTTGGGCATTATTCTAACTGCTTTACTTGTTAACCCCCACAGCAAATCTATGAGAGAGACATTACTGTTATCCCATTTTGCAGATGATAAAACTGAGGCATTGGGGAGCTTATGCAACCTACCCAAGGTCACACATTAGTGATGGGAGAGACTGGATTTAAACTCAGCTCCAGAGTGATTGTTTTTAACTATCTTTGTAATGGTGGGTGTGATCGTGTTGTCCAAAACACTCTTAGATGGGGAGACAGAGACTTAGAGAGGCCATGTGACATGCCCAAAGCCACACAATGAGTTCTGGAGGGAGCTAGGGCAAGAACTTAGCTTTCCTGTCTTCCTTTCTAGTTTTCTTGTTTACATAGGCCAGACTTCACCCCAAAGTGGAAGTCAAAATAATCTGGGCTTGAGGACAAAGGAAAGGCAAGAGAGACCAGAAAGCTCAAGGTAAAACAAATCCTGTCTTTTTGTATAATCTGGAACACGGTTTTCTTTTCCTGGGTTGTTGCTTTGTCTAGGATTTCCTTGGGAGAAACTCCTGACACATGGGAAGGAAGACCCAGGCTGTGCTGAAAAGACTCCGAGTTTCCAGCCAAGTAGCTTTATTTTAGGCATAAAGGACCATGCGGTGGAGCAGCCCAGCTCTTCCCTGGCCCACACAAGACTTCATTTCTCTCTAATTAGCATCTCACAATTGCAGAGCCAGGAAGCCCTAGGAATGAGGGCCCTGTTCCTCTGAGCAAGTAGTGTCCAATTACATCCCAGTGATCTGTCTCTGGCCACTGCAGCCATGCCAGACTGCACAGTTGGCTCAGGAACCCATCGTTTGCTGGAGGACAGGTCTTAGGGAGGGAGCAGGTGGCGGTGGAAAGAGTTTGGAGTTTAACAATACTGGATAGGAATTCTGGACCCACTGCACACTGGCTGTCTGACCATGGACAAGTTTCCTCACTATTCTAGGATCAGTTTCTGAATCTATAAAATGAGGATAATACTTTCTTGTTGATGAGTGAACATATGCAAAGCACCTGGCACAGTTTTGCTTTGAAAAATGAGAATATAAGAATAGATCAGTGTTGTCCAAATTTTTTATCATCGAATAACTACTTTTTATTTCCCCACTCCCCCAAAAACACTGAGGTAAAATTTCAATGTCTAACAGAGATTCAGGATTGCTGCTGGTTGGTGAGGGGTTTCTGGGGTTCAGGGTTCTGCTTAAAAATTTGTCTCCTTTCTTCCCACAGTGGGCTTTGAGGTTGCTCTAGGGAATGCAGTTTGACCAGGTGACTGCTAGTCCCCTTTTAATGTTAATTAATAAAAAGAATGCAAGGAAATAAGGAAAGAAGGAGGGAAAGAAAGGGGAAGGAAAAGCACTCTTTTCTGTTATCACTGGGAGGAGATTTATATTTGTTGGGCACTGTTACTAAGAAAAGAATGGAGCTAATGGTCCAGTAGAGAAGTCAGAGCCTAGACAGCCCATTTAAAGACTAAAAGGTGATTTTTAAAAAGTTGGGGCTCTATGGGAACACAAAGCAGGGGGTCTGATGTAGTTTAGCAATCAAGGAAGCTGGGACTTGGAAGATGAGAGAAGACATCCACTGGGACTAGCTTAGCAATGGCGGTACAGAGAGGGGACTGGATTCATGACCCTTTCGAGATAGCATCTCTAGGTCTTGGTGACTGACTGGATATGGGGTCATGACAGTAAAGGGTGCTACCAAAAAACGATACCCAGGTCGGCCTGTAAGCCAGGTTTGAAGCGGAGCGTAGGGCATATAAAGAACAAGAGTCAACTGCCTCCATGATCAGAACCAACAAGATCCAACTGGTACCCCTTGTCTACTGCCCACACAACTGTCCATCCTTCCCCCACAAAAGGAACTGATTCCCACCACACCCTGTGAAAAGCATTAAGGTCAGGAGAACTCTACACAGTCTAGAAAACATCTGTAGGCAGAGGCATTTCTCGAAAGTACAGCAACTGCTTGCAGTAAATTAATAATAGATGTGCTGGACTCCCTCAGAAATATTTACCCAGCCTGCATGGTTAAGTACTAATAACCGGGAAGGGAACCTGAGCCTTACCTCAAACATCCCTGACTATTGAAAATGAAGCAACATCATCCTGGCTCTTCCTGATGCCAGTGGGGTCAGAAAACAAATTTTCAGAGTGCCTCACTCAGGAATAAGAAAATCTTCAGTCTGCTGGGAAACACTGGGAAAGGGAACTCAGACCCTGGGAGGTAAACACTGGAAGAAGACAATAGATGAGGACTGTCTCATGTATCTTTCACTTACGTAGTGCTTACCATGGGCCAGGACCAAACCTATATTAACACATTTAATCTTGGGCATTATTGAGCTAGGCACTAAATAGTTATAGCACTATTTTTAGGCCCATTTGACAGCTGAAAATACTGAGACATAGAAAAGTTAAGACAACTTTCCCAAGGAACTAGTTAGGAAGTGATGGAGCTGGGAATCAACCCAGGTAGTCTGGCCCCAAGGTATATGCCCTTAAACCACTTTGCTTTGGCTGCCCCTTGTTGCCTTTTCCCAATAGTCACGAGAGGGGGTCAAGTAAGAGGCCCTACATTAAACTGCCAAAGGTACACTTGGACAGCACCCTGCTACATGCAACCTCTCTGTCTCCAGCCTCTGCTGAGAAATCTGCACTCTTCTCACCAAACGCAGTAGCCACTTCTTTGTTTATTAAGTATTTACTGACCACTCACTGGGGTACAGAGACTCTGCTAGGCCTGGACTCGGCCGTGTGCAATGCACACAAAATGTCCCTTTTCCGGGAAGCCCTGTCCTCTCTCCTTCCTTAGGGCTCTAACCTAGCCTTCAGGCCATTCTCTAGGATGAACTGAGGAACAGAGGGGTTTGAATAAACATGCAAAAGGGATTCTGGGGCAAATAAGTTTGGGAAACATGAGGCTAGTACCCTCATTGCAGGCCTTTTCAGAGCCTTTAGTGTGCTAGCGGCCCTGAGATCGACAAAGAGGAGTCAGTGTACAGGGCTTCTCAGATCACTCAACAAGAAAAACTTTCTTCTTTGTCTTCTTCTTCTTCTTTTTTTAAACCCATTTTATAGGGCTGATGTATCATAGAACACAGCTTGGGAGCCCAGGATATTTTGTCCTACAATAATACCTACTATGTCAAATCCATGTTGGGTTTTGACTGTGGGTCCATTGGCAGGACTCTGAGTCTGGGTACTCTGTCCTGCATCTCTGCCAAGCTCCTGCCTTCAGCCAGGCCTAAATCAGAAGAGTTCTCGGAAAGTTTTCTTCCATAAGGCGTGATGGTTAATACTGAGTGCCAACTTGATTGGATTGAAGGATACAAAGTATTATTCCTGGGTGTGTGTGTATGAGGGTGTTGCCAAAGGAGATTAACATTTGAGTCAGTGGGCTGGGACAGGCAGACCCACCCTTAATATGGGTTGGCACAATCTAATCAGCTGAGTGGCTAGAATATAAGCAGGCAGAAAAATGTGAAAGGAGGGACTGGCCTAGCCTCCACCCGCAGCCTACATCTTTCTCCTGTGCTGGAGGCTTCCTGGCCTCAAACATCATACTCCAAGTTCTTCAGTTTTGGAACTTGGACTGGCTCTCTTTGCTCCTCAGCCTGCAGACGGCCTATTGTGGGATGTTGTGATAGTGTGAGTTAATACTTAATAGACTCCCCTTCGATTAGTTCTGTCCCTCTAGAGAACCCTGACTAATACAGATTTTGGTACCAGAAGTGGTTTTAGAGAAACAGAATATTAAGGATGGAGTATTTTGGTGGTTTTAGGGTTTCTGGAATTGGTTGCTTAATATGATTAGACTCCAAAATGCTAAGGACTCTACTTATAATACTACAGAGAACACTGGTATTCCTTGGTATGAACTGTTTAGAGACTTATACAAAATAAATCCATTTGACACTCGTGATTCATTGCTCATGAGAAGTAAGGAGTTTAGTGACTCTATACTTAATACCTTTGACCATATGTGGAGAACTAAGGAACATAATGAAGGTGGTTGGTTGCTCTTAAGTTCAGTGGACAAAGTGATGAAAGAAAGTAATGAACTCAGAGATTGTATCTCCTGGCTTCAGAAGAAGATACTGAGCCTCAAATATGTTAAGATTACCCTGAGTGAGAGTCTGATCTCCTACAGAGAAAGAGCTGAAATTGTGGAAAAACAGACACAAGCTCTTATCATGTGAGTGGCTGACCTGCAACAAAAGGTACATGCACAGCCTCACCAGGTGTCTACTGTTAAAGTGAGGGCATTGATTGGAAAAGAATGGGACCCTGCAACTTGGAATGGGGATGTGTGGGATGACCCTGCTGAAACTGGGGACATGGAGTTTGTAAATTCTGATGAATATTTTTTGCCAGAAGAAACAGCTTCCCCATTCCCAGTAGTGGCAACATCCCCTCCCTGACCCATGCTGACATCAGCCTTTCCACCTTTGTCTGAGGAGATAAATCCTGTGCTGCCTGAGGCAACAGTGATGGCCTCCCATGAGGCAGTTGCCAGGCAAGATAATGTTGACTCTCTTCAGGAGCCACCCCCAACACCCTTGTTTGCTTCTAGACCTATAACTAAAGTCCCAGTGAGCTCCTAGAGGTGAGGTTGAGAGTGTGACCCATGAGGAAGTGCACTACACTCAAAAAGAATTGCTTGAGTTTTCTAATTTATATAAACAGAAATCTGGAGAATAGGCATGGTAATGGATATTAAGGGTGTGGGATAATGGTAGAAGAAACAGAGTTTAATCAGGCTGAATTTATTGATTTGGGCCTGCTAAGTAGAGAAGCTGCATTTAATGTTGCAGCTCGGAGAATTAAAAAAGGTTCTAATAGTTTATTTTCTTGGTTAGCTGAAATATGGATTAAAAGATGGCCCACTGTGAGTGAGCTGGAAGTGCTTGATCTCCCTTGGTTTAATGTAGGGGAAGGGATCCAAAGGCTTAGGGAGATTGGGATGGTGGAGTGAGTTAGTCAGTTTAGACCCATTCATCCCAGCTGGGAGGGTTCAGAAGATATACCTTTGACCAATGTCTTGTCAAATAGATTTGTGAGGGCAGCACCTGCATCTTTGAAGAGCCCTGTAATTGTTCCTCTCTGTATGTCAGATCTAACAGTGGGAACCACAGTCACTCAACTACAAAATTTAAATATAATGGGAATAATTGGATCCCAAGGTGGCTGGGGCGAAGTGGTGGCACTCAACTGTCAAAGGCAAGGTGGGTATTGCTACCTTAATGGACAGCAGAGGCAAAGTGGCAATCAGAATAGTCTGATTCATGTAGAACTCTGGCATTGGCTAATTAATCATGGTGTTACTAGAAGTGAAACTGATATGAAGCCTACTGCAGTCCTACATAATTTATACAAGCAAGCAGAAAAGTTCTAGGTCAAATGGACAAAATACTAATCTGAATAATAAAAACAGAGAATCATGGCCAGATTCTCAATTTCTTTCCAGACTTGTGCCAGTTTACAGACCCAGACCCCTTAAATGAAGGAGGAGGCCAGGTCCCCTTGAGGAAGGACCCCACTACATTATCGACAATTTATCCAGTGAATTTTTCTCCCATCCTTCCCCAAGGAGACATCTGGCATTTTACTAGGGTAATTGTGCACTGGGGAAAGGGAAATTATCAGACATTTTGGGGACTACTGGACACTGGCTCTGAGCTGATGTTGATTCCAGGGGACCCAAAACATCATTGTGATCCTCCAGTTAAAGTAGGGGCTTATGGAGGTCAGGTAATTAATGGAGTTTTAGCTCAGGTCTGACTTACAGTGGGTCCAGTGGGTTCCCCCACTCATCCTGTTGCCATTTCCCCAGTGCTAGAATGCATAATTGGCATAGACAAACTTAGCAGCTAGCAGAACCCCCACATTGGCTCCCTGACTGGTAGTGTGAGGGCTATTATGGTAGTAAAGGCCAAATGGAAGCATTAGAGCTGTCTCTACCTAGAAAAATAGTAAATCAAAACAATATCACATCCCTGGAGGGATTGCAGAGATTAGTGACACCATCAATGACTTGAAAGATGCAGGGGTGGTGATTCCCACACATTCCTGTTCAACTCTCTCATTCAGCCTGTGCAGAAGACAGATGGAACTTGGAGAATGATAGTGGATTATTGTAAACTTAACCAAGTAGTGACTCCAATTGCAGCTGCTGTACCAGATGTGGTTTCGTTGCTTGAGCAAATTCACACGTCTGCTGGTATCTGGTATGCAGCCATTGACTTGGCAAATACTTTTTTTTCCCATTCCTGTCCAGAAGGCCCAAAAGAAGCAATTTGCCTTCAGCTGGCAAGGTCACCAATACACTTTTACTGTCCTACCTCAGGGGTATATCAACTCTCCAGCTTTGTTTCATAATCTTATTTGGAGAGACCTTGATCACTTTTTGCTTCAGCAGGATATCACACTGGTCCATTACATTGATGACATTATGCTGACTGGATCCAGTGGGCAAGAAGTAGGAAACACGCTGGACTTATTGGTGAGACATTTCTGTGCCAGAGAATGGGAAATAAATCCAACTAAAATTCAATGACCTTCTACCTCAGTAAAATTTCTAGGAGTCCACTGGTATGGGGCCTGTCAAAATATTCCTTCAAGGTGAAGGATACATTGCTGCATTTGACTCCTCCTACAACCAAGAAATAGGCACAATGCCTAGTGGGCCTATTTGGATTTTGGAGGCAAGACATTCCTCATCTGGGTGTGTTACTCCAGTCCATTTATTGAGCAACCCAAAAGGCTGCCAGTTTTGAGTGGGGTCCAGAAAAGAAGAAGGGTCTGCAACAGGTCCAGGCTGCTGTGCCAGCTGGGCCATATGACCCAGCAGATCCAATGGTGCTTGAGGTGTCTGTGGCAGATAGAGATGATGTTTGGAACCTTTGGCAGGCCCCCATAAGTGAATCACAGCAGAGGCCTCTAGGATTTTGGAGCAAAGCCCTGGCATCTCCTGCAGATAACTACTCTCCTTTTGAGAGATAGCTCTTGGCTTGTTACTGGGCTTTGGTGGAAACAGCACATTTAACTATGGGTCATCAAGTCACCATGAAACCTGTACTGTCTATCATGAACTGGGTGCTTTCTGACTCATCTGTCCATAAAGTGGCTCAAGCACAGCAGCATTCCATTATCAAATG
This sequence comes from Macaca nemestrina, assembly GCF_043159975.1. NCBI lineage: Eukaryota > Metazoa > Chordata > Mammalia > Primates > Cercopithecidae > Macaca > Macaca nemestrina. The sequence goes on from NC_092136.1 coordinate 78,354,125, forward strand.
GAAATGGTATATATGTGATCGGGCTTGAGCAGGTCCTGAAGGCACAAGTAAGTTACATGAGGAAGTGACTCAAATGCCCATGGTCTCCACTCCTGCCACCCTGCCTTCTCTCCCCCAGCCTGCACCAATGGCCTTGTGGGGAGTTCCCTATGGTCAGTTGACAGAAGAAGAGAAGACTAGGGCCTGGTTCGCAGATGGTTCTGCATGATATGCAGGCACCACTCGAAAGTGGAGAGCTGCAGCACTACAGCCCCTTTTGAAAGGATATCCCTGAAGGACAGCGGTGAAGGGAAATCTTCCCAGTGGGCAGAACTTCGAGCAGTGCACCTTTTTGTGCACTTTGCATGGAAGGAGAAATGACCAGATGTGCGATTATATATGATTCATGGAGTGTAGTCAATGGTCTGGCTGGTCAGGGACTTGGAAGAAGCACGATTGGAAAATTGGTGACAAAAAAATTTGAGGGACTCAGACAGAGAAGCATGCAGAGGCTTGCACTGTGAACTTTAGTTCCAGATCGACTGCAAGAACAAACCAGCAATGCTGAGAGGACCCACAAACCCTCGGAAGGAAGCAGACAGCTCCTGCAGGACCTGGGAGATACCCCAAATACTGAGTGCCCCAACTGCAGAATGGGGAAAAGGAGAGCCTCCACTCCTGAACACACACCCCCACTGGAGAAACTGAAGTTCTGTTTGTGGGAGAAGTTTCTGATCTTACCTGGAACTGAGCCAATTTAGAGAGCTGAGCAAAATACAGGGGTAGAGGAAGCAGGAGAAAGGCCCTGGGAGCTTGCAGGGAGTCCAAGCAGGCCATTCCTGCCTGGCACCACAGGGATCCATTGGGAGGGTGGCCAGAGGTGGCAGGGTGGGTGGGGGAAACTCCACAGGGAGAAGGAAATCTCCAGCTGAACTCTAAGAATTTGAACAGGGTGAGAAGGCTCCTGGCCAGAACTCGGGGAAGGGCACAAATCTGGTGTACAGACTCCAGAGCCACGGGAAGAACCAAGCCCTTTTCTCTTGCAGCTGGGAAGTGGGTAGCCTGGGGCAAGTTTTCAAGACCTGCTCGCCCACCACCTGGAAACAGAGTCAATGCTGTTGGTTGGGGGGTGGGGAAGGGGGCATGGTGGGAGTGAGACCAGCCCTTGGGTTTGCATGGGAGCTAGGTGAGGCCTGTGACTGCTGGCTTTCCCCAGCTTCCCTGACAACTTGCATGGCTCAGCAGGGGCAGCCATAGTCCACCTAGGTACACAACTCCAGTGACCTGGGAATCTCACTCCCATCCCCCACAGCAGCCACAGCAAGACCCACTCAAGGAGAGTCTGAGCTCGGACATGCCTAGCCCTGCCCCCTACCTGATGGTCCTTCCCTACCCACCCTGGTAGTAGAAGACAAAGGGTATTTAATAGTGGGAGTTCTAGGGTCCCACCCACTGCTGGTTCCTCATCATACTACCATAGCTGAGGATCTCTGGAAAGCGTCACCTCCCGGCAGGAGGCCAACCAGCACAAAAATACAGCATTAAACCACCAAAGCTAAGAACCCTCATAGAATCCATTGCAACCTCCTGCCACCTCCACTGGAACAGGCACTGGTATCCATCACTGAGAGGCCCACAGACAGTTCACATCACAGGACTCTGTGCAGACAACTCCCAGTACCAACCCGGAGCCAGGTAGACTTGCTGGGTGGCTAGACCCAGAAGAGAGACAATAATCATTGCAGTTCAGCTCACAGGAAACCACATCCATAGGAAAAGGGAGAGAGTACTACATCAAGGGAACACCCTGTGGGACAAAAGAATCTGAACAGCAGCCTCCAGCCCAAGACCTTCCCTCTGACAGAGGCTACCCAAATGAGAAGGAACCAGAAAACCAACTCTGATAATATGACAAAACAATGCTCTTTAACAGCCCCCAAAAATCACACGAGTTCACCAGCAATGGATCCAAACCAAGAAGAAATCCCTGATATACCCGAAAAAGAAGTCAGGAGCTAATCAGGGAGACACCAGAGAAAGGCAAAGCTAAAAGCAAAAAAAAAAAAAAAAAAAAAAAAAAAAAAACCAAGAAGTGAAGGGAGAAATATTTTCAAGGAAATAGATAGCTTAAAGAAAAAACAATCAAATTTCAGGAAACATTGGACACACTTATCAAAATGCAAAGTGCTCTGGAAACTCTCAACAATGGAATTCAACAAGTAGAAGAAAGAAATTCAGAGCATGAAGACAAGGTCTTAGAATTAACCTAATCCAACAAAGACAAAGAAAAAAGAATAAGAAAATATGAACAAAGTCTCCAAGAAGTCTGGGATTATGTTAAACAACCAAACCTAAGAATAATCAGTGCTCCTGAGGAAGAAGAGAAACCTAAAAGCTTGGAAAACATATTTAGGGGAATAATTGAGGAAAACTTCCTTGGCTTTGCTAGTGACCTAGACGTCCAAATACAAGAAACACAAAAAATACCCAGAGAATTCATCGTAAAAAGATCATCGCCTAGGTACATTGTCATCAGGTTATCCAAAGTTAAGACGAAGGAAAGAAAGCACTAGGTAACCTATAAGTGAAAATCTATCAGAGTGACAGCAGCCAGCAGGGATTGCGGCTCTATCTTCAGCCTCCTCAAACAAAACAATTATCAGCCAAGAATTTTGTATCCAGCAAAACTAAGCATCATATACGAAGGAAAGGTACCATCTTTTTCAGACAAACAAATGCTAAGAGAATTTGCAAAGCCACCACTACAAGAACTGCTAAAGGGAGCTCTAAAACTTGAAACGAATCCTGGAAACATGTCAAAACAGAACTTCTTTAAAGCATAAATCACACAGAACCTATAAAACAAAAATACAAGTTAAAAAGCAAAAACAAAAAACAAAGTACACAGGCAACAAATAGCACAGTGAATGCAATGGTGTCTCACATGTCAATACTAACATTGAATATAAATGACCTAAATGCTTCACTTAAAAGACACAGAACCACAGGGTGGATAAAAACTCACCATCCATCTGCTGCCTTCAGGAGACTCACCTAACACGTAAGGACTCACATAAACTTAAAGCAAAGGGGTGGGAAAAGGCATTTCATGCAAATGGACACCAAAAGCCAGCAGGAGTAGCTATTCTTATATCAGACAAAACAAACTTTAAAGCAACAGAAGTTAAAAGAGACAAAGAGGGACATTATATAATGGTAAAAGGTCTTGTCCAATAGGAAAATATCACAATCCTAAACATATATGCACCTAGCACTGGAGCTCCCAAATTTAAAAAACAATTACTAATAGACCTAAGAAATGAGAGAGACCAACACAATAATAGTGGGGGACTTCGATACTCCACTGATAGCACTAGACAGGTCATCAAACAGAAAGTCAGCCAAGAAACAATGGATTTAAACTATACCTTGGAACAAACAGACTGAACAGGTATATACAGAACATTTCATCCAACAACCAAGGAATACACATTCTATTCAACAGCACATGGGACTTTCTCCAAGACAGACCATATGACAGGCCATAAAACAGGCCTCAATAAATTTAAGAAAATTGAAATTATATCAAGTACTCTCTCAAACCACAGTGGAATAAAATTGGAAATCAACTCCAAAAGGAATCTTTAAAACCATGAAAAAACATGGAAATTAAATAACCTGCTCCTGAATAAGCATTGAGTGAAAAATGAAATCAAGATGGAAATTTAAAAATTCTTCAAATTTAACAACAATAATGACACAACCTATCAACACCTCTGGGATACGGCAAAGGTGGTGCTAAGAGGAAAGTTCATAGCCCTAAACACCTACATCAAAAAACACTGAAAGAGCACAAACTGATATTCTAAGGTCACACCTCAAGGAACTAGAGAAACAAGAACAATTCAAACCCAAACCTAGCAGAAGTAAGGAAATAACCAAGATCAGAGCAGAACTAAATGAAATTGAAACAAACAAACAAAAAAATACAAAAGATAAATGAAACAAATAGTTTATTTTTGAAAAGATAAATAAAATTGATAGACCACTAACAAGATTAACCAAGAAAAGAAGAGAGAAAATCCAAATAACTTCAGTAAGAAACAAAACAGGAGATATTACAACAGACACCACTGAAATACAAAAGATCATCCAAGGCTACTGGGAACACCTTTATGCACACAAACTAGAAAACCTAGAAGAGATAAATAAATTCCTGGAAAAGTACAACCCTCGTAGCTTAAATCAGAAAGAACTGACTACCCTGAAGAGACCAATAACAAGTAGCAAAATTGAAATGATCATTAAAAAATTACCAACAACAAAAAAATCCAGCACCAGATGGATTGACAGCAGAATTCTACCGGATATTCAAAGAAGAATAGGTATCAATCCTTTTAACACTATTCCAGAAGATCGAGAAAGAAGGAACCCTCCCTAATTCATTCTATGAAGCCAGCATCACCCTAATCCAAAACCAGGAAAGGACATAACCAAAAAAGAAAACTATGGACCAACAATCTTGATGAACATGGATGCTAAAATCCTTAAGATCCAACAACATATGAAAAAAAGGTAATTCACCTTGATCAAGTGGGTTTCATACCAGGGATGCAAGTCAATAAATGTGCTACACCATGTAAACAAAATTAAAAATCACATGATCATCTCAATAGATGTAGAAAAAGCATCTGACAAAATTCAGCATCCCTTTATGATTAAAACTCTCAGCAAAATCAGCATACAAGGGAGATACTTCAATGTAATAAAAGCCATCTATGACAAACTCACAGACAACATAATATTGCAGAGGGAAAAGTTGAAAACATTCCTGTTGAAAACTAGAACAAGACAAGGAAGCCCACTCTCATCATTCCTCTTCAACATAGCACTAGAAGTCCTAGCCAGAGCAATCAGACAAGAGAAAGAAATAAAGGGCTTCCAAATCAGTAAAGAGAAAGCCAAACTGTCACTGTTTCCTGATGATATGATTGTTTACTTTGAAAAACCTAAAGACTCCTCCAGAAAGCTCCTAAAACTGATAAAAGAATTCAGCAAAGTTTCCAGATATAAGACTAATGCACACAAATCAGTAGCTCTTCTATACACCAACAGCGACCAAGTGGAGAATCAAATCAAGAACTCAACTCCTTTTACAATAGCTGCAAAAAAACAATAAATAAATAAATAAAATACTTAGGAATCTGCCTAACCAGGGAGTCAAAAGATCTCTACAAGGAAAACTACAAAACACTGCTGAAAGAAATCATAGATGACACAAATAAATGGAAACACATCCCATGCTCATGAATGGAGAGAATCAATATTGTGAAAATGACCATACTGCCAAAAAGCAATCTACAAATTCAACCCAATTCCCATCAAAATACCACCATCACTCTTCACAGAATTAGAAAAAACAATTCTAAAATTCATATGGAACAAAAAAAGAGCCCACATAGCCAAAGCGAGACTAAGCAAAAAGAACAAATCTGGAGACATCACACTACCTGATTTCAAACTATACTATAAGGCCACAGTCACCAAAACAGTGTGGTACTGTTATACAAATAGGCACATAGACCAACGGAACAGAATAGAGAACCCAGAAATAAACCCAAATACTTACAGCTAACTGATCTTCGACAAAGCAAACAAACATAAAGTGGAGAAAGGACACCCTATTCAACACATGGTGCTGGGATAATTGGCTAACTACATGTAGCCAATGAAACTGGGTCCTCATCTCTCACCTTATATAAAAATCAACTCAAGATGGATTAAGGACTTAAATCTAAGACCTAAAACTATAAAAATTCTACAAGATAACATTGGAGAAACCCTTCTAGAAATCAGCTTAGGCAAGGATTTCATGACCAAGAACCCAAAAGCAAATGCAGTAAAAACAAAGATAAATAGCTGGGACCTAATTAAACTAAAGAGCTTTTGCACGGCAAAAGGAACAGTCAGCAGAGTAAACAGACAACTCACGGAGTGGGAGAAAATCTTCACAATCTGTACACCTGACAAAGGACTAATATCCAGAATCTACAAGGAACTTAAACAAATCAGTAAGAAAAAAACAAACAATCCTGTCAAAAAGTGGGCTAAGGACACGAATAGACAATTCTCAAAAGAAGATATACAAATGGTCCACAAACATATGAAAAAATGCTCAACATCACTAACGATCAGGGAAATGCAAATCAAAACCACAATGTGACACCACCTCACTACTGCAAGAATGGCCATAATCAAAAAATAAAAAAACAGTAGATATTGGCATGGATGTGGAGATCAGGGAACACTTCTACACTGCTGGTGGGAATGTAAACTAGTACAGCCACTATGGAAAACAGTGTGGAGATTCCTTAAAGAACTAAAAGTAGAACTACCATTTGACCCACTAATCCCACTAGTGGGTATCTACCCAGAGGAAAAAAAAGTCATTATACAAAAAAGATACTTGCACATGCAAGTTTATAGCAGCACAATTCACAATTGCAAAATTGTAGAACCAACCCAAATGCCCATCAATCAACCATTGGATAAAGTAACTGTGATATATATATCATCCATATATATGATATATATGATATATTGATAGAATGGATGATATATATATGATACAATATAACTCAGCAATAAAAAAATGAATTAACAGCATTTGCAGCAATCTGGATGAGACTGGAGACTACTATTCTAAGTGAAGTAACTCAGGAATGGAAAACCAAACATTGTATGTTCTTACCGATATGCGGGAGTTAAGCTAGGAGGATGCAAAGGCATAAGAATGATACAATGGATTTTGGGAACTTAGGGGGAAGAGTGGGTTGGGTTATAGAGACTACAAATATGGTGCAGTGTATACTGCTAGGGTGATGAGTGCACCAAAATCTCACAAATCACCACTAAAGAACTTACTCATGTAACCAAATACTAGCTGTACCCCAGTAACTTATAGAAATATGATAATACTAAAAAGAAATTTGGGGAAGAGGTATGTGATGGACCTCTTTGAGTGATCAAAAGCTGTGAAGATATTTGCATCCCATGTGAGTGCTCACCAATGGGTGACCTCAGCAGAGGAGGATTTTAATAATAAAGTGGATAGGATGATCCATTCTATGAACACCACTCAGCCTCTTTCCCCAGCCACCCCTGTCATCGCCCAACGGGCCCATGAACAATGTGGCTATGGTGGCAGGGATGGAGGTTATGCATGAGCTCAGCAACATGGACTACATTCATCAAGACTGACCTGGTTATGGCCACTGCTGAGTGCCCCATTTGCCAGCAGCAGAGACCCACACTGAGCCCTCGATATGGCACCATTCCTCAGGATTATCAGCCGGCCACCTGGTGGCAGGTTGATTATATTGGACCTCTTCCATCATGGAAAAGGCAGAGGTTTGTCCTCACCGGAATAGACACTTGCTCCAGATATGGGTTTGCCTATTCTGAACGCAATGCTTCTGCCAAGACTACCATCCGTGGACTTACAGAATGCCTTATCCACCGTCATGGTATTCCACACAGCATTGCCTCTGACCAAGGCACTCACTTTATGGCTAAAGTGCTCATGGAATTCACTGGTCTTACCATGTTTCCCACCATCCTAAAGCAGCTGGATTGACAGAATGGTGGAATGGCCTTTTGAAGTCACAATTACAATGCCAACTAGGTGACAATACTTTGCAGGGCTGGGACAAAGTTCTGCAGAAGGCCGTGTATGCTGTGAATCAGCATCCAATATATGGCACTGTTTCTCCCATAGCCAGGATTCATGGGTCCAGGAATCAAGGAGTAGAAGTGGCACCACTCACCATTACCCCTGGTGATCCACTGGCAAAAATTTTGTTTCCTGTTCCTGTGACATTACGTTCTGCCGGTCTAGAGGTTTTAGCTCCAGAGGGAAGAACACTGCTATCAAAAGACACAACAATTCTATTAAACTGGAAGTTAAGATTGCCACCTAGACACTTTGAGCTCCTTCCACCTTTAAGTCAACAGGCTAAGAAGGGAGTTATAGTGTTGTCTGGGGTGACTGACTTGGATTATCAAGATGAAATCAGTCTACTACTCCACAAGAGGTAAGGAAGAGTATGCATGGAATACAGGAGATTCATTAGGGCATCTCTTAGCATTACTCTGCCCTGTGATTAAAGTCAATGGAAAACTACAACAGACCAATCCAGGCAGGACTACAAATGACCCAGACCCTTCAGGAATGAAGGTTTGGATCACTCCACCAGGGGAAAAAAACCACAAGGTGTTTGCTGAAGGCAGGTGGAATACAGAATGGGTAGTAGAAGAAGGCAGTCAATAATGCCAGTTACAAACATGTGACCAGCTACAGAAACCAGGACTGTAACTGTCATGAGTATTTCATCCTCCTTTTGTTAAAAACATGTCTATGCATATATACACTAGTACTAAGAAATACTTCCATTTTATTTCCTTTCTCCTTTATCATGTGACATAAGATTTATTGACTTCACATCAACATTTAAGTGTTGTTAACTTAGTATTTTAGTTGGGGAATGGTGCGTTTCCAGTTGTACGAAGGATAGTCGTATTATGCTAGGCATAATTATGACCTTATTATTGTCTGTATTTGAAGATTATGTATGATCTCAGGAGATGTGCATGGGTTCAAGTGGACAATAAGTGGACTTGTGATGGTTAATACTGAGTGTCAACTTGATTGGATTGAAGCATACAAAGTACTGATCCTGTGTGTGTGTGTGAGGGTGTTGCCAAGGGAGATTAACATTTGAGTCAGTGGGCTGGGAAAGGCAGACCCACACTTAATCTGGGTGGGCACAATCTAATCAGCTGCCAGCATGGCTAGAATATAAGCAGGCATAAAAATGTAAAAAGAGACACTGGCCTAGCCTCCCAGCCTACATCTTTCTCCCATGCTGGATGCTTCCTGCCCTCAAATATCGGACTCCAAATTCTTCAGTTTTGGAACTTGGACTGGCTCGTTTTGCTCCTCAGCCTGCAGATGGCCTATTGTGGGACCTTGTGACGGTGTGAGTTAATACTTAATAAACTCCCCTGTGTGTGTGTGTGTGTGTGTGTGTGTGTGTGTGTGTGTGTATCACTCAGACCCTTCAGGAATGAAGGTTTGGATCACTCCACCAGGGGAAAAAAACCACAAGGTGCTTGCTGAAGGCAAAGGGAATACAGAATGGGTAGTAGAAGAAGGCAGTCATTAATGCCAGTTACAACCACATGACCAGCTGCAGAAACAAGGACTGTAATTGTCATGAGTATTTCCTCCTTCTTTTGTTAAAAACATGTCTATGCATATATACACTAGTACTAAGAAAATACTTCCATTTTATGTACACATACACACACACATATATAATACATATATATATATTTTTTTCCATTAGTTCTGTCCCTCTAGAGAATGCTGACTAATACAGATGGCATAAGTGAGTGCTAGAAAACAAAATTCGAAGATGGAACCAATATTCCTTATGTCTACCTACATCTTTTATTCTGTCTCCTAGGTGACAAGCATTTCTTGCCTAGATGACTCTCAGGCATGGTCTCTTATTCACTCTGGACACTCCTTGTCAGGGCACAGAGCCCTTCACATCTGCCTCTGCCCACATCTTCTGGATCCTCTCCCACCTCTCCCTACATGCCTCCTTAACTTCAACTCCCCAGAACCACAGGCAGTTCCGGAGTGCAACATGGCTTCCTTTAGACCAGATTCCCGCCTGCTGACCAGGACTCAGCAACCTCTGCTGTGTGGTTTCCCTTTCTTTAATCCCTTGCTCAAACCTCTTGAGATTTGAAGCCTTCTTTGAAGACATGCCATCCCTTTCCCTGCAGGCTCTCTACCCTCAAGGTTGGGCTAGATGCCCTTATTTGATGGTCTGGGCTGGTCCGTCCTAAGCCTCTATTTACCTGAGTGGGTGGTGATGTGTCCTGAGTTAAGATATCCTATGTATTTTGTGCTGTGGGTCACAGTCAAAATAGTCAGCAAGCCACTGATCTTATTTACCCTCCTATTTAAGATGCTTCCAAATCTTGTGTGAGGTTCAGAGTGAGCCTTAAAATCCCCACATTTCCCTCTTCTGGGCTGCTCTACTTGGCAGAAACAGGGCTGCATCTTGTTCTTCTTGTACTCTTGAATCCTGGTAGCACTCTCTGACCCCCACAGAAGTCTGCTTAATGGACTCACATTTTTGTAATAAAATAAAAGCGCCAAGCCAGAATTGAAGCCTTCGTTGTCAGATCTTATTCTCCAAATGTATTTTCTTCACAGTTTTCTAACTTCTAAAACCATCAAACAGCTTTGGCATGACAGTCGTCTTCCACAAATGAAAACAGGATTTAGTGCAGTGGCATTTCCGCTGCTCTGAGGGAAGCTGATTTAGACAGAAGAGGCAGGAAGGAAGAGGGAGGGGATCCGCAGAGCTGGAGCCAGGCCCCTGCAGAGGTGTCTGGGTCTCTGACTCTACTGTCTGTGGGTGGAAAAACACTTTCCCCTTGGACCAAAAGTACCAGGCTGCCTCCCTGAGATTAAGGTGTCAGACAGAGCCTATTAATGTGAATATACCATTCGAGGCAGTGAAAACAGGCTCAACACAGAATCATCAGCAGCAGGGGACCTAGAGACTTCTTCCTAGCTCTGTCTTCCTAGCTCTGTCTTCCTCCTACATCTGCTCCTAATTCCCTTCTTCTCTGGGCCTCAGATTCCTCACCTGAAAATGGAAGGGTTAGATTAAATCAGTGGCTCTTATTTTCTGACTGTGACTCAGCATTAAGAAATACATTTGAAGACTAAGAAACAGAGAAGACCCAAATAAAATCAGAGATGAAAAAGGAGACATCAAAATTGACACTGCATAAATTCAAAGGATCATTAGAGACTACTATGAGCAACTATATGCCAGTAAATTGGAAAACCTAGAAGAAATGGATAAATTCCTAGACATATACATCCTACTAAGATTAAACCATGAAGAAATCCAACACCTGAACAGACTTATAACAAGTAATGAGATTGAAGCCATAATAAAAAGTCTCTCAGCAAAGAAAAGCCTGGGACTTGATGGCTTCACTGCTGAATTTCACCAAATATTTAAAAAAGAACTAATACCAATCCTACTCAAACTATCATGAAAAACAGAGGAGGAAGAAATACTTCCAAACTCATTCTACAAGGCCAATATTACCCTGATACCCAAGCCAGACAAAGATGCATCAAACAAACAAACAAAACAAAACAAACAAAACCACGCCAATATCCTTAATGAACATCAATGAAACAATACTCAATAAAACACTAGAAAACTGAATTCAACAACTCATTAAAAAGATCACTCATCATAACCAAGTGGAATTTATTCCCAGATGCAAGGATGGTTCAACATACAAAAATCAAACAATGTGATATATCATATTAACAGAATGAAGAATGAAAACCATAAAATCATTTCAATTGATGCTGAAAAAGCATTTGACAATATTATTTTATGATAAAAACTCTAAAAATCTTGGTATAGAAAGAACATACTTCAACACAATAAAAGCCATATATAACAGATCCACAGCTGGAATTACACTGAATGGGGAAAAACTGAAAGCCTTTCCTCTAAGATCTGGAACGTGACAATGATGCCCACTCTTGCCACTGTTATTTAACATGGTACTGGAGCTAGAGCAATAAGAAAAGAGAAAGAAATAAAGGGCATCCAAATTGGAAAGGAAGAAGTCAAATTATCCTTGTTTGCAGATGATGTGACCTTACATTTGGAAAAAGCTAAAGACTCCAACAAAAAATTTTTAGAACTGATAAACAAATTCAGTAAAGTTGCAGGATACAAAATCAATGTATAGATATCAGTAGGATTTCTATACGCCAATAGCAAACAATCAGAAAAGAAATCAAGAAAGTAATCCCACTTATAACAGCTATAAGTAAAGTTAAATGCTTAGGAATAAAATTTACCAAAGAAATAAAAGATCTCTACAATGAAAACTATGAAACATTGACACAAGAAATTGAAGAGGACACCAAAAAATGGAAAGATATTTCATGTTCATGGATTGGAAGAATCATTATTGTTAAAATACCCATGCTATCAAAAGAAATCCACAGATTCAATGCAATTCCTATTAAAATACCAATGACATTCTTCACAGCAATAGAAAAAAAAAATCCTAAATTTTAGATGCAGCCACAAAAGACCCAGAATAGGCAAAGCTATCCAAAGCAAAAAGAACACATCTAGAGATATCACATTACATGACTTCAAATTATACTACAGAGCTATAGTAACCAAAACAGCATGGTACTGGTATAAAAACAGACACATAGACCAATGGAACAGAATAGGGAACTCAGAAACAAATCTGCATACCTACAGTGAACTCATTTACAACAAAGGTACCAAGAACACACATTGGGGAAAGGACACTCTCTTCAATAAATGGTGCTGGGACATGAAAAAATGCTCATCATCACTGGCCATCAGAGAAATGCAAATCAAAACCATAATGAGATACCATCTTACACCAGTTAGAATGTCGATCATTAAAAAGTCAGGAAACAACAGGTGCTGGAGAGGATGTGGAGAAATAGGAACACTTTTACACTGTTGGTGGGACTGTAAACTAGTTCAACCATTGTGGAAGACAGTATGGCGATTCCTCAAGGATCTAGAACTAGAAATACCATTTGAACCAGCGAGCCCATTACTGGATATATCCCCAAAAGATTATAAATCATGCTACTATAAAGACACATGCACTCGTATGTTTATTAAGGCATTATTCACAATAGCAAAGACTTGGAACCAACCCAAATGTCCATCAATGATAGACTGGATTAAGAAAATGTGGCACATATACACCATGGAATACTATGCTGCCATAAAAAGGATGAGTTCATGTCCTTTGTAGGGACATGGATGAAGCTGGAAACAATCATTCTGAGAAAACTATCTCAAGGACAGAAAACCAAACACTCATAGGTGGGAATTGAACAATGAGAACACTTGGACACAGGGTGGGGAACATCGCACACTGGGGCCTGTCATGGGGTGGGGAGAGGGGGGAGGGATAGCATCAGGAGAAACACCTAATGTAAATGACGAGTTAATGGGTGCAGCACACCAACATGGCACATGTATACATATATAACAAACCTGCACGTTGTGCACATGTACCCTAGAACTTAAAGTATAATAAAAATAAACAAGTACAATTAAAAATAAATAAATAAATAAATGGTGCTGGGAAAACAAGATATCCATATACAGAAGAACGAAACTAGATCCCTACCTCTCACCATATACAAATATCAATCAAAATGGATTACTGACTTAAATCTAAGACCTGAAACTATGAAACTACTAAAAGAAAACATTAGAGAAACTCTCCAGGACATTGAACTAGGCAAAGATTTTCCAAGTAAAACTCACAAGCACAGACAACCAAAGGAAAAATGGATAAATTGGATTACATCAAGTTGAAAAGCCTCTGCACAGCAAAGAAAAACACTATCAACAAAGTGAAGAGACAACCCACAGAATGGGAGAAAATGTTTGCCAAGTATCCATCTGACAAGGCATTAATAATCAGAATATATAAGGACCTAAACAACTCAGCAGGAAAACAAATCTAGTAATTTGATTAAAAAGTGAGCAAAAGATCTGAATAGAAGAATGTCAAAAGAAGACATACAGATGGCAAACAGGTAGATGAAAAAGTGCTCAACGTCACTGATTATCAGAGAAAAGCAAATCAAAACTACATGAGACATCATTTCATCCCAGCTAAAATGGCTTTTATCCAAAAAGTAGGCAATAATGAATGCTGGTGAGGAGGTGGAGAAAAGGGAACACTCATACACTGTTAGTGGGAATGAAAATTAGTACAACCGCTATGGAGAACAGTTTGGAGGTTCCTCAAAAAACTAAAAATAAAACTACCATATGATCCGGCAATTCTATTACTAGGTATATACCCCAAAGAAAGAAAATCAGTATATTGAAGAGATATCCGCACTTCCATGTTTACTGTGGCACTATTTACAATAGTCAAGATTTGGAGGCAGCCTAAGTGTCCATCAACAGATGAATGGATAAAGAAAATATGGAACATATTCACAATGGAATACTATTCAGCCATAAAAAAAATGAGATCCTGTCATTTGCAACAACATGGATAGAACTGAAAGATATTATGTTAAGTGAAATAAGCCAGGCACAGAAAGACAAACTTTGCATGTTCTCACTCATTTGTGGGAACTAAAAATTAAAACAATTGAACTCATGGAGATAAAGAATGTAAGGATGGTTACCAGAGGCTGGGAGGGGTAGCGAGCATGGGGAAGTGGGGATGGTAAGTGGGTACAAAAAATATAGTTAGAAAGAATGAATAAGATTTAGTATTTGATAGCACAACAAGTTGATTACAGTCAACAATAATTTATTGTACATTTAAAATAACTAAAACTGTATAACTTCAATATTTATAACACAAATAAATGATAAATGCTTGAGGTGACAGATACCCCATTTATCCTGATATGATTAGCATGCATTGTATGCCTGTATCAAAATATCTCATGTACCCTATAAATATATATACCTACTATGAACCCATAAAAACTAAAAATTAAAAAAAATTAAAAAAGAAATACACTCCACACCTCAACTTTGTCTATACACACATATTTAGAGGGACATGTAACTGAAGTTTCGCTTAATGATGTTTACCTTTATGACCTGCTATATTTTCTTCTCTGTTACACTCATTTTATAAACTTTTACTGAAGTGTGATTTAAGTACAGTAGAGGGTACATATCGTAAATGAATAGCTTGATGCATTTCTACAAATTGACAATACCCATTTAACCTGCCCTCCTACCTCTGAATCAAAAGGCAGAATGTGACTAGAGAGCCCCTTTGCACTCCTTCCCATTTACCAACCCCTCCTTGGGGGCAACCACCATCCAGACTTCTGATAACACAGAGTAGTTTTATCTGGTTTTGTACTTTTAAAAAGTGCAGTCATAAAGTTTCTTTGTGCCTGCTTCTTTCTTTCAACTTCATGCTTCTGAGGTTCCTCAATATTGCTGTGTGCAATATTCCACTATGTGAATATGCTACACTTTATCCATTCCAGGGTGGATGGCAATGTGTTTTGGTGGATATCTATGTGCATATCTCAGGGGTGTATACCACGGAGTGAAAGTGCTGGTATGTATATGTTCAACTTTAGCTGACATTGCCAAACACTTTTCCAATGTCATCAAACCAATTACATTTCAGCTAACAGTGTGTGAGTTTCAGTTGTTTCACATCCTTGCCAACATTAGATAGAGTCTATATTTTTCATTTCAGCCATTCTGATGAATACATAGTAGTATTTCATTATGGTTTTAATTTGTCATTCCCTGAAGAATAATAATGTTATGTGATTTTTTGGCTATTTGAACATCTTTTATGAAGTATCTGATTCTTTTGCCCATTTTTCTTAGGTTGTCTGTCTTTTCTTACTGATTTATAGGAGTTTCTTCTTTTTTTCTACCATATATATTTGGACATGAGACCTTCGTTGAGTATATACAGTGCAAATATACAATATCTTTACACACTCTACGGGTTACTAGGTTACTCTGTTTTTACTTTAATAAATGCTGATCTCGAGCCACCACATTAATTTCGTGACCTGTTACTGAACTTTCTTGGTGTGAGAGATACATTCTCTGCTGCATCCTCCCAGCTCCTCAGAGCAGCCTTATCCACAGACTTTCAGCTCCAGGAAGGCGAAAACTGTACCACTTTTACAAATAATGTGACCAAGGCCACATAGCTAGTAAGTTATAGAGCTAGGCTGACTGACAACATAGATTCTGTTTTCATTCCTCTATTACACTCCTTAGAGGCAGCCAGTCACTGCATAAAGAGTGGTGACTACCTCCAAAGGGTCAAAGATTCACACACATATGCACAAAAACACACGTGTGCATGTACACACATGCGTGACATGTGGGTATACAGATATGTACATGTATGCATACATATATGCTATTTCACTCAGAAATCAGTGGGGCTGGACTCTACAGTTTCACTTCACAGTCAGCTCATCTGAGTTCCCCTCTTTCTCCTGATTTGCAAAGTATTGACACAGTCCATAATACATGAATCACACAAAGGCACATGTATGTATAGGAAACTTTACAGTTTACAAATCTCTTTCACACTCAATCTCTCACCCAACACTCACCACCAGCCTTCTGAACATATAAAAATATTTGATGATTTGCAGGCCTCCCAGTCTGTGTGTTTAAGGACCTTCATTATGGGGGGGCTCTAATCCTTACCATGTAGGACCAGGGCTATGGCATCAGTGAGAGATTGGCAGGATTTGTGCAGCTTCTTGGACCCACTCTAAAATTTCCCTTTTAACTGTATATTTCCATAGCAACCCATCATCCTTGTCTGACTCTGAGAAGTAGAGTTTTAACCTCATGAATTTTCTGGGGTTGGGCTTATATTTGCATGAGAGTTTATGAGATGTGGACACTAGTCTATCCCTAATGAGTATGCCCAATTCTTTTCTTTTCTTATGAGAGTCTCTAGCACCTCATATCTTCTCCTCTGGCTAAAGGTAAGTAGTTCCACCATTACTTATAATCATACTAGCAACTGTCATGTTTTGAACACTTTCTATGTACCAGGTACTAGGTGCTTTATGTACATTATCTCAGTACATCCTCACGCAATCCTTTACAACATTTATTGACATCCTCATTTAACAAATGAGGAAACAGATGATCGGAGATGAGAAATGGCAGTCTATGGCCACACAGTCAGCAAGTGATAGGGTTTGGATTGGACCCTGATTCCATGGATTCCCAAGTCCTGGCCCATTCCAGTGCCTGAGACAGTAAGAAGCAGCAACTTCTTTACTCTGAGTCAACAAAACGATCCAAATGGAGGTCAGAGGCATGGTAGTGACTATCTCCTCCTACCTTCCTTGTTTTCACCAAGCTCAGAATGATGAAGTGACTTTCCTGAACACACAATAAGAGTAGAACTGGGGCTAAACCCAGGCCTGCTCTTTGGGTTTACCCTGCTTTGATTCTCACCCATCTACTGGGCAAAGATCATTGGAGGTGCTCTGTCTGTATTCCAAGTGACCAGGGTGGGAGCTGCTCTTGAAACCAACTTATGAGAAATTATTGGAGGAACAAAGAACAAGAAAAGATCTTGAGGAGGTTCATGCTATTTACATTCACCTATTTTAGGATGTCTAGTAGAGAAGAAAGAGACCTGGCAAGATGTGGAGTAGATTTCAAGTTCAGATTATGGGAGAGCTCTACAAAAATCCTAAGTGTGGGGAGATACCAACCTCCATACCAGTCCCTGCAAGTTTCCAAGAACAGGACAGAGATCTATAGAGATGCTGCTATGGGTTTCCCGGCATCCAGGAGGGAATGGTCCATGCCTCTAAAACCCTTTTATCTCTAAGATTCCATAAGCCTTTGAAACATACAAAAATCTTGCAGGGAAGGCAAGCAGTAATCCTGCACTCTTTGCTCATTGTTCTTAAGGAAAAAAATATTTATTGTAAAATAAATGAAGATAAAGTCTACCTATTAACGCATATTTAAGAGGTAGAGAAAAAAAGAACCCATAACATTAACTTAAATCAGGAATACTCTCTGAAGTGTAAAAAAAATCAACTCACTTTTCTTTAAATCTTCTTAAAAGGGTCTAAGAATAGTCCTTCAAATAATCCTTGAAGTATGCAATTTTAATTTGGACACATGGTAATTTCAGTCTACCTGTTGAAAGAGACAGGAGAGAAATCAGTCATTTTTGACGAGGATGCTGTTCTGACAAGCAGCAGAGAAGCTTCTGGCAGCTTGGGAGGTGGGGGTGAGACATGGGCGTGGGCATTAGTAGCAGCAGTATGAGCTTTGGTCCTAGGCCACTCAGAGGAAAGATGCAATTAAAGTAGCTACTAGCACAGTGCCTGGCACATGGCAAATGCTCATTAAGTAGTTGATGGACAAGTAAAAGGATGGCTGAGAAAATAAGTGGGATTTATCATCAACCTTTCATGCAGGGAGTTACTCTGTAGCCTCATCTCTTCAACTCTTAGGGAGAGAGAATTTCCAGGTACTGGGCATATAATGGAAAGCAGCACAGAGAAATGTACCAGTGGAGTAAAGAGAGTGAGAGATTTGAGCCAGCCACAGCTATGCCCAAATCCTGGCCCCACCACTTCTGACTGCACAACTCTGGGCTGGTTTATTTATTTATATTTGCTGTTGTTCCTAAATTGGATACTTAGCCGATTCATTAATTTTCAGCTCTTCTTCTTTTTTAATATAGGCATTTAAGGCGATAAATTTCTCTCTAAGTGCTGTCTGGGCTATATTCCACAACTTTTGATATTTAATATTTCTTTGGTCATTCATTTATAATCATTTTATAATTTGTTATAATTTCTTTTTGATCTGTGAGTTAGTTGGAAGTATTTTTTATAAATATATCTCAATATAGGTCTTTTAAAAAACACCTCATCTTTCTGTTATTGATTTCTAACTTAATTGCACTGTGGTAGGCGAATGTGGTCTGTAGGATACTTACTCCTTGAAATTTATTGGGATGTATTTTATGGCCTAGGATACAGTCCATTTTCATGAGTGTTTTATATGTGCTTAGAAAGAGTGTGCATTCTCTGGCTGTCGGGTTGATCTTGGGTTGGCTTTCTTTAAATGTTTCTGCATCTCCATTTCCTCACCTGTAATAAGGTATGTGAGCAGTACACATTAGTTACCTCACACTGAGTATAAAATTATACTGTATAATTTTACACAGTATACAGTATACAGTGAGTATAAAATTATACTCACTGACAAAGACAGAGAGTGCACAAGGAAAGATCAAGGTGTGCTCTTTTTTCCTTGTAACAGTATCAATAACAATGTCCTACACTTATAAAGTACTTAAAAGTTTCTAAACAATGACCACGTCTGTCATTTGGTCTTAAACCTGTATGTCACCTAGGCAGGTAGGGGTGGGAACCCACAAAGAAAAAGGACACACACCAGTTGGTGCAGTGATTTATTCAGTCCTCATGCCAGAACCCCAGGATCCCTCTGACTCGCCTCTGCCCCTCACTCCTCACCTCTGCTCAGTTCAGTCTTCTTACTATCTTTCAAATCCATCCTCATTGTTACCCACAATGCCTACAATATTTCTTACCTGCTTGGTTCCAACAGATCATTAAATTCCTACTGTTTTAAAAATATAACACAGGAAGTAAATCCTGACAAAATCCTCCTGGCAGATGTGACTCTCAAATAAGGCTGGTGTTAGGTCTTGGGTGCCAGAACATCAGTCTTGTTGCAGGGCAGAGTGATGTTTATGTCTATTAAAGCAGGCATGAGTTTAGAAAGGTCGAGAAACACTGCTGAGTTCAAATATTCTTCATCTAGCAAACGGCCCTTCCCGTGACCTTGTCCCCTGTCCTACCCCCAAGTTCTTTTTCTCCTTTTCAGAGAGATTTCCTGAAAGAGTCATCTAGACCACCACTTCCTCCACTCCCACGCTCTTCACAAATCATTGCCTGTGGCTTTCAGCCCCTTTCTTTAAGATCATAGGGATGTTGTCACTGCATATTCCAGACACTTCTTCTCAATCTGCAGTGGCCTCTCTGGGTCATTTGCTAGCAGGGACCCCTCCTCCCCTCTGGAAACTCCTGCCTCCACATCAGCAACACCAGTTTCTCCTGGTTCTTCTCCTTTCCCCCCGAGGACTTTCTCTGCCTCCTTCACAAATTCTGCCATTTGAATGGGCATTTTCAAAATTTAATTAGAAGTGTGTTTATAAAATAATAACCATAAACTACCCTTTATTAAGGACATGCCAATCACTGTGCTAAACATTATTTTATTCTACTTAATCTTCACAATAACCACAGGAAGTACATATTATTAATATTCGTATTTTACAGATGAGAAAATAGAAGCTTGGAAAAGTTACGTAATTTGCCCAGGATCACTCAGCTACTATGTGGCACAACAGGGATTCAAACCTCAATCCATCCAATCATAGCGTGTGCTCTCAGCCACTACATTAACTCGTTCTGTCTTCCTATACCATGGCTTCTGTGACTCACCATTCTTCCATGATGTCATGGATTTCATGCTCCCATTTTGCTTCCCCCTGAAGGGAAGGCCTTTATCCATACTGTGTGCTGAGAAAATTCTGTTTATTGTTCAAAGCTCAGCTCTTCCCACAAAGCTATTAGCAAGCCAAACCAGTTTCATTGCTTCCATCTCTTTGCTGTGGCAG
Organism: Macaca nemestrina; assembly: GCF_043159975.1. Taxonomy (NCBI): domain Eukaryota; kingdom Metazoa; phylum Chordata; class Mammalia; order Primates; family Cercopithecidae; genus Macaca; species Macaca nemestrina. Next base: position 78,374,456 of record NC_092136.1, read on the forward strand.
CTCTACAATGATATGAAACCATCCATTCATCCATCTGACTATGCATCCATTTCTCCACCCAAGAATTACACAAATATGGTAGAAGATTGCTTATCTAGAAGTCTAAACACAAGAAGCATCCAGACAAAGGAATTGTTCCAAAGGATTTTTTATGTTCACTCTTTGAAAAAATATATCATATTGTGGTCAAAATTGAAGAAAACTTGCTAGAAGTTGTGGTGTTTGGGGAAGGGATGTGCTCTGCATGGCATGTGTTAATTACTGGTCAAGGACAGTCATTCATGGGACCTGATCAGGGTGCTTTCTGAGGTCCCTAAACTAGATCTGTGCAATTTCCCTTACCCAATCCCCACATTTTAAAGTCACATTTACATATCATGTCTGGCTCAAATACCTCATTATTCCTGAAATCTTCCCTGATTCTCCTCCCCAACAGGCACAGATGAACCTAGACACCCACCCGTACTCCTCACAATGCATCTCTCTGTGTTCTCTCTGCCAGCACTTGGTATTTAATCATTTGTAGGTAATAGTGCATTTCAAAAAGCACTTCAGCATTTTCAGTGCATGCTTTATCTCCACCTCTTATCTCCTTGGAGGTAGGAGATGCATCTAATTTACCCCAGATATTTTCAGAACCAATCCCAGTGGCTGGCACACAGATGTCAATGAGTGACTGATTGATTAAAATTAGGTGACATTGTCCTTGAATGGAGAAGGCCATCCAAATATCACTCAAATGCAAGCACCAAGCAGTGTATTATGTGAAGAGTAGGTGCTAAATAAAACATGAAATCCTTCCATCCTCTCTCCACCCCTCAAAAAGCAAGGACTAGAAAAGAGGCGCAATGTGTCCACTGAGCCTGAGGTTTCTGAAGATCTGTGTTCCATGGTCCACAAATACTAATATGTTGGTGTGGTGGCTTTTGATGTTCTCCATGATCAACCAGGAACTGAAAACCCATGTTTGGTTACATTCTACTTTTCATAGTCAGAAAATGAGAGTTAGAGCTTTAAAGATAGACAAGACCTTCAAAGTGAACTACTACAACCACTTTCTTTTACAGAGGAGAACCAAAGAGGTTCATTGACTCCAGGTCATGGGCCAAGAAGGGTTGTGCAGATGCATTTTCCCTGTTCCTTCCTGGACTTGCAAATGAAGCCTCTAGGAAATTGAGTGCTCTCTGAATGGCTAAAAATAAACTCCCAGAAACTTCATCTAGATATATCACGGCTATAATTTACAGCATCTAGAACTTTAGCATGGTATAATTAGCAAATGGATTACAATAATTTATTTTTGATTTAACAGCTCGAATGAACACGACCTTCCAGTGGAATGGGAAAAAAAGGGGCTAGGAGCCAGCTGCATTCCTCCAACTCCTTCCAGTGCCACAATGTTTGTGCTGGCTGGCAGTCCTCTACTGATGCCCAGTGGACATGCAAAGAGAAGGAACTGCAACTCTGAGCTCTGGGCTCCCTGAAGCATGACTTCCTGGACATAGCCTCCCAAAACGGTCAATGTTCATCCTTTTAGTGAACAGGAAGATGTCCAAACTCACCTTTTCAATGCACAGGAAAACCCAACGGCATTCATCGAAAAGAAAGGTATACACTAAACAAAACATACCAGAGACTAATTACATGGATGTTTTTTCTTCTAAAGATTCTGGGCACATTTTTAGAATGGTTTTCCATCACTTGCCTTACTGCAGGGAAAGTTTGTTGTGATGTCTCTGAACAGGCAGTACTAAAAGATGATACAAGATAGAAACTTGTCATGAAGCTAGAAGATGACTAGACTGGGGTCAGAGAGGACCTGTGCTTGGGTTTTGACTTGTTATGTGTGCCATGAATAACAACCAATTCAAAACCCTTTTATAAAATGTCAGTAATGAGTAACTACCTCACAAGAGTGTTATGGGGATTAAATGAGAAAAAATGTATGAAAAGGATTTTGTAAATGAATATTAGATGATTCTTCTTGAGTGAATACATGTCACAAGTAGATCTTTCTGATGAGAACTTTTTCTGACCAAAGCACTATAGAGCATTGCAGCAAGGGCCAGGGGCAGAGCAGCAGAAATCCTGGGAAGTTGTCTTCTCATATATCCCTGCATGGTGTGTGGGAAGAGGCAAGTCACCCAGCAGAACAATCAGAGCTGGGAAAGATGGATCCCGACTTGGGTGAGGAGCACAAGACAACCTATCTCCCTTCTCTCACATCCCTACCAAAATCAAATATCTGCCCAAACAACTCTTAACCTAGAAGGTGGCATGATGGTGGCCAGTGTGGGAAACTGAAGCAGTGGTTCTTCCGGCTGAAGGAAGGGGAAGGGTGGCATCTGCCACGTATGAGGCACAGTGCTGGGTCCTTTCACACTGGGGTTCTTCTCCAAACCATGCAAAGTTCCCCTGACATCATATTATACCATTGCTCATGCTGGGTGTGGGTCTGTGAAGTGCCCTTTCTTCTCTCTGCTTCTCCAACCATCCCCTGAGCAGAAGACCTGGACCCTCATCCTCTCACTCTTTCAATTCTTAGTGATCTTAGGTAAGGCAAGTCATCCGTTTTGGAAGGACTTCAGTTTTCTGATCTGTCAGGTTAGGACAAGAACCTCAAACTCACTGCCTCATCAGATTGCCTTCAGACTCAATATTGGGTGTGTAAAGTTTTAAAAACAGTGCCAAACCCTGAAGGCTTGTGTCACCCCTTGTTCAAGCTCCTCAAGAGCTTCCTCTTGCTGCTTGTGCTAGTTGGCTTTTGTGTTGCTATAAAGGAATACCTGATGTTGGGTAATTAAAAAAAAAAAAAAGGTTTAATTGGCTCATGGTTCTACAGGCTGTACAGGAAGCATAGTGTTGGCATCTGCTTCTGGTGAAGGCCTCAGGAAGCTTCCAGTAATGGGGAAGGAGAAAGGGAGCCAGCACATCACAGGGTGAGAGAGGGAGTGAGAGAGAGAGAGGAGGTGCCATGTTCTTCTAAACAACCAGATCTCATAAACTCATAGAGTGAGAACTCACTTATTACCATGAGGAGAGCACCAAACCATTCATGATGGATCTGTCCCCATTTCCCAAACACCTCCCACCAGGCCCACCTCCAACACTGGAGGTCACATATCAACATGAGATTTGGAGGGAACAAAACATCCAAACCATATCACTCTTAAATAAACATTAAATGTCTACTTTGTCCTCTGACCCCCTGTTGATGTTATATTCCCATCAGGGCCCCTTGTTCCCCAAGTTCCATCCAAACCAGGCATCTTTCGGGTAATTATGCTCAAGGAGTAACTGCTGTCCCCAAGGCTGGGAGTGCCCTCCTCCCCTTCAGCTCTCAGCTTAGCCTTAGTCACTTGCGGGAGAGCTCCTTGGCCACTCAGAGGAGGGAGTTTCCTCTACTCTACATTCTCAGAGCCCTCATGGTCACACTTACCAGAGTGATGATCTGATTAATGCCTATCTCCCCAACTAGAATATAAGCCCTCTGAAGCAGGACCACCTGTATGTTGTCCACCAGGGTGTCCTCAGGAGGCCAAGCATGCAGCAGACCCTCATCTATTTTGTTCACTGCTCTGGACCAGGGCAGGGCACATAGTAGGTACTCAAAAAATACTTGTTGAATGAATACATTTCCATGCAGTTCAAATCTGAAGCTGGGTCAGTTCAACCCTCCCTTCTCTGCCCTCTGCAAGCTCTCTCTTCCTTCCTTCTCCTTGCACTCAGAGCCCTTTCCTGTACTGTTTGCTACCATGACCTCACCATTATCCAAGTGAGTAGCTTGTCTCCCCTGAGACCACAATAGCCCTAAGGAAGGCCTAGAGAGGCAAACCCTAGTGGGACCCAGAAAAGGGACAGAGCCGGACTATCTGGGCAAATGGAAGTGGGGCACACAGTAGGGGCTCCTGTGGAACCCATGCTTGGCCTATTCTGAACTTCTGCCTCACAATCTGTTTCTAGGGCAAAGCTTCCAGCCTTGAGTCTTTGCTTCATGGGCTAAAAAATGCCTCTCTCTCTCTTTTTTTTTTTTTGGCTTGAAATAAATGGTTAGCCATTAAGATGTAAAATGCAGCTGTCACAGTCCATAGAACAACAGACAGGTTAATATGGGTTTTTAAGAATGCCATTTCCTCATATTAACCCCAGAGCAACGGCAACCTATCAAGATAGACTCCAGAGTGCTCCGGAAACCTGCTGTTTTAGTTCTTTAATAATATTTGATGTTTAAATAATAGTTGATGTTTGTTTCCAAGTAGAGTTTAATAGTTCGCCTTTCCCTCCTTCTCTTCCTTCCTTCTTTCCCTCCCTCCCTTCCTTTTTACCTTCCTTCCTTCCCTACCTCTCCCTCTTCCCTCCTTTCCTCCCTCCCTCCCTCCCTTCCTTCCCTCCCTCTCTTCCTTTGTACCTTCCTTCCTTCCCTACCTCTTCCCCTGCTCTCCTTTCCTCCCTCCCTCCCTCCCTCCCTCTCTCCTTTTTACCTTCTTTTTTTCCCTCCCTCTCCCCTGCCCTCCTTTCCTCCTTTCCTCCCTCCCTCCATCCATCCCTTCCTTCTCTTCCTCCCTGCCTCCTTTCTCTTCTTCCTCATTCCTACTCTAAGAGTATCTTTGCCTAGGCTCTCTTCCTGAGGTCTTGGATATAAACATGAAGATGCGTATCTGGGTCATGTCTGGAATTCCGAAGCCTCCTGACTGGTTTCCTTGACACTCATTTCTTCCTTTTATCCCCCAACCCTTCCCACCTGCCAGCCATCCCATCCTACCTACATGTTGTCTACCATAGAACAATTTAACTTCAAAAATATTTAAACTTTAAATAAAGTTTTTAAGTTATTCCCTAAGAGAGATGAGCTTCAGTTACATGGAAAATGTCAATGGTTAGGACTGGACTCTCCCGGCAGAAGCGAAGGCACACTGTGTTCTCCTGCCTAGAGGGAAGGCTGGGTGGTGCTAAAGGTACCCAGGAAACTCCAGAGGGACAGGTCTGGGCTTGCACTGTGGCTCCAGCCACCTGGCAGCCTGGGGAAGTGACTGTAGAGTCTGTCCTGCACAGACCATTGTAGCCCAAGTTGGTAGCCCAGCACCAATCACTAAGTCCTGCATGGAAGAGTGATCTGCCAGGTGCTTGTCAGCAGGGATAGCTTGGTTCCTCTCTGGTCCCTGTTCATGTTGTCTGTAATGCACACCCCACCAGGAAGTCTTGGAGGGGAGAGGTAAAGGGTGAGATTCTAGCATCACCAGAAATTACTTGCAGATTCTGAAATGGGCAAGGTTTTCTCAGGCCTCCAGCACTTTGTACATGTTGTTTCCTTAGTCTCAGTCACCCTCATCTTTCCCTGAATAACTCCTTGTCCTTGAAGACTCAGTAGAAGGTTACCTCCTCCTGAAAGCTTTCCTCACCCTCAGTCTAGATCAGGGGTCCATCCTGAGCTTCCAGCACCCCCCTTTTATTCCTCCCCAGCTGGTGCAATTGTTCCCTTTGTGCAATGTTCTGCTTATTTGACTATCTCCAATAAATGTCTCCTATGAATGCCCACCAGTGCAAGGTGTTCTGAGACAAAGAAAAAATAATCAATACACTAATTAATCTATGCATTGACTCTTTGCCTTGCTCCAAAAATAATTTAAGGGAGCACAAGGATCAAATATGTCCCCAAGTAACTTTGAGTCTGGTGGAACAGCAGACAACATAAGCATTTTAAAAATATATGATAAAGGCTGACAATGTGATCAGGTTGAGGGGTTGGGTAGGAGTGGGGACCCTCTCTCTGATCTCTTTCAGGACCAAGCATGACACACAAGGATGCTCAGCAAATGTTTGCTGAATGAATGAGATAGGTTGAGGAGGACCTGAAGGGGACTTGGAGATCACTTATTTTAAGGGGGGAAATTGTAGTCAGAGAGGAGATGGGACACTGCAGGAGCCCCCCAGTTAGTAGCATGCAGGACATAGAGCCCAGGACTATACGACATTAGTTGGTCATTCTAAACTCTATTTATTGGATATGTAGTAAGACAAGCCACTTCTCTCTTAGCCTCAGCTTCTGTCCTGTCAAAGAAAGATGTTGAAGTATCTCATCTTTGAAGCTGTTCCAGTTCAGGGACCCCATGAGACTAAGGTTACAACAGAGGGCTGAACAGTGACCAGGTCATGGTCCTATGACACAGCCTCTGCTGTCTGATTCTGACACTAATTCAAGAAGCTATTCAAAGACAGAGATCCTTCATTCATCTATTCAAAACATATGTACTGTATGCCAGGCACAGAGGTCATAACCACAGGATACCCAGAGATCCAATACATCTTTGTGCACCTATTCCCTTTGTACAGGTCTCTAACACCCTGGGTGGCTGTCCTCAATAATCTGTGCTACAACATGGAGTAAATCTCTGACTTCTTTTCCTTCCCCTGTTGCTTTCTCTCTTTCTTTCACACCTTCACTCATTTACTCATGCACTCAGCAAATGTGTGCCGAGTGCCTACAATGTGCCTGGCTCTGTGGTCTATGTGCTACAGCTACAGTGGTAAAGAAGATCCAGGTCTTGCCTTCTGTAACTCAGTACTCTCCTAATACTCAGGTAGTTTTCAGAGCTACAATTTCTTCACTGTGCATTGTCCTTCTATTCCTCCACAATTCTGTTCCTGCTGTGTGTCTGCCTGGAACATCCTATCTACTGATCTACCATCTCCACACTTCTACTCCTCTTCTAAGGCCTTGTCCACAAGCTGCCTTCTCTGTAAAACCTCTCCTGACCTTCCCCCTCTCTGGGCTTCCATACCTCCCTACTTTCTACCATAATCCCACTGTATTGTATTGGTGAATACTATCTATTAGTCCCACTACTGTGAACTCCAGAAGGCCTTGGACAGTGTATTTTTACCATTGTATATACAGCAGTGGGGAACCAGCAAATGCTCAGGAAACCTTGGCTGAAATGGCTGAACTTCTCGATCAGCATGTTCTAACTAGTCCAGGCTCTGGGGAGAGGGCAGAATTGTCCTCATCCCACCATATGTCCTACCTGCAAAGCCAGCACAGTTCTGCTCTGTAGCTTCCCTCTGCTCTCAGAGGTCGATCTCAGCTTGCCCAGGACCCAGGGACCCTGCTCCTGCACTCTGGGCTGCTCGCGCCTGCATTCTTGGATGTCCCATCTAATCTCTGCTTAGGACTTCCTGCAGATTTGCTGGGGAATGTGGATAATCCAAAGTAAGAAAATCTACTTTTGCAACATTTCCACAAATAAAAAATACTCATAGAGCCTTAAGCTTTTCTGGCCACACCAGAACATTTTGGTAAGGTTCTTTAAGGAAGAAAGAATGATCTCCCCCTACAAAGTTGTAGTTATACTAGCCAAGGCATAGGAAACTGCAGACACAGGCAAGACCCTGCCTTGGAATAAGATGGCTGGGGTTGAGCCTGGCTCTGTCATGATAGCTACAATGTCTCAGCAACTTATTTCTTCTCCCTGAGAAGCCTCCAGGTCTTCACCTGTAAATCAGAGTTAATAGCACAACCCTTGCACTGGTGCAATGAAGATTAAATTAGGAGGTAAGGTTCTTGACATATTGACTGTGACATTGTACTCAGTAAGGATTAGTACTCTCATGAAGGAATGAGGAAGGTGAGTAGAATGAGAAGAATATCATTTCTCATTGTAGCTTATACTTCTGAAATTGATTCCACACACACTGTCGCATTTACGCCTCAATCAACGTCTGATATATGCATTATATTATCCTTTTCTTATGGAGAAGGTATCTGAGGCTTAGGGATGTTGAATAATTAACACAAGATCACACAGCCAGGAGAAATGGAGGTTACCCTAGATTCACCAATTCTCTGACTCTTAATCTGGAGTTTCAATGGCCACCAGCCACTGAGGAAGCAGCTAGCATGGGTCTATAGCTGGAGAAGTATTCCTCCTCAGACCATCACCTCTATTGGACCAGGATCACAAGCCCCAAATAATCCTAGTATATGGTAGACATGATCAGTGCTCACTGAAAAGCCCCCGTTCTTTGTAGCCAATATCCACTTTCCTTATAGAGATGTTGAAGTGAGTGGCACGGAGATGTGTAATTTCCAGGCCAAGAGAACAATGAGCCCCCTGTACTGTTCTTCTTCTGTGGTGGTGACCCTCAAAGCCATGATTTCTAGACTGCAGAGCTATAAGAGGGGGGCTCTACATGGCCCTCATCTGTGATATGAGCAGGAAACAAATCTTTGTTGAGTCAACATCACGGAGTTTGGGGGTTCTTTGCTGTTATATCTTATCTTAGTCTACACGGACCGCTGTGTCTAGGTTCAAACTATCGACCGATCACCAGATAAACACCATAGGGAATAACAGTTGGCATGTAGTATCTGATTTAATCTTACCCTATGCACTAGGTAACATCACCCCTATTTTGTAAATAGAGAAACTGAAATTTAAGGATTAAATTTAAAAATAAAATAAAAAGAATAAATTGCCCAAGATAATACGGCTAGTCTGTTTTCGAATGTTTTGTTTTCATGCTTTTTGTCGTTCCTTTTGTCCTTAGTTTCTGTATCTGTAAAAAGGGGGATGAGGCTGGACCAGATGCTTTTAACATTTATCCCACCTCGATAATTATAATTATATGATTCTTCCAGCTTTGCCTGCCCTCCTGTCCTCCTAATGTGTGGCTGACCCAGATGTTGAGCCTCCAGGTAAATCCAGCTCCAGTCCTGCCCCACAACCCCAGTCTTGCTGCCAATCACATCTGTCCAGAAAAGAAGAGTGATCTGACTGCTGGTTCACTCACTCATTCACTCAGTCACTTATTCTATTATTTAATCATTTCTACCTATTACTGACTCACTCATTCATTTACAGATGCCTTCCACTTCCTCTTCCACCACCTGCTGGCCAAAGCTCATATTCAGTTCCCCCCAATTTTCACTCATTTATTTCCTCAAAATCACACTCGTTCCCTCATTCGCTCATTAGCCTCTTCACTTATTTACTTACTCATTGATTTATTTATTCACGGATTCATTTTTTACTTATTTATTCATTTATTCATTCATTAAGTCACTCATTCATTCACCATTTTCATTCTTTCTGTCCTTCATTCACTCCCTTCTCCATGCATTCACTCACTCATTCCCCACACTCCTTTCTCCCTATTTCCCAGTGCAGCATCCTCCCAGGAAGCAGAGCCTTCATCATGGCTGGGGCCATTAGTCCTCCCTCCCAGAACACTCTCTTCCATTTTAACATCCTGCTTGTTGAACTGTGCAGGCATATCTCCTGGTGTGCAGGGGATATGCTTTCCACTCAGAAACAGATGTTCTTGTAATTACTGTTTTGACTTTCACCCTCTAATGCCAGAAAATTCTTTCCACAAACTCCTCCAGTATACAGGAAGGCAACCGTGCAGAATCGGCAAGGCATGCAGTGCCTGGGGGTTCAGATTCCGGAACACAAGGTATTCCTGGCAGTCAGAGCTTGGGGGACTTGGGGGGAGCCTCCCTTCTCCAGGACTTTGCAACCTTGGGTACAGGGCTGAGCTGGAGATGGGGGCATCCTTGAGGGCAGCCGACTTGGGGAGCCAAGTAAAGGAGTGTGAAGAAAAGCTGCCCATCTCAAGACTGTGGAGTCATGATCTGTCTGTACTTGGGTTACTACAGTGACAGGTGCCAGGGTCAGGGGTGAATATAGAGGCTTATCAGCATGTGACCAGCAAGAATAAGTTGTCAGCAATATCATGGCAGAAGATCAACATTACAATTTACTGACCTCTTACCCTGTATCAGGTATTTCTTACACTTTACGCTAGTTGTCCCTCAACGATCAATCTCCCCATCTTTCACTTAGAAATTTAATCCCCAAAGTTTTAGCTGGTTCCATGACCTCTCAGCCAAAGACTAGACTTTCCAAGTTCCCTTGCAGTGAGGCATGACTGTCTAAGTTTGGGCCAATGGGTGTGAGCAGAGGTGTTATGTGCAACTTTTTGCTTGTACCTTTAGAAGAAAGCCAGATGCCTTCCACTTCCTCTTCCACTACCTGCTGGCAAAAGTGTGGCCCTTTTTGGTGAGCCATCTTTGTCTCTGGGGTTAAGGGCATCTTGAACAGCAGGTTAGAACAAGATAAAAGAAGCCCTGAAGAACCTTGTGAAGTAGAACATCTGTGTCCCCCTGGCTGAGATTTTATGTGCAAGAGAAACAAGCTTCTGTTATGCTTTGACCACCGTTATTTTGATCTCTGTTAAAGCAGCCATGCCAGTGTCTACCAGTCCCAGGAGGAAACCTCTTTACCACATTACGTCTTCTTGAGGATAAACTTCCCTTATGGGAACGCTCTTGTCTTACCTTATTCCCTTACTAATTTGTCCTTTTCGTGGTTGAAACACGTCCCTTCAAAATTCATGTCTGCTGAAAATCTCTGAATGTAATCTTATTTGGAAATATGGTTTTGCAGATGTAATTAAAAGATTGATATAAGATCACACTGGATTAGGGTGGGCTCTAAATCCAATGAGGGTGTCCTTACAAGACAGAAAGGACAACACAGAGACACAGAGGGGAAGGCCATGTGAAGGTGGGGGCGGAGACTGCAGTGATGTGTGTCCCCAAGCTAAGGAGTGCTATGGGGTGCTGACAGCCACAGTAGCTAGGAGAGAAGCATGGAGTGGATTCTCTCAGAGCCTCCAGGAGTCACCCTGATGATACCTGGATTGCAGACTTTTGGCCTCTCAAACTGTGATAGCATATGTTTCTGTTGTTTTAAGTCAACAACAACCTGTTCTCTGTGAAAGGAGTTCAACCTCTATCTTGTGGCCAGTGGGGACCCATTGAAGAGTTTGTATTAGGGAACAGATGATAACAAGAATGGCTAACATGGGTTGAGTACTAACCCTGCACCAGAAAATGTCCCAAGTGCGCACTTAGACATACCGCCTCAGCTAACCCACAGCACAACCTGGACACAGGTACTATCACTCCCAGTTACAAATCAGCAAGTTTGTGGTAATTTGAGTGACAATGATTGGGTTGGTGGGTTTGGGAGAAGGAACCGGATCTGCCTCACCCAGTACCCCCTGTATGGCCTATGAGGTGGCCTATGGAAAGCAAAGCTCTTCTCCTCTCCTTGACAGGATGGCCAAGTCTAACTATAGGTCGAAGTGTTAGCAAGACCCTGTGTGGAGATCTAAAGCTGCCCTGTGGGCTTTCCATGGTAATTGGTGCAGGGCAGTGGTCAAGATCATGGAAGCCAGACCACCTGGCATTAAATCCTAGTCTGCCAATTACTAGTTCTGTGATATGGGGCAAATTAATTAAACTTTCAGTACCTTGGTTTCTTCATCCATAAAATGGGGATAAGAATAGTACCTACCTTATAGGAATGTTGTATTAGTTAACATCATAAAGGGCTTAGAGCAGAGTTTGACAAATAGGAAATGCTAAATAAGTATTAGTGCTTAACTAGTGGTGATGATGCTATAAAAGTATTTGCTGTTTTTATTTATTTATTTATTTTATTTATTTATTATTGTTATCTGTCTGACTCCTTTATGTCTCAATTAATTTTGAATTTAGGCCAGGAAGATAAGTATTATTTTCTAGCTCCACTGGAATCCCAAAACGTATTTAATGTTCTTCAGCCTTATTTTGCAGATGAGGAAACTAGGTCTGGGAGAGATGAAATGGCAAGCTCTGGACACCTTTCGAGTCCTCCTCCACATTCCCTGGCTGCCCAGTCACCCGTCTGATCTAGTTGTTGGGCTTTTGGGCTCACTGCTCCCTGGCACCAGGTGGCAGATCCTGGAAGGTCTCCCTCCTGGCTCCTGGGCAGTGTGCAGGAGCCCACTGGGAACTCTCTGGACCAGCTGTTCATCTGCTGCACAGCATGCTGAGCCATGCAGCCTGGTCAAGTGGACATGGGCCCGCATGAGGATCTATAGTCCATGTTCGTACAAGACTGGCTGACTCTTCAGCTCTGATGGAGCTATTTCTGCAGGCCCGAGCTATGCTGCAGGAAAAGCAGGTTGCACATATATGCATAAACATGGCCCTTCTGCCCAAAAGGTCCCTGAGTGAAGGCAGCATGTTTAATGTAGAGAACCAGCCTGCTTACCACACACCTGACCCCACATACCAGTTTATTGGGAGGAAAGAATTTCCCTCTGCCCAATGGCACAGACAATCTGAGAGGACAGGGGTGAGAGGGAGAGCAAGAGAAGAAAAGGGGAAGGGACATTTGTTGAGCACTTACTGCAGGCCAGGCACTATGCTAGGTGCTTCACATTTGCTGCCACATTTAATATTCATAACAATCCTATGCTATAAACTCATTTTAACAGGTGTGGAAACTGAAGCTCAATAAGCTGAAATCACTTGTACAGGCCACATAGCCAAGAAACAATGGAGGCCTGCCAAACTTTTCTTAATAGTTTTCTTGGGGAACAGGTGGTGTTTGGTTAGATGAATAAGATTTTTAGTGGTGATTTCTGAGATTCTGGTGCACCCATCACCCAAGCAGTGCACACTATACCCAATGTGTAGTTTTTTATTCCTCACACCCCTCCCACCCTTTTCCCTGAGTCCCCAAAGTCCATTGTACCATTCTTATGCCTTTGCGTCCTCATAGCTTAGCTCCCATTTATGAGTGAGAACATATGATGTCTGGTTTCCATTCCCGAGTTACTTCACTTAGAATACTGGTCTCCAACTCCACAATGGTTGCTGCAAATGCCATTATTTCATTTCTTTTCATGGCTGAGTAGTATTCCATGGTATGTACATATCTGTGTGTGTGTGTATATGTATATACATATATTCATATTCATGGGATATATTCCATGGGATATATCTCTCATATTTTATATATATATGGCACAGTTTGGCTGTGTCCCCACTCAAATCTCAACTTGAATTGTATCTTCCAGAATTCCCATGTGTTATGGGAGGGACACAGGAGGAGGTACTCAGATCATGGGGGCTGATCTTTCCCGTGCTGTTCTCATGATAGTGAATAAGTCTCACAAGATCTGATGGGTTTATCAGGGGTTTCTGCTTTTGCTTCTTCCTCATTTTCTCTTGCAGCCACCATGTCAGAAGTGCCTTTCACCTCCTGCCATGATTCTGAGGCCTCCCAGCCATGTGGAACTATAAGTCCAATTAAACCTCTTTTTGTTCCCAGTCTTGGGTATGACTGTATCAGCAACATGAAAATGGACTAATACTATATATATGCGCTCGTGTGTGTGTGTGTGTGTGTGTGTGTGTGTGTATGTATATACATGCATCACATTTTCTTTATCCACTCATTGATTGATGAGCGTTTGGGTTGGTTTCAGATTTTTGCAATTGTGAATTGTGCTGCTATAAACATGCTTGTACAAGTATCTTTTTCGTATAATGACTTCTTTTTCTCTGGGCAGATACCCAGGACTGGGACTGCTGGATTAAATGGTAGTTCTACTTTTAGTTCTTCAAGGAATCTCCACACTATTTTCCATAGTGGTTGTACTAGTTTACATTCCCACCAGCAGCATAAAAGTGTTCCCTTTTCACTACATCCATGCCAATATCTATTACTTTTTGATGTTTTGATTATGGACATTCTTGCAGGAGTAAGGCAGTATTGCCTTGTGGTTTTGATTTGCATTTCCCTGATCATTAGTGATGTTGAGCAGCTTTTCATATGTCTGTTGGCCATTTGTATATCTTCTTTTGAGAATTGTCTATACATGTTCTTAGCCCACTTTTTGATGGAATTGTTTGTTTTGTTCTTGCTGATTTGTTAGAGTTCCTTGTAGATTCTGAGTATTAGTCCTTTGTAGGATGAGGAGATTTTCTCCTACACTGTGGGTTGTTTATTTATTCTGCTGATTATTTCTTTTGCTGTGCAGAAGATTTTTGGTTTAATTAGGTCCTATCTACTTATCTTTGTTCTTGTTGCATTTGCTTTTGGGTTCTTAGCCAATATGTAGAAGGGTTTTTCCAAAGTTACCTTCGAGAATTTTTATTATTTCAGGTCTTAGGTTGAAGTCTTCGATCAATCCTGTGTTGATTTTTGTATAAGGTGACAGATGAGGATCCAGTTTATTCTTCTACATGTGACTTGACAATTATCCAAGCACCATTTGTTGAATAGGGTGTTCTTTCCCCACTTTATGTTGTTGTTTGCTTTGTTGAAGATCAGTTGACTGTAAGTATTTGGCTTTATTTCTGGGTTCTCTATTCTGTTCCATTGGTCTATATGAGGCCTGCCTAACTTTTTCTTTGACACCACATTAGACTTACCTTCATTCTGAATAGGGAGAGTCCTTAGGGTCCTGAAGAGACCCAGAGCAGGTTCTACTGCATGTCTCAGCCACTAATCATCACCACCAGCAGCAGCAGTGGTGTGGGCAGCAGTGAATCACACTTGACACTCTATGGGGGTCTTTTACTTTTATTATCTCTTTTGACTTGATGTAAGTCAAGACATGCTCTGCTAGTGATTGTAGTGAGAAACTTCCATAGCAGAAAGATGAAGCTATTTTGTCTTCTGGACCCCACCGGCTCCATTTCTGGAAATGCCAAGGGCATAGAGCATGTTCTCTTTTTAAGAGGCTTTCATCAGCAAATTCAGCCATCATTTCCCAATGCCCATTCGATGCCAGGTACTATGCTTGGGTAGAGGATTCAGAGATGAATCATATAGTCCCTGCCCTTGAAAGGTTTATGCACAAGTGGGAATTATAGATCTGGAAGCTTAAGAATATCCATGATTAGGATGATGATAATAAACACTTACTGAGTGCTTACTGTTGGCTATTCTAAATTATTGACACTTATTACCTTATTTAATCTTCATAAAACCCTATTATTTGCTTCATTTAATTCACGAGGAAAGTAAGGCACAGAGAGATCGGAATTGCGAGTAAGTGGCAGAAGTGGGAACTGCATTCAGTTGGTCTATCTCAATTTTGTAGGCATGCGGTGATTAATTTGCCCAGAATGCGTGAAGAGGTCAGTTACAGCTTCTTAGAGAGGCAGAATCAGTGCAGGGCTTTGAAGCAGAGGGGTTTGCCAGGCAGAAAACAGCTGACAGTGCACCAGGAAGTTCCAAACAGAAGAAGAGTGAGAAAAGCATGAACAATGGTTGAGAGGCACAAAACCATGGTGTGCAGAAGAATTTCCATGGAGTTCAGTATGGCTAGAACATAAAGCAGGGGAGTGGAGGGTGGGGTATCATTTCAGAAACGAGGCTGCAGAGGGAACAGGGACTCTTAGAGGCTCATGAATGCCAGGCAGAGAAGCCAGAATGTTTTATTCACCCATTGAACAAGTGGAGTTTATTTGTTGCATAAAGAGTAGTCTGGGGAGAAGCAGTTCAGGCCAGCACAGCAGTTCTACAGAGTTATCAAAGCCCAGGCTCCTTTCACATTTGAACTCTGCCATACTTAGCATTTTCTGCATGGTTGCAAGGTGGTTGCCACACCTCCAAGCATTATATCTGTTTTCATGGTGGGAAGAAGGGAGAAGGATAAAGAACAATGGGCTGGTCTTTGTGACAGGAGTTCAACCTTTATCTTATGGCCAGTGGGGACCCGTTGAAGGGTCTGAGGTAGGACAGAGATGATAACAAGGATGGTTAACATGTATTGAGCAACTAACTCTGTACCAGAGAATATTCTAAGTACACACTTATACATATCACCTCAACTAATCCACAGAGCAACCTAGATACAGATACTATCATTATCCCTAGTTACAAATAAAGAAAATGAGGAGACACAGAAAAGTTAAGAAAATTGCCCAAGGCTGCCTAGCCAGGAGCAGCAGAAACTGGATAGTCCGGCTCCTGGGTCTTGCTGTTGATCACCACGTTCTCGTGTATTTTAGAAAGTGCCTCCTCCGACTGCCAGAAGCCTACAGGTGAAGGGAATGGGGCCTGAGCAGGGTTGGTAGCCAGGCTGGAGGTGAAGGGGGCAGGGTACGAGGGGAAGAGTCAGGACACAGAGAGATACTTGGTGTGGGGTTGAGGGTGAGGGACGAGTGGAGGATACCCCCAGGTTTATCTGACCCTCCCCTCTCTAAACCAGGCTCCTTCTGTGTCTACAGGGCCTGCAAAACCATAGCTGGGACACCTAGCCTGGACACATGTAGAGATTTAAGAAAATGAGTTATACCCTCATAGCAGGCACAGTCTGACTCTGGTTTGACTTCCACACTGACACCCACATCATTAACTTGGTTCCCTGTGCACCCTAGACAGTGTCAAGGACGGAGAAACCACCAGCTGGTTTGCAGAACTGGGGCCATGGTTAGATCATTGTCTTGTACCTGGCAGGCAGGAGCAGGATGATGCTGATGTCTGCTGCTGGCAGGAGCCTGAGATGAGCTCTGGGTCTGAGTAGAGGGGACAGAACAAAGATTTTGGGGCTTCCATTCCAGCTGGACCTCAAGCCATCCCTCAGCAATCCCCTAAGCACCTATATGTGGCAGACTCTCACTGGGGTGCTGGGGTACAGAAACAAATCTGATTATCTCCAAGGTCAAGGAGCTCCCAATCCTCACAAGGTCAGTACCTGGTGGTGGGTGCTGTGATATAGGGAAGCAGAGGGTTGTGGGAGAATGACATGGTGATCCAGGGGTATAGGGGGATACCAAACCAGTATGGAGGTCACGGTGGCCTTCCTGGAGGAAGGGACTGCAAGCTGCCTTCCCAAAGTGAAAAGTTGGCCTGGCAAAAAGTGGAACTCTATTTACTGGGACCACATGGACTAAACGGAGAGGAGAGAAAGCTAGGCACATAGAGGAGTATCTATTACATCATCACACTCTTGCTCCTGGCATCTTGGTAGCTGGGTGATATGGCATCTGACTGCTGCAGAAAGCAAAACTCTTCGTGCTTGCAGTAGATTCACCGCAAAATGAACACAATTCTTCCGCCCTTATATCCACACCCCTTTGCAATGTGACTCTGTAGCTCTTCCCATAGGAGGTGGAGCCCATTTCCCCATCTGTTAAATCTAGGCTCACCCTGTGACCTGCTTTGATCAATAGGATGAGGCAAAGTTGTGATATGTGAATTCTGAGCTCAGGCTTCAAGAAACCTTGCTCATGCCTGCCTGTTCTCTTGGAACTTTGCTCAGCTGCCCAGGTGAACAAGCCCAGGCTAGTTTACTGGATGACATGAGACACATGGCCCAGTCTACCCTGACCCACGCCATCTCAGCCCTTTGTCTCAGAAAACAATCAGCCTTCAACTGATCCACTAGCTAACCTAGGGTGACCAACTCATCCCCTTTCACCTAGGACTTTTCCTAAGTTTAAAACTGAAAGTCCAATACCCCAGGAACCTCTTCAGTCCCAGGCAAATGGGGATGGCTGGTCACCCAGACCCACTTCAGATGCATGAAGGAACCTAACCAACTTTATCTAGATTAGCAGAATTGCCCAGCTGCCCCACACACTCAGGAGTAATAACACACAGTTGTTTTAAAGCACCAAGTTCTGGGTAGTTTGTTACACAGCAATAGATGAGGGATGCCCTGGCACATCTGTGAATTAAGCCCAGACTTATGGCCTTAGTAGCAGTTGGGAACTGACCAGATCCCTCTCCATGAGCATGGCATTGAGTGATCGCAAGAGGGAGGGTGCTGGAACTCAGGGAGGCTTCACAACCCGTCTGGGATCTCAGAGCCAGGGCATATTAGCAGTGGAAACAGACTCAGGTCTTGGAATCCTTCCTCTTCCCCCAAGCTGCCTCTTTAACCAGCACATTTGTGCTGCAGTAACTCAAGCTCCCCCAGAGACTGTTGATTGAACAAATCTCTGGTCATGCTCAGGCTCTTTGACACGGTTTTCTTTACAAGATCCGGTGTCAGACTGTGTGATGTGACCCCCTCCCCCACAAAAATGATGAGACCAACACTTAACCACAAGCCACCACCAATTCTGCTGTGGCCAGAGACCAGGGCAAAGACAAACACTTATCAGTCAAGAAAATAGATATGTTCAGAACTTTCTGATGCACAGGTTGAAAAGCCACAGGCTTTGAGCATGAATAAGGAGCTAGTAGACAGAGATCTTAGTTCTAATTCTGATGCATACCAGCTGCATGACCTTGGGCATGCCACTGTCCTTGTCTAGCAGACTGGATATCAATTGACTAATTAAAATGATAAATTCACAGCAAATTCTTTAAGGGCAGAAACCACAGGCTGTTCAACTTTGTATCTAGTACCCAATCCAGTGCATTGTAGCTGTTCAATAAACACTTACCGATTAAATATGTTACAGGAGGGTCTTCCCTGGGGAACTTAACTTGTGTTTCCTTTTTTGCTGATAGAGTAAGAAGTCTCTCTAGCCATTTTGGGAAGGGCAGGGGACCCTGACAGATTAATTTGGAAAAAATGGTAGTTTGGTCCCTATTCCAAGGACAAATAGGATGGAGCTTTTCTTTCTGATGCCTGGGCATATTTGCCCCTAAAGAGAGCTGGCTGGCTTTCTGGCATTCCCATGAGCTCTTTCCTGTCCAGCTTCTCTGAACCCTGTGATATGTTGGGACCCTGGGGTTTCTGGAGGGTAATGGTACTAAGGGGACCTGGTGGTCTCAGGAGTCTAACGGGGAACACCAGAGGCAAAATATAGCACCAAGAAGACTCCTTTCCTTCCAAGTTCATGAAGCCTTGGGTGGGAAGCTGGGGACATAAGACTCTGTCACATCAGGAGCCCAGCACTGGATAGCTTGCCATGGGCCAGCAGCTGCCTATGATGCAAAATGGCAGTAACCACAGCAGTGAATTGAACAATAACAGAGACTTTCCATACTTGAGAGGTGTTATAGCTCAAATAGCATTGCCCAAAATTTGTATGTTAAAGTTCTAACCCCTAGTACCTTAGAATGTGACCTTATTTGGAAACAGGGTCATTGCAAATTTAATTAGCTAAGTTAGGATGAGGTTATACTGAAGTAGGGCAGGCCCCTAATCCAATATGACTCGTGCTCTCCTAAGCAGTGGAAATTGGGACACAGACATGCACACAGGGAGAACATCATGTGAAGATGAAGGCAGAGACTGGGGGTGCCTCTATATACCAAGGAATGCCCAAGGTTGCCAGCAAACCCCCAGAAGCTAATGGAAAGGCATGGAGCAAGCCTTTCTCATAGCTCTTGGAAGGAAGCAATCCTCCCGACACCTGGCTTTCAGACTTCTAGCCTCCAGACAGGACACTATATTGTTTAAGCCACCCAGTTCATAGTACTTTCTTATGGAACCTAGCAAACTAATACAGGAGTAGGAGCCTGAGAGATCTTTTCACGCGGGAGAGGATTGTATACATTTCATTGGTTCTAGGACAAGGTGGGGAAGAGGAAGCAGGGAAAAGGATCATAAGAGAACCATCTGGACATGCCCCAATCTCTGTGTGAAGGCTCAAGTCGGTTTAAATTTGACTTGAGAAAGAGAGGACTGTGCTATAACTCCCCCAGGCCCATGAGTATGATGTTGAAGCGTCTCTTCCCATTACATGATGGACATAAGCATGGAGGTAGAAGCACACAGAAGTCAGAGAGGCATCTTCTCCTATTTTACCTGTGAGGAGATAAAAGCCCAGAGAGGGGAAGAATTTTTGTCAGAGTCCCACAGCAGGGAAGGGTAGAGAGGGCCTAGAACCTTGGTATCTACAGATGTCCTTCTCCAAATATCAGCATGCCTCACCCAGTAAGCGCACAGAGCTATGGCATTTGTGTGAAATGCTAACACCTCTGTGGGCACAACTGCATATTTAGACATCCTGAAGAAGGAAAGGCAGCTGGAAAGTGGATCTTTGCATTTCACAAAGTATTTTAGAACCAGGATGAGTGAGGATTATCTTCCAAGACTGTGCCTTCCTGGAGGGAAACCCAGCCATGAAAACGCTGTGGAGTAGAAAGTAAGTGGTTAGTGACTATACAAAAGCTTTGATCTACGAAACGATGAACCATTGGGTTCCTTTAAATAGAGAGTCCCCATAGACTGATTAAGTATGGTGTTTTAGAAATCTTTAACAACTGGGGAAGGAGAGAGGAAGAGGATCTGGGAAACAGAGTCCCATTCTAGGGTTGGGAGCCACATGTCATGGAAGACAATCAGACAGGGGGATTGGTTGAATAAATGGATAAGAATTTATCTTATCCATTTATTGCTTGCTGCAGAATGTAGCCTAAAATAACTGTGTAAGTTAATGAGTAAAGAAGAGTCAGCCTTTGGACAAATCTTCATTAACATAGCTAATGCTGATTGACATTTTCCATTTATTTAGTGCTTTTCACATTTCAAAGCACTTCCCCAACAATTCTCTAACAAGCTAAAATTCTCTAAGCTGGGGTAACCAAGTACTTTGCCATCCAAAGCAGGTCACTTTTGAGGGTGAAAGGAAGCATTCTTTGATTGTTGTTTGCTTGAGACAAGGTCTTGCTCCATTACTCAGGCTGCAGTGCAGTGATGTGATCATAGCTCACTGTAACCTTGAATTCCTGGACTTAAGGGATCCTCTCACTTCAGCCTTCTGAAGTGCAGCTGGGACTACAGGCACGTACCACCACACCTGACTAATTTTTACTTATTTTTTGTAGAGACAGGGTCTCACTACGTTTCCCAGGCTGGTCTCAAACCCCTGGCCTCAAATGATCCTCCAGCCTTGGCCTCCCAAAATGCTGGGATCACAGGCATCAGCCAGTGCACCTAGTCAGCACTCTTAATAATTATGCTGGATCAGCAGGTGTAAACCAGGGCTGTACTAGGCAAACGGGGGCATGATCAGCCCACTACAGCCTCCTAAAGAGACTGGGTGACCAAGGACACCATTATTCATTCACTTATCCATTTATTCAACCAATCCCCCAAACCTGCCCCTTCTACTTTACCTCTATCCATTCAGTTGCTCAAATAAAAATATAGGTCATTCTCAATTCTTTGCTTTCCCTCACAGACCATCTTCCTCCCCAACTCCAATCCATCAGCAAATCCTGCTAACTCTATCTGCAAGTTATATCCCACGTGGCCTTCTCCTTTGTGTCCTTCTCTGATTTCAACCCTGACAGGCATCATCAATTCTCGCTTAGACAACAGCAGGAGTGTTCTAATTGATCTCTCCATTTTCTTTTCTTTTCTTTCTTTCTTTCTTTCTTTTTTTTTAAGAGTCAGGGTCTCTATCTGTCACCCAGGCTGGAGTGTAGTGGTGTGATCTTGGCTCAGTGCAACCTCTGCCTCAGCCTCCTGAGTAGCTGGGATTACAGGTGTGCACCACCACGCCAAGTTAATTTTTTGTATTTTTAGTAGAGACGGAGTTTCTCCATGTTGGCCAGGTTGGCCTCCAACTCCTGACCTCAGGTGATCTGCCCGTCTCGGCCTCCCAAAGTGTTGGGATTACAGGCGTGAGCCACCATGCCTGGCCCTCATCTCTCCATTTTCATACTTGTCCTTCTTGTAATCCATTATTCAAGAAGCAATCAGAGTAATTTTTCCAAAATGTAAATCTCATCATATCTTTTCCTTGCTCAGAATTTTCTAGTAGCTCTCTACTGTACCAATAATAAAAAAACTAAACTTATTTTGGTCCTATATCTTTGTTCAATAAGTATTTGTTAAATAAACACACAGTCAACATGTATTTATTGAGTACATTTTATCGACTAGGCTCAGTCAACGCACATTTTTAGCTTCTGTCACACTCATGTCATCGTTGGAAGGAAAACTTCATCTTTATTCCTGATAGTTATTTCCATGGGAAGGGAGTCCCATTAGTGTCCCTGCGAGCCATCTTGCCCCTTTAGTCACAGGTAGTGATATGAGTCACATGAGTGGTAAACTGAGGAAGAATATGGTTATTCTTGGTTGAGCCTCAATTTTCTTCCTCTTAGCAGCTGGCAATATTTTTTTTATGTTCCTCCAGGGGACATAAAAGCCAGAGGGCTGGCTTATCCTCTGCCTCATCCAACATGGCCCACCACCAGGTGGGTCAGTCTGCCTAATTCTGGGTCCAATTATCAAGTCTATTTGGCTGTTACACTAAACTAAATTATTCATTATCAATAATAAACATGGTACTTTGGCTTTCATCTGCCATCTTTTGTTTACTTCTCAACATGTTCAGGACTCAGGTGGAGAAGGGTTGCTACTTACTGGGCTGCCTCAAAGACCTCAAATACCCTTGCAAAACAGGAGAAGCCAGTTGCATAAAGCCTGGTGCAGAGCTGCTGGCAACCCAAGGGTATAGCAATCTGGGACTCGAGAAGTGAAAGCTGTAATAGTGCAGTTGCCGCCTGAGCAAGGATCATGTGGGACTGACAGTGAAAACTGAAGTACAAATTTAGCAGCCGCATTTAGCCCAGAAGAATGTCTCCAGGAATGAATCATGAAGGGAATGTTGTCATTTGTGCAAAGAGACAGAGGGTTATAAGGGAAAAGGTGGCTAGAGAGTCTCATTTATGTTTATGAAAACAGATGGCCTTTTTGAAAAACAGAAAGCCAAAACAAAATCATCATTTATTCCAGGAGTTAAGAGATTTTTCTATTGACATCACATCAAAAACCCATCTCTTAAGCTTTTTAACCCCCTGGGGAATTCATAAATAGCACTTCTTAAAATAAAAGCAAAATGAGTTTTCATAAAGATCTAAGTTACATAAGACTACCTTGGTCTCCCCGCCCCCATAACTTATTCTCCCTTTGTCTGTTCTTTGCCCGGGTGCTACTGAAAACCAACACTCTGCTGGGAAGGGTTTGCAAGAGAAGGCAAAGGTGAAACCTCGTACATGATGCTCTCGGGGGAGAGAGGTACTGACTCATACCTCCCTATGTCTCAGATACCCCTACAGCAAGCGAAAGACTGGGTTGGAATTTTGATTTTGTTTCCTCACTATCTTTAATTTCTTTTTCTTCAACCCATTCTTCCCTTTGTCTTCAGATTCTGATTTAAAATAAAAAAATCGACGCCTCTGCCTACAGCTACAGCTGTGCCTAGTGAGTGTCTTTCATTTGCTCTTCCAGATCCACTACTCTCCTTTTCCAGCCTGTTCTGTGCCCTGCAAGGCTGCTCTTTAACCACTGGGTCAACTGGGCTCTCTCGGGGTTGCATCTGGGTTCAGCCAATGTGAGACTCAGGCAGGAGGCCTGAGGAGGTTGGGAGAAGAATGAGGTTAGGGTTTCTATTCTTCTGATGACCTCCCTGCTGGGAAATTGCTGTGTTACTATGTAGGAAGGCACAACTCCTTTGGGCAGCCTTTTGCTACAGCTATAATATTGCTACACCTCTCTCTAAGTTCCAGGAATTTCTCCTTCTCCTTGCTCATCAGGTCTAGGAGTGATGGCTCCCAGCCTCACTCTGTTAGCCTCAGGGTGCTTTGCCAACCTAAGTGGTTGTCCTTAATCCTGCTCATACTTTTAATATAATCCCTTCACTACACTCTTCTCCTCAATTACCCCATATGACAATGCCACTGTTTCTTGCCAGGATCCTAATTAATATACTATCTATCTCTATATTAATATCTCTATCAATAGATCTGTCTTTATTTGACTTCAAATAGAGCTCTATTTCTTTCTTTGCTTTCCCCATCAGACTTCTTGAACAAATGCCCTAGAAAGTTTGAGCTCAGCAGGGCATATTGGACCGTCAAACCTGGTGTTAACTAGTACAGGTTTTTTGGAGGTTAATTTGCCAAAGTATAGCAAAAACCTGTAAAAATGTCCAATGCCTATAGCTGAGAAATTATAATAATTCTAAAAAATATCCCAAGCAAGCCATGGATTTATATACAATTTTTTCCACAGGTGATATTAAAAACATTTAATGACTGGTATGGGCACTCACTAGTTGAAGTGGGGCAGGTTGTATTAATATATCAATGCCAACTGAATATCAGTGCTCAGTACTCACTGTAGTATTGAAAAGAAGAATAAATAAAAGGAGAAAACAACCTAAATGTCTAACAGCTAGAGAAATGTGAACAAACTCTGGCATTCCACAGGACGCAATACAATGCAGCCTTACAAAATGAGCCTAGAGATGAATATTTAATGACATGGAAAGGTAGACTATATGTCGTTAAATGAAAAAGAAGACCACAAAATTTAATGTGGAATGCAGTCCTGTGTTTAGAAATTAAAGGCAAACTTAGGTGTATATTTAGAGAGCTCAACAGTATTTATTTTAGTGTGGTATGGTAATAGATACTTTTAAAATTTTCTTCCATTCTCTTATCTATAGTTTCTAAATTTTCAAGAAAAAATAAGTATAATTTACTGATGAAGAAATATCACAATAAAATATATTTATAAAAATGTTCAGGCTGGGTGTGATGGCTGTAATCCCAGCATTTTGGGAGGCCAAGGCAGGAAGATCACTCGAGCCCAGGAGTTTGAGACCAGCCTGGGCAACACAGGGAGACCATGTCTCCACAAAAAATTAAAAACTTAGCTGGGTGGCACTAATGTTGGCACACACCTGTGGTCCCAGCTACTCGGGAGGAAGAGGTGGGTGGATCACCTGAACCCAGGAGGTTGAGGCTGCGGTGAGCTGTGATCACACCACTGCACTCCAGCCTGGGTGACAGAGGAAGACCTTGCCTCAAAATAAATAAATAAATGAATAAATCACCCAAGCAAGTTTTAGAGATGTGCTACTCAGATGTTCATAAAATATTTGTTGGGAATCTCTGATTATAAAGTGTTTACTCAATGTACTGCCCATAGGGTCGGTCATTTAACTGATGGCTTCTGGTCTCATTAAAGGTGGTTGCATTTCAAAACAGTGAGATGCCAATCCAACTGGGTCCTTGGGCCATCTTCTATACTCCATTTACTCCAGTTCTCCTCAATGGCCGCTGACTATCTGCCAAGAAAAAGATGTGTTCCACACTGAATCTGTTGCCTGAATCCTTAGCAATCCTTTTCAGATGTTCTATCTCCTGAACACTTAATATATTCCTAACAGATTGACTACATGTTATTAATAACTATATTGTATGTCAATCACACCATCTTCTGAGAGAAACTTTCCGAGTCAGTCATATTAAAAACCCAATTAAAAAAACTATTTAAAAGCCATTCTTTCTCAACAGTACTTTTAATTACTTGACACCTAATTATTTACTCCTTCATTTTTCACTCTGCCTCCTTTTCCAAAGGACTCAGTGAAACTAATTAGCCAACATGAAGCTGTATGTATATTCATGTGTATGAGAAGATACGTTCCTTTTAAACATGGATGTAACTACAGTATTTAGTATATAGTAACATATGTTATATTGTGTAGTCAGTGATAATAATATGGTATTTAGCACATATAAATACAATATTTTTATTCAGGAAGAGAAAGCATAGACCAAAGAATGCATCTAACATTGGTCTGAAGAACGGAGAATAAATGGTAATTTACTGAGGCTCCTGTAGGAGACCGGTCAGGGTGGGGCAGGTTCCTTTGCTTCTCTGATTGAAAGGATCACACTGCATCTACCTCTTGTTCAGCTAGATTCTCTGCTCTGGTTTCACCCCTTCTCCACTAACCACACCCCTGACAAACTAATCTTCACAATATGCAGACA
Source organism: Macaca nemestrina (assembly GCF_043159975.1). NCBI lineage: Eukaryota > Metazoa > Chordata > Mammalia > Primates > Cercopithecidae > Macaca > Macaca nemestrina. The sequence goes on from NC_092136.1 coordinate 78,400,006, forward strand.
TGACCATGCCACTCATCTGCTCTAAGCCCTAACATGGTGACCCGTGGCCCAGAACAGTTGTTTTAAATGAATTGTGTAGACACTTTTTTTGTTCAAAGCAGTAGAAACTTTTCCTCCAAAACAAAATTTATATTGGTATTCAGTATATAAACAGATAAAAAAACTGTTCTACTTAAAGCAGGGGTGAAGGGTTGGAGCCCTCTTGGTTTTCAAAACTAGTGCACCCATCATCCTGCATGTAATTACTTTAGTGCTTCTCCACTAGACGGGTCTCTTTTCTCTTCTCTTTCTCCTCTCCTCTTCCTCTCCTCCACTTTTCTTTTCTTTTTTCCTTTTCCTTTTCTTTTCTTTCTTTTCCCCCTCCATATTTGAAGGCTCTCTGAGCACCCATAGGTATTGCTCTATATTCAGGGATCAAGAATAAACAGACAAAGCCCCTACTTCGATGTTAGAGTCTAAGGTGGAAGTCAGATTACAAACAAAAATCCTGACACGTTAGATGATGATCAATATTATGGAGGAAAATAGAGTGGGATAAGGAGGAAAGAGGGTATGATTAGGGCAGGAATATCTCTCTGATAAGGTGGCATTAGGTAGGGGCCTGAGGGAATGGGGCAGCTATCTCTGCAGGCAGCTGGGGCAATAAAGGTCCAGCAGGTGCAAGGGTGCCTGGCACATAGGAGGAGCAGCAAGGAGGTGGGTGTGGCTAGACTAAAGTGAGCCAAGGACAGAGGGAGGAGATGGGAGCACAGCATCAGGGTGGGCCCTGCTGTGACAGATGTGTAGAGCCCCATGGGATATGACAACAATTTTAGCTTTTCCTCTGAGATGGGGAATCTTTGGAAGGTTTTAGGCAGCGGAGTGATGTGAACAGATTGAAGAAGAGCAAAGAGGAAGCAGGAAGAACAGGTAGGAGGCTCCTGGAATAACCTAGGAGAGAGATGGCCAAGGTGAAGGTGTGAAGGTGAAAGGAAGTAGTCCGATCATATACTTCACATACTTTTGAAGGCAGAACTGAAGATATCTGCTGATGGGTTGGATGTGGGATGTGAGAGAAAGGGGAGACAAAGAAACTCTAAGGTGTTTTGCCTGAGTGAAGCAAGGAATAGAACTAACACAGGAAGAGCAGGTTGGCAAGCAGGTGGGAAAAAATCAGGGAACAGGCTTTGTGCATGTTAGGTTTGAGAAGAGCTGTTGCCTGTTTAGAGGGATATAGAAACTGGAGTTTAGGGCAGAGGTCCAGACTAGAGATATACATCTGGAAGTCATCGATAGATAGACTGATTTAAACCTGGAGGTTGTATAAGATCTCCAAGGGAGTGTAGAACAGAAAGAAGAGACCTGGGGCACCCTGGCATTTAGAGGATTCAAGAGGAGGAAGAACCAGTGAAAGAGGTGGAAGAAGTAGTGAGTGGTGCGGTGAGGCAGAACCAGGGGAGAGTAGAGTGCCTGAGCAAACAAAAAGGAAATGCTCCAGAAGGAGCGTGAAATCAGCCATGTAAATAGTTTGAGTCATAGGAGAACTGAGCAAGGACCACTGGATATAGCAACATGCAGGTCCTGGGGCCCTTGACAGGAGCAGTGTTGGAAGGATGGCGAGGAGAAAGGTTGACTGGAGTTCCTCAAGGACAGAGGCCACCTCTCATTCACTTCTCTCTCCCCCATGACCACCCACAGGGTTCAGCACAGTACCTGGCACATAGTAGGCAATAAGAAATACCTGTCAGTGGGTGAGCCATCACCCCCATGAAGTCACCAAACTTTTATTTTTCCCTGCTCATAGGATACACTGTTTTGTAGAAATGATCCAGTCTTTTCATATGTGTATGTATCTGGCTAGAAGAAAGTAGGAGAGGAAATCAAATAAAAAATTGTATCTTGCTTCCAAAGGGTCAGTGAGGGCTGCCCTTATTTACAAAAGACTTCATATTATTTCTGCAGAGTAAGGCTGGTACAAGGAAGTCAGTACCTTTAATCGCCTATGCATGGAAAATGTTCTAATGTTAGCAACAACAACAACAACAATGATGATGATGATATACTATATTTTGTACATTTTGGAAGAAGCTATCATATGCATCACCTCACTTCTCCTCCTTGCCAATTACCTCACAATGTTTGAAAGCGCTGCTGGCCTTATATAGTCCGCTAAGGGACATTTGTATTTAAAGAGCACAGTAAACTCTCTTAGGTCAGAGGTCTGCAAACTGCAAATGATGGCCGCTGGTTTTTAAATCAAGTTTTATTGGAACACAGTCACAACCATTTATTTGCATACTGTCAACATCTGCTTTCATACCAGAACAGCAGAGTTGAGTAGTTGTGACAGAGTCCCAACAAAGTCAGAAATCTTCACTATCTAGCTCTTTACAGAAAAAGTCTGCCAACCTCTGTTTTAGATAAGCTAAACTGGAGGCCTTCAAAACAAGACGATTAAGATAGTCCATTGGAATTTGGGGATAAAATATTTGAACATCTCTCTCTTTTTAATTTTAAGAAAGGAAGCATTAAACTTAGCTAATATTTAGTACATGCATTGAGAATAAGTCATGAATGTAATTTATAAATAAAATTGCAAATATTGAGGATGTGTACTCCAAAAACATTTATTGTTAAGGACAGATGATAAAAAGTTTGAAGACCAAGCAAGTGATTCAATAAAGAGTCTGACATATAGGAGGTGCTCAAAATGGTTTGGAATAATATTAGTTAACATTTACTGAATATCTAGCCTGTTTTAAGAGCAGAGCTATAGGCTTTACAAGCATTTTTCTCATTTAAATCAACAACCCTCCGATGAAAATGGTATTATATCCCTGTTCCATTTTACAGATTAAGAAACTGAAGCTTAGTGAGATTAAAGATCTCTTTACCATGGGACACAGTGAGAAAACGGTAGCTTTGGGAATTGAATCATGATCTCTCTGTTTCCAGAACCTCAGGTCTGGGCTTGCAAATTGCCCTGCAGTTTTAATGGTGCTATTTTACATAAATATGTTTTAGGTACAGGCTTAAAAGTAACCAAAGCAATGTGGAAAGGGAAAACATTGATTTTGCATCTTAAGTTTATTAACAAGGTTCTAAAAATGCATTTTGGCAAAAAGGGGGAAAAAAAAAAAACAAGGTGAGAGCAGATCCCTGGAACCTCCCCTGTATTTATGATTCACCCTCCACTCTTACGTGTCTGAGTGTGGAGCTTCTGTAACTATCATACGAGGAATATGGCCATGAGGTAGACAGTCAAAGCCTGGAATTAGACATGGGTTTCCTCACAGAAACCTTATGGCACATACGATCTATAGATTCCAAAGGTTGAAGAAGCATCATAGTGCAGTGTTCAACAGCCAAGTAGTCAGGCAGAACTGGATTTTGCTCCATTATGAACTAGCAGCATTGCATTGGGCAAGTTCTTTAATCTTTCTAAGTATCAGGGTTCTCATTTATACAGTGAGAACAATACTGCACACTTTGCAGGCCTTCTGGAACACTTAGTGATTGTGTGTGGGGTTAATCATAACTATACTTAAACATATTTTTTATATTTGTTTTCAGTAATTTGTGTTGTCTGAATATTTTTGTAACAATGCAGTTAAACATAAATAAGACTGTCTGGGCATGGTGGCATGCACCTGTAATTTCAGCTACTTGGGATGACGAGGCAGGAGGATCCCTTGAGCCTAAGAGCTCAAGATCAGCCTGGACAACACAGTGAGCCCACATCTCAAAAATAAATAAATAAGACAAATAGATTATCTGAATAGTCATACACACACACACACACACACACACGTATGTATGTATATCTAAACACATATATTTATGTGTATATATGTATATACATATATAAAAAAATTGTATTAATCATTAATAATCTTCCAAAAAAGAAAGCACCAGGCCCAGATGTGTTCACTGTTGAATTCTACCAAACATGTATGGGAGAAATTGTGCCAATTGTCTACAATGTCTTCTAGGAGACAGAAGCAGAGTGAATTCTTCCTAACTCATTCCATGAGGCCAGCGTTACCCTAATGACAAAACCAGAAAAGACATTACAAGAAAATAAAACTACAAAAATAAAAAATAAAAAAATAAAACTATCTCTCATGAGCACAGATACCAAAATCTTCAACAAAATATTAGCAAATAAAATCCAACAATGTATATAAAAAACTACATACCATGACTAAATGGGATTTATCCCAGGTATGGAAGGCTGGTACAACATTCAAAAATTGATTAATATAATCCATCACATCAACAGGCTAAGAAAGAAAAATCAAATATCAATAGATGCAGAAAAAGCATTTGGCAAAATTCAACACTCATTTATGACAAAACCTCTCAGTAAACGAGGAATAGAAGGGAACTTCCTCAACTTGATAAAGAGCATCTACAAAAAAATCTACTGGTAATATCATATTTAATGGTGAAAAACTCAAAGCTTTTCTGCTAAAAATCAGGAAGAAAGCCAAGGTGTCCTCTCACACCACTACTTTTTAATATTTTACAGGATGTCCTAGCTAAAACAATAAGACAAGAAAAGGAAATAAAAGGTATATAGATTGGGAAGAAAGAAATAAAACTTTGTTCACAGATAATATAATTGCCTATGTAGAAGTCCTGAAAGAACTGATTAAAAAAAAAAAAAAAAGAAAGAAAGAAACTCCTGGAACTAATAAGCAATTATAGCAAGGTTGCAGGATACAAAGTTAATATACAAAAGTCAATCGCTTTCCTATGCATCAGCAATGAACAAGGTGAATTTAAAATTAAAAACACTTCACCTTTTACATTAGCAGCACCCAGATGAAATGCTTAGGTATAAACGTGACAAAATACGTACAATATATGAGGAAAACTACAAAATTCTGATGAAAGATTAAAGAACTAAAAAAAAACTCTTCCATGTTTATAAACAGGATAACTCAAAATTGTCAAGATGTCCGTTATTCCCAACTTTATCTATAGACTCAATGCAATCCCAATCAAAATCCCAGCAAGTTGTTTTGTGATTGTTGACAAAATGAGTCTATACTTGAGATAGACAGCAAAAGATCCATGATAGCCAACTCAACATTGGAGAAGAATAAAGACAGAGGACTGACATTACTGAACTTCGAGACTTACTATAAAGTTACAATAAACAAGACAGCATGGTATTGGAAAAAGCAAACACAAATACATCAATGGAACAGAATAGAGAACCCAGAAATAAATCTACATAAATACAGTCAACTGATTTTTGACAACAGAGCAAAGGCAGTTTAATGGCACAAACATAATATTTTCAACAAATGGTGTAGGAACAACTGGACATCCACATACCAAAAAATTAATCTAGACTCAGACCTCATTCCCTTCACAAGAATTAACTCAAAATGCATCATAGATCTAAATGTAAAATGCAAAACTACAAAACACCAAGCAAATAACATAGGAGAAAACCTAGGTGACCTTGGATATGGTGATGACTTTTTAGATGCAATGCCAAAAGCACAATTCATGAAAGAAATAATTGATAAGCTAGACATTAAAATTAAAAACTTATGCTGTCTGAAAAATGATATGATGAGAATGAGAAGACATGCCATAGACTGAGAGAAAATATTTGCAAAAGACTACCTAGTGAAGGACTGTTATCCAAAATATCCAAAGAACTCTTGAAATTCAACAATAAGAAAACAACCTGATTTAAAATTGGGCAAAAAGTCTGAACAGGTGTATCATCAAAGGAGATATTCAGATGGCAATTAAACATATAAAATGATGTTCAGCATCATATGCCAGTAGAGAATTGCAAATTAAAACAACAAAATACTAATACAAACCTATTAGAATGGCAAAAATCCAAAATGCTGACATCAAATGCTAGTGAGGATGTGGAGCAACAGGAATTTTCATTCATTGCTCGTGGGAATGCATAATGGTACAGCTACTTTGGAAGACAGTTTGGCAGTTTCTTAAGCAACTAAACACATTCTTATTGTACAATCCAGCAGCTGCACTCCTTGGTATTTACCCAAATGAATTGAAAACTTATGTCCAGAAAAAAAACAGCATACGAATGTGTATAGTACTTTTATTAATAATTGCCAAAACTTGGAAGCAACCAAGATGTCTTTAAGTAGATAAATAAATAAATAATCTATGGTACATCCAGACAATGGAATATTATTTAACACTAAAGTAAATGAGCTATCAAGCCAATGAAAAGACATGGAGGAAACTCAAATGCTCATTAAGTGAAGGAAGTGAATCCGAAAAGTCTACGTCCTGCATGATTCCCACTGACATTCTGGAAAAAGCAAGGCTTTGAAGGCAGTGAAAAGATCAGTGGTTGCCAGGGATTGGAGAGAGGAAGGATGAATAGGCAGAACACAGAGGATTTTTTAGAATAGTGAAACTATTCTGTACGACAGTGGCAGATACATGACATTATATACATTTGTCAAAACTCATAGAATGTACAATACCAAGAGTGAACCCCAATGTGAGCTGTGGACTTTGGGTGATAATGATGTGTCAATGTAGGTTCATCAGTGGTAACAAATGTACCACTCTGGTTTGGGATATTGATAGTGGGAAAGGTTGTGTGTGTGGGCACAGAAGACAGAAGGGGACTCCATTTTTTCCATTCAATTATTTTGCTGTGAACCTAAGACTTCTCTTGAAAATAAAGTTTCTTAATTTTCAAAAAGAGAGAAATAAAATGAATGAATGATGACTCAAAAGAGAGAAATAAAATGAATAAATGAATGACTCACTCTACACTTCATGTGCATTAGGATGACTTATCAAAAAAACAGAAAATAACAAGTGTTGGCAAAAATGCAGAAAAATTGGAACCCTTATGCATTACTGTTGGGAATGTAAAATAGAGTCGCTGCTATGAAAAAATGCATGGTAACTCCTCAATTTAATTAAAAAAGAATGATCTTATGATCCAACTATTCCATTCTTGAATATATACCCAAAGAACTGAGAGCAGGGACTTGAACAGATGTTTGTACATCTATGTTCACAACAGCATTATTCACAACAGTCAAAAGAGGAATCAATCCTCAAGTCCATGGTCAGATAGCTGGATAAAGAAAATGCGGTCTATGCATACAATGTAATATTATTCAGCTTTATAAAGGGAGGAAATTCTGACACATGTTATAATATGGATGGACCTAAAGCAGCAGCCCCCAACCTTTTTGGTACCAGGGTCTGGTTTTGTGGAAGATAATTTTTCCACAGATAGTGGAGGAGGATGGTTTTGGGATGAACCTGTTGGACGTCAGATCATCAGGTATTAGATTCCCCTTAAGGAGTGTGCAACCTAGATCCCTCCATGCTCAGTTAACAATAGGTTTCACACTCCTGAGAGAATTTAATGCCCCCACTGATCTGATAGGAGGCAGAGCTCAAGTGGTATTGCTCTCCGCGGCCTGCTGCTCACCTCCTGCTGTGCGGCTAGGTTCCTAAACCCTTACTGGTACTGGTCTGGGTATGGGGCATGGAGTAGGAGTGTAGGGGTGGGGGTTAGAGGGGATGGGAACCCCTAACCCAGGGGACATTATGACAAGGGAAAGAAGCCAATCACAAAAGGACAAACACCATATGATTCCACTTATGTGAGGTACCTAGAGCCGTCGAATTCCCAGAGACAGAAAGTAGAATGGGAGTTGCCAGGGGCTGGAGGGAAGGCAGCAGGGACAGTTATTGTTTAATGGGCATAGAGTTTCAGTTTGGAGGATGAAAGAATTCTGGAGATGGACAGTTGTACAACAATGTGAATGTATTTAATGCCACTGGACTGTACACTTAAAAATGGTCAAAATGTTAAATTGTATGTTAGATGTATTTTACCACAATTTTAGAAATTTAAGCAAGTAAGCCTCTCAATATTCTATACTAAGGTACAAATGACAGATACAGCTTATGTCTTATATTCTGATCAAAACGAACAGTACATTTCTTTGAAACATAAAAAACACATATTGAGCTGGGCACAGTGGCTCCTGCCTGTAATCCCAGCACTTTGGGAGGCTGACGGGGAGGATCGCTTGAGCCCAGGAGTTTGAGACCAGCCTGGGCAACACAGCAAAACCCTGCCTCTAAAAATCATGAAAACATTAGCTGGACATGGTGGCACATGCCTGCAGTCCCATCTGCTTGAGAGGCTGAAGTGGGAGGATTGCTTGAGCCCTGGGTGTCGAGGCTGCAGTGAGCTGAGATCGTACCACTGCACTCTCCAGCTTGAGTGACAGAGCGAGACTCTGTCTCACAAAAAAAAAAAAAACAAAAAAAAAAAACAAAACTAAAAAAACCCAAAACAAAAAACAGCAACAACAAAATCTCACAAATGTTTAAAATGCAAGAAAAAAGTCCTTTGCTTCTTAGTCCATGACTTTGAAAAGTGACAGACGAGAAGATTATAGTCTCGTATCTGAGGCAGCATCCAACAAGATAATTGGGCCCAGTTAAATCACCAGCCAATTTTCATATTGTATCACCAGCAAATGGCATGGCGCCACTTGACTCTTGGTGCCAGGAGGAGACAATCAATGTGGAATTTTCCACAGAAACCTATTTACCATGAGTATTGGCATACACCATTTAACTTTCACATTGCTTGGACCATGTGAAAGCTGAACAATCATTGCCCAGGGTTGGAGGTGCAATTGCCTATGCCTACCCCCAAATTCTTCATTCCGATGAAATCATAAACCTTACCAGTCCTTAGAAAAAGTACATTGGCCTTGGAAGAAAAATATCATTTACCCTGCAGAGAGTCTTTCCCTTTTCAAAATTCCTTCTGATATAGTTTCCTAAAATCTCCAGAAACACCTGCCAAAGAGGTAATGTTCATAACGACAATGATGATGATAATGCAGTTATCCCCAAGTCTGAGTGCCATTTCTGTGCCAGGGACAGAGTGTGGCATTTTACATGTATAGAAGGGTTAGTTTCATTGTCCCAGTGATCTTTCCAAGCAAATATTTTTCATCTCACTTTTAAAGATGAAAAAATTGAGTTTCAAAGAAATGAAGTAATGTGTCCAAGGTAAAGTGGCAAAGCTAGGATTTAAATCCAGATCTCTTTAACTGCAAAAACTATATTCTTTCCTTTATACTATACTACTTTTACTAATATGCCTATGTCTTGGATGAATACCACCACCTTGCCATGCCTTATGCTTGTCATTGGCTAAGCTAGTGACCAGGCTGGGAGTTGTGGCTCACAATGGAGATGCCCTCAGTAAGAGAAATGAGACAGGAATCCAGCATACAGCCGCCCGCCCTGAGCACTTCTTCCAACACTCGCCATCAACAGAGCCTTGTAGCAACAATTGCATCTGTTTATCAAGCAACTGTTGTACAAGGAACTAGAGCAGAGTCTTTACATGCTTTATCTCTAAGCCTTATAGCAATTCCAGAAAGCAGTTATGTTATCCTCATTTTATAGATGAGGCTGAGAAAGGTAAATGACATGCAAAACGAAACAGCTAGTCAGTGGCTAACTTTCCTCCTCTTACTGTAATGCCTCATGGCAGTAACCCAGAGCTAGTTTACGGAGAAAAGCAGAGGGTGGTGAAATGATAAATTACGCTATCACCAATGAGACAGGCAATCTGGAGGAATTAAATATTGGGGGCTGGGGTAGGATGATGAGGGCAAAGAGACCCTTACCATCCTGAATTTTTTAAAGAAATTGCCTAAGTTTTCTAGATCTATGCAAATAAATACCATGTGTTATTGTTCCTGGAATAAACTGCTTTGAAGCTATACTTGAATGCACTGAGATTACTGATTCACCTGCTTCCAGTGTATATTATTAAGCACACAGCTCTAATTTATTGCATCTGAAACAGCCCCTCGGAGCCCGATTCTCTGGCCATTGGCTTTGGTGAAAGATTCTCCTCAGATCATGTATTTACATTGCAGGTGATATTATAGAAAAGGTTTTGTTAAGAAACTCTCACAGGAGAGTAGAGTAATTTATACGAGATATTTGGACATGCTCCTCAGCCCCATTGCCCAATCCCTTCTCATTCCTCCCCTTCATTCTTGTTCTGAATGTTAAACTTTTATACACACTGCTCTAATGATCTGATAATGCTTTTGGGTTAATACGTTTTGGCTGTTGAACTCCAGGGCAACGACCTGAGCCTCATCTATTAATTTGACTATGAGAGAGGTTCAAGATACAGTAGTTACAATAATCCTTTCCACTGGGGATAAAAGGAAAAGTGCAAGACTAAGAATAGCAGCACACATAAATAAAACACAGTTTCTTCCTATCTGTCAGGAAGATGAGGCAACCACTGGGCTAGCTACTTGCTAATGTGGTATCCACAACTCCTGCCCAACCCATGCATAGGTCCTTAATAATTAATCCTGGACCCACTCAGTCAGAAAGTGCTTCCTAAATAACCTTTTGTCAATAGTGGTTTGAATTAAGACCAAGTTCTAGATGCAATAGTGTTCAATGGATAGGCTTTGTGCACACCCCTCCTCCCGTGAGTGCCTCCTTAGGCAGGACACTAGTGAGACTATACACGGAAAGGAATTTTACTCAATTTGTTATGAGATGAATGGTGCCTCCCACCAATTCATATGTTGAAGTCCTAACCCCCAGTACCTCAGAATGTGATTGTATTTGGAGACAGGGCCTTAAAAAAGTTAATCAAGGTAAAATGAGGTCATATGATTGGTCCCTACCCCAGTACAACTGGTGTCCTTATAAGAAGAAATTAGGACACAGATACACAGAGGAAAGACCATGTGAGGACATGGTGAGAAGACAGTCATTTGCAAGCCAAGGAAGGCCTCAGAAGAAACCAACCCTTCAGGCACCTTGATCTTGGACTTCCAGCCTCCAGAATGGAATGCAATTAATTTCTGTTTAAGCCACTCAGTCTATGCTACTTTGTTATGGCAGCCTAGCAGATTACATATGATTCTACTCATCTGCAAAGAACAGTATTTCAGTAGAGCTTGGGAGGGAGAAAAACTCACTGTTGTTTAGCTTTGCCTGCATGCCAAACACTCACCTACGAGACCTCATTTAATCCACACAACTGCTGGGACATTTGCACTTTCCAACCGCGAGCTCTCTTTACGAAGGGCTTCTGTGAACTTACTTTCTCCACAGCTGCAAATTTTAAAGTCAATTGTAGATAAAGTATGACTCTCACTTGTCATGGGAATTTGGGGAAACAAGAAACTGAAGACTAGGAATTGAGAAGAGAAGTGGGAGAGTCCAAGTCCAGAAATCTGAGGATCTGGTAAAAGCTATAGAACTCCTCCTCAGGAAAAGACATCCATGGCCATGAATTCAGAATGCTGACTTCAATTTCAAGGGTTAATACACACTTGGAAACTCACTCACAGACTCTGCAGGATTCATAGACTCCAGCTGATGAACCCTAGAGTAGAGAGTTTCAGTGAAGTCCTAGTAGAGAGGAGATGATGGAGGTGGGGAAAAGGGAGAAGAGAGGAGGAGAGGAAGAAGGAGGGAAGGAGAGGAGAGAGGAGGGGACAAGGAAGGAAGGAAGGGAGAATGGAGGAGTGAGAAGAGGAGAAAAGCAAAGAAGAAGGAAGGGAAGAATAAAGGAGAAGGTGAGAGAGCAGAAGAGGAGTGAGGAGAGGAGAAAAGCAAAGAAGGAAGGGAAGAATAAAGGAGAAGGGGAGAGAGCAGAAGAGGAGTGAGGACGGGTATGGCGAAGAGGAGAAAAGAGAGAGAGGAGGGAATGGGGAGAGGAGGTGCAGTAGAAAAGGGAGGAGGGGATGAGAAGGGGCTGGGATCTGTCCACACTTGTCCAGGCAGGGCTAAAGCCAAGGATAGGGTGTGGTGATTGCAAATTCAAGTCTGGACTTCAGAAAGGCAATCAGTACTGGGGGACGATATGTGGGGAAATCTTTGCACATGTTACCTGCAAGGATGCGTAATAAACATTTAAACATGTCACTGAAATAATGAAAGAGGGAATATAAGGAATTCCTAGTCCTCATGGAAATTATTAGTATGAAATTCACAGGTACTAAAATAGGTGTAATTGGCACAATTCCTTAGGTGGGACACCTTTCTTGTTGAATTTTAGGAATGTAAAAACATGGGTAAGGGCTTAGCAAGTCATTTAAAATACTATTTTGTATGAATGTAAACACAGATATGCTATGGCACAGAATGCAAACTTTCATGTAGTCATAATTTGTGATTTTGAATAAGGTACTTTAACTCCAACAGTTTCAATTCCCACATTCATAAAAAAATCTAAGAGGAACTAAGAAGTGATGTGACACACATAACTCTCAGCATTTATTAGGTACTTGGCAAACACAAGATCCCTTCCCTTTTTCATAGGCAGTTAGTCCCCATCTCTCTGTGTTCCCACCCCAGTCTCCTGCTCCTCTATCACACAAGGATTTATCATAATTATAGGATTTATGTCTGTTTCTCCAATGAAGGAGTATGCTTCCTTAGAGTAGGGACTGTGTCCTGTTCCTTTCTGATTCCTAGGCCTTAGCACCATGTCAGCATACAGTAGGCGTTCATCAAACACAGCAAATGAATCAAACATACCTTTTTCAAACACTCTTGTGATGTCCTGTGACAGCTCTTCCAATGTCATTTAGCACTACTCTCTTTCCTAGAATGAGAGCCCCCTGAAGTCCAAAGCTAGGTCTTAACCGTCTTTTTATGCTCTGGGTATGTAGTGCCTGTGTAAGGTGTTGTAGGGCCTCCATAAGTATTTGCCAAGTGAATTTTACTTTGATTTGAAATGGAACCAAAGCTAATATTGACTGACCACAGCTGGCAAGAATAATAGAAGAGAGGCCTGAGAGCGCAACATCAGAAGTTGCCCAGTCCTGCTGGTTCTGCCAAGTCAGACCTGCCTGCACAGCCTCCCTTGATGGCCCCGCTCCTGGTGTCAGATTACAGAGCATTCTGGGATCTCTACACCACTGATGGTTAGAATAAATACTTTAGAGGCAGTCAGTCACTTGAAGGCTTAGAGGTTGCTTTTCCACATGTAGCAGGATTTAGATAGAGATGATTCCCATTCTATTTAAATAGTGCCCCTTCTAGGCAGCCTTCTGGAACCTTCAGTCCGAGCAACATGAATCTCTCCCTTCTCTGTGCTCCTACTGCAGCTTGAAAGGAAAAAAAAAACTCCTCTAACTTTATCCCAATTACAGGGTACTCCCCTGTTTGCCTGTTTCTCTTAAGGACTTGGTAGACCTCACCACCATGGCATTTTAAAAGATGGTCACATTTTTCACTTAGACACAAACTCCCGTTGCTGCCTCTTGCCAGCTACCACTTAAATTGCCCTGGGCACTGTGTTTATGCCTCAAGTCTCAGCTTCCTCATAAGTAAAATGGGCATAAGAAGGCCTGTGTCACACTTGGCAAGACGCTTAAGTGAGATCACGTGTGTAAATGTGTGGCTTTGTGCCCTGTAAATGGTAACTCTTTCTTTTTCCTCTCTCTGCCCTCTTTGGAAGGCAGGACAAAGTCTTATTTTTCTTCAAGACCCTCAAGACCTGGCACAGGACCTGCCAAAGGATAGATCCTCAGTATTTACTTTTAGAATAAATGAATGAGAGTCAAAAATAATACAGCACTATCCCCTACTCCCTGAAGAAGCGTCATGAAGACCCTGATACAGACAGCCTATTCGAACAGATGTACAGGCTCTGGCGAAATGTGGAAGGAAACACATAAAAATGTAAATAGTCAATAGGAATAGGTGATGCAAGTCAAGAAATGTGTGGTTTTGTTAATGTTGCAAAGCAGTTTTAACTATAATTACAGTCTAAAAATACTTTCAATGCAGAGTCTGTATCAGTGTCTTGAGCATATAAGAAAAAGTTTTCAAGAATAATCTAGGTGATATGATTATTTTCCTTATACGGATTGTGTGGTGACAGCCTTTTCTGGCCAACAGCTTGAAGTTGCTTGCTTGTGACTCTGTTCCCAGCAAGGTTGGGGGTCAGGAAGGTGGCAGAAGATACAGGAGTAGCTCAAGGAGCCTCACAAGTTCCTCTCGGTTCTTCCCCTTCCTCTCCAGTCTCCCAGCGCCCAGACCCCTGCCTGAGCAGTGAGAGGCCCTGATTGATGCCCATGACAGCAAGTTTTCCCACCAGCCTCACCACCACCAGCACCAACCTCACCATTTTCTTTCAGTATTTGAGGACTGAAAAGAAGGCCTCATAATGATGGGGACCATTTCTGGAGCAGTCTGCTAAGGTCCCTGCTCTAGAATTTTACTCATCCTCTTTCTCATTTTATAGATTTGGAACCTGGGCCTCAGATGGCTATGACCTGCCCAAGACCTCACAGGTAATGGGGTGGGCAGGGCAGCCGGAACTCAGGTCTCAGTGAGGGAACACTGATGCTCTTTCCATATGAAATTCTGCCTCCCATCAGGACGACTTACATTTTAGGGGTTTCAGGTGGTGGGATCATTTTTGACTTCAGTCTTTTGTGTTCTGCTTTTCCCTAGCTCCTACGGCACTGTCTGGTGCATGGGACTGAGAATCAGGAGACAAAGCTTGTGGCCCAGCCAGTCATACTCTGACTTGCTACAAGTCATGGTCTCTTTTTGTCCTTTGCCTGCTGAGTGACAAGTTGGGCTGGATGGCTTCTGTAGGAAACTCCCCAGAGACTGACACATCTGATCCTACAAGTGTCCATCCACATAGCAGGGGCCCTGACATTTACCAAGTAGTGAAGCACAGTGCCAGGGACACGGTGGCCTCACTCATTCTCACAGTAGGTGGGCAGATGGGTTCTTCTCTCCCGCCTTGCAGGAAAATGAAATGAAAATGAAAGCTCACAGAGGTCAGGTGATAGTCAACCTGCCCAAGGTCACACAGCTGGAAAATGGCAACTGTGATGGGTTTCAGGAGGGGTATGAAGGATGGGAGTGTTTGGAGTTGGAGGCAGCCCAGCTGCTGAGACATCCAGACAGGGCCATGGGAGTGGAGAGCAGGGGTGATATGGTTTGGCTGTGTCCCCACACAAATCTCAGCTTGAATTATATCTCCCAGAATTCCCACATGTTGTGGGAGAGACCCAGAGGGAGGTAATTGAATCATGGGGGTCAGTCTTTCCTGTGCTATTTTCATGATAGTGAATATGCCTCACGAGATCTGATGGGTTTATTAGGGGTTTTCGCTTTTACTTCTTCCTCATTTTTCTCTTGCTGCTGCCATGTTAGAAGTGCCTTTTGCCTTTCACCATGATTCTGAGGCCTCCCCAGACATATGGAACTGTAAGTCCAATTAAAGCTCTTCTTGTTCCCAGTTTTGGGTATGTCTTTATCAACAGCATGAAAATGGACTAATATAGTAAATTAATACCAGTAGAGTAGGGTGTTGCTGAAAAGATACCCGAAAATGTGGAAACAACTTTGGAACTGCGTAACAGGCAGAGATTGGAACAGTTTGAAGGGCTCAGAAGAAGACAGGAAAATGTGGGAAAGTTTGGAACCTCATGGAGACTTGTTGAATGGCTTTGACAAAAATGCTGA
Source organism: Macaca nemestrina (assembly GCF_043159975.1). Taxonomy (NCBI): domain Eukaryota; kingdom Metazoa; phylum Chordata; class Mammalia; order Primates; family Cercopithecidae; genus Macaca; species Macaca nemestrina. The sequence goes on from NC_092136.1 coordinate 78,415,534, forward strand.
TAGTGATATGATCAATGAGGTCCAGGCTGAGGTGGTCTCCGATGGAGATGAGGAAATATTGGGAACTGGAGCAAAGGTGACTATTGTTATGCTTTAGCAAAGAGACTGGAATAATTTTGCCCCTGACCTAGAGATTTGTGGAACTTTGAACTTGAGAGAGATGATTTAGGGTATCTGGTGGAAGAAATTTCTAAGCAGCAAAGCATTCAAGAGGTGACTTGGGTACTGTTAAAGGCATTCAGTTTTATAAGGGAAACAGAACATAAAAGTTTGGGAAATCTGCAGCCTGACTATGTGATAGAAAAGAAAATCTCATTTTCTGGGGAGAAATTCAAGCCAGCTGCAGAAATTTGCATAAGTAGCAAGGAGCCTAATGTTAATCCCCAAGACCATGGGGAAAATGTCCCCAGGCCATGTCAGAGACCTTCACAGCAGCCCCTCCCATCACAGGCCCAGAGGCCCAGGAGGAAAAAGTGGTTTTGTGGGCTGGGCCCAAGGTCCCCCTGTTGTGTGCAACCTAGGGACTTGGTGTCCTGTGTCCCAGTCACTCCAGCCATGGCTGAAAGGGGCCAACATAGAGTTCAGGCTGTGGCTTCAAAGGCTGGAAGCCCCAAGCCTTGGCAGCCTCCATGTGGTGTTGAGCCTCTGGGTGCACAGAGTCAAGAATTGAGGTTTGGGAACCTCTGCCTAGATTTCGGAAGATGTATGGAAACATCTGGATGCTCAGGCAAAAGTTTGCTGCAGGAGTGGGGCTCTCATGGAGAACCTCTGCTAGGGCAGTACAGAAGGGAAATGTGGGGTCAGAGCCCCCACACAGAGTCCCTACTGGTGTACTGCCTACTGGAGCTGTGAGAAGAGGGGCACCATCCTCCAGACCCCAGAATGGTAGATCTATTGACAGCTTTCACTGTGCACCTGCAAAAGCTGCAGACACTCAACAACAGCCCGTGAAAGCAGCCAGGAGGAAGGCTGTATCCTGCAAAGCCACAGAGGTGGAGCTGCCCGAGACCATGGGAACCCAGCTCTTGCATCAGTGTGACCTGGATGTGAGCTCTGGAGTCAAAGGAAATCATTTTGGAGCTTCAAAATTTGACTGCCACTGGATTTTGGACTTTCATGGGCCCTGTAACCCCTTTTTTTGGGCCAATTTCTCCCATTTGGAATGGCTGTATTTACCCAATACCTATACTGTCATTGTATCTAGGAAGTAACTAGCTTGCTTTTGATTTTACAGGCTCATAGGTGGAAGGGACTTGCCTTGTCTCAGATGAGACTTTGGACTGTGGACTTTTGGGTTGATGCTGAAATGAATTAAGATTCTGGGGGACTGTTGGGAAGGCATGATTGGTTTTGAAATGTGAGGACATGAGATTTGGAGGGGCCAGGAGTGGAATGATATGGTTTGGCTGTGTCCCCACACAAATCTCAACTTGAATTATATCTTCCAGAATTCTCATGTGTTGTGGGAGGGACCCAGCAGGAAGTAATTGAATCACGGGGGCTGGTCTTTCCCGTGCTATTCTCATGGTAGTAAATAAGCCTCACGAGATCTGATGGGTTTATCAGGGGTTTCCACTTTTGCTTCTTCCTCATTTCTCTCTTGCTGCTGCCATGTTAGAAGTGCCTTTCGCCTCCCACCATGATTCTGAGGCCTCCCCAGACATGTGGAACTATAAGTCCAATTAAACTTCTTTTTGTTTCCCATTTCGGGTATGTCTTTATCAGCAGCGTGAAAACGGACTAATACAAGGGGGCATCTTGCAAGCCTGGACTGAGGGGAGATAGCACCAACCGGAGCCCAACAGGCCTGGCCGTGAGTCCAGGCCCTGCTGCTGCTTAGCTGTGTGACCCTGGAGAAGTCACCGTGTGTCTCTGAGCCTGTTTCTTCACCTTGGCTCATCTCGTAGGCTTGTTGAGAAGATCAAATGGGAAAACAGGTCTGAAAGCTACTATGGAAGTCCACAGCCTCAGTCTCAGCACTGACTGGTTCTATGTCCCCTTAAGCCTCAGTGTCTCTGTCTGTGAAACTGGGGTCCTAACCCGACCTGTCAGGGTGTTGTGGAGAGTAGTGCCCGTGTCTGAGGAGTCAGCCCCTGGCTGGTGCTGTTGATGGTAGCCGTTTGTCATTCCTATCAAGGACAAGGTCTATACAGGTGTGTGTTCAGGTCAGGCACTGTTCTCCACATTTCCTGAGGCCATTTCCAGGGGGGTACATTCTCTTCCTAATAGGGCCTCAGTCACACCTGTTCTCAGGCTTCTGGCCCCATCGTGCTGCTCATCAAACAGAACATTCTAGAGGCTGGAAGCCTCATTTTCTCTCCTCTTGCAGGCCTGGAGACTTGTCTCTCAGCTGTGACAGGCCTGAGAGCCCACCTGACCCACATTTCTAGAACTTTCCAACCAGCCTCACTGACATGGCCTTGTAGCAGTAGCCTCAGTCTGAGGAGGCAACAAGCTGCCTCCCTCAGCAAGACTTATGGGTGTATGTTCAGCAGATGTCGCCTGATCACGCCCAGGGGTGAGGGGTTTTCAGCAAAAAGCAACAAGGCTATGAGTCCTCGATATTCCATGCCAGCCTGGGGCCCTTTTCCCCCGTGCTTTCATTTTCCCTGAGCCAACTAGAAAATAGGGCTGGCACTGGTTTCTCTTGGAGGCAAAGGTGTGACTGGAAACAGGCTGGGATGCTCCCACTGGCTCACCACAGGTTACTGAGAGCACTTTGTCTTGCTGGAAGGGACTGGGGATTGTTTCTTCAAGTAGTATCATGCCCATCTGAGAGGGGAGAAAACTCAGAATGAGAGGGGAGACAATGAAGGAAAAGGAGGAATTAAGCTGAGCTTCCCAACCCTGGCGGCTCATTAGAATCACCTGGAAGTTTAAAAAAAAAAAAAAAAAAAAAAAAGCCCCTGCTTGGGCCCCACCCCAGGTCACTGGAACCAGAACCAAAAGCTGCTCAGGACCTTTTGCTAGAGAGGTGCCTTGTTTGCAGTTAATCCCAAAGCCATGTTAGCATGGGAGCATTAGTCCCAGGCTGGACTTCAACCAGGTCCATCTGACCCCCAAGTTCACAAGCAGCCAGAATTCCAGTTTAACACTCTCCCCACGCATCAACAGCAAACTTCTCCCCTAATCCTTCCCACTTCCCATCCTCCTGTGATTTCATTTTCCCATTTGGCATTTTATTTTGATGTTCAGGGCGTAAAGGGCCAATAGCTTTCCCCAAGCTATTTCTCCTCTGAAGCAGTGAAATAGCTTAGCAATTTTGGAACCATTTAAAATGCATTGTTTTGCTGGGGGACCTGGTGGGGGGAAAACCTGGCTTTCTCTTCTCCTGAACCCTAGCACAGAATGTAGCAGGCTTCCAATCAAGAATTTTTTTTTTCAGAGTCTTGTTAGTCATGAAGGTAGAAGCCTTTCTGCACACACTGTACTCCCTGTGGAAGGAAAGGAGACTCACACATCTGCAGGCCATGCAGGCTACTGCTGGATCACAGGCTCAGGGCATAGAGGCCCAAGTTCATACCTGGCCTCTCCCACTCCTCCATGTGTGACTTTAACCTGAGCATCCTCTTTTGTATGATGGCAACACCATCAACCACCTAACAGGCATTCATCAGGATAACGTAAGAGGCCTAGCACATTGTTTACTCAACAAATAAATGTAACTATTATTATTAAATGATGAGGATGATAATTATTGTTCAACCACTGCCCTAATCTTTAGCTTCTGTGAGGCCAGCCTCTTCAATTAGGCCGCCACTGCATGAAGAACCACTGAGTGTCGAGGACTGGTCTAGGTTTCCTAACAAAGGCTCTCGTCTTCTCTCTGATGGCCTGGTCTCCAAACTACAATCTATGAGGACCAGGCCACAGAAACCAAACAAGTGTCCAAGCTCAGGCACAACCCACAGAAGTTCAGATTCCCTTGGCCTGGGGAGGCACCCAGGCTGGGGCTTTCAACACACACCAGGTGATTCTGATGAGCAGCCAGCCAGGTTGGGTAGCTCTGCCTGATTCCTCCTTCCCCCTCCTTCTACCACTCTCTCTTTTGCAGTCTTTATTTCCTCCCCTCTCAAATGAGAGAGAAGAAACTATGTGAAGAAACAATTCCCAGCACCACACATGTGCTCTCAGGGAACTGGTGAGTTGGTGGGAACAGACCCAGCCTGTTTCCAGACACACCTTGGCCTTCAAGAGAAACGGGTGCCAACCCTGCTTTCTAGCCCTGTTTCCATGCACTTAAGTAACAAACACATATTGGGGACCTACTCTATGTCAGGCACTGAGCAGGATGCTGGGGATGCAGTGGGAGGACAGTGGCACCATCCTGCCCTTGGGGAGCTTTCCTTCTGAGAGTGTTGGGGGGGAGATGATGGCACTTGAAGAAGGAACGCGGGGACTAGGAGAAAGGTTAAAAGAGGGGGCTGACCTGGTCTGGGGAAATCAGAGCAGCCCTCTCTGAGGAAGCAACATGAATTGAAACCTAAGGGATGACCAACAGGTGGCCAGGAGAAGAGGGGATGGAGTCTGGAGGAGTCCCTGATGCCAGACACTGCAAGTTAGCAGAACTGGAAGATGGCCAGTGTGGGTGGAGCAAAGAGATGTGAGTAGAGAGGTCAGATGTTCATTATACAGATACTCGTGGAGAGGTAGAATAACATGGCCACGGCAGTCAGGAGAAGCCCACTGTATCCGGTGTGTCTGAATTCAAATCTTGCCTCTCTGTCCTCCTCTCCAAATTGGAGATGATGATAACAGTACCTACTTCAAAGGGTTTCTGTGAAGATTAAATTTGCTAATTCATGTAAACCATGTGAAAGAGTGGCTGGAATACAGTAAGCTGTATAAACATTTGCTGTCATTACTATTATGTGCTAGGCATTCATTGTTTCAGCCTCCTCATCTGCAAGATAAGAATAATAATGTCCCTGACTCAGAATGCTATTGTGAAGATTGAATGAGAAGGCACAGGTGGAATACTTCCATTACCTGATGCATGGTAAGCCGGCAATACAAGTTCATTGTCATTATTTATCCTTAATCATTATGTATGCTGAGTAGAGGATATGAGACTTTTTGGAACAAACCTGCAAGCAATCAAATACCCAGAAATGGTTGGAGCTCTCTCAGGGGATGCCCTTTCATTGCAGGTATGCAATCCTGGGGCTAGACAGCTCACTTAAGCAGGGTGGCTGGATGTGGTGCCCTTGTAGTCTAAGAATCCACAACTCTACTCATCTGTAATCTCTACTGATTTCCACCCATCTCTAAAATTTTTCAGGAACATGTCCCGGAGGCTTTGGTCCCAGACAATAATCCTCTGCTGCCTGTTTTTCTGCCATGGTTGGGAGACATTCAATCCAGACAACTCCTCCTCCACAGCAGCTGTCAGTGCTGTAAGGGGTGTGCCACGCAAGGGTGAAAAGTGGTTCCTTGGGGCTGGCGCCCAGCATTCTCTGCCCTTGCAGCACACAGGACAGCAGTGGCCTCACCATACCAACCAAGGTCAAGGCGAGGCTGATGAGCAGCTTCCCAGGCAGACGCCTTGGAAAAAACCGACTGAGATCCAGCTTAGGACCCGCAGGGTCTCTAGAAGCATCCAGTCACTCTTCTCGCCTTCTCTCCTGGGGTGCCGTTCATTGCTGCCCTCTAAAAATAGCAGTGGTTATTCAGGGAAATGCACCGTGCTCTGTCTCTAGGGATGCCAACGCAGGCCTCTTTTAAAAATAGAACCCCAATCAGTTGTGCTTCCTAACTCTGTCTCTTCCTCCAGTCTCAGAATTCCTCAGAAGGACCCACAGGCAGGGCAGCCGTCTGATGCTGGCCATCACATAGTGGGGAGAGCTAGAGCTGGGGCCTCTTGCCCAGGTTTATCTCCTTCCAAATATCTCCACTTTTAAAAATCCACTTTACCTTACTCCGCATTGAATCTAGTGTCCCCCAGGACATGCCATGGGTTCCTTCATCAGTGCTGGAAGGGACCTCAGAGGTTTACTCCCAGAGCAGAGCTGGCCCAGGAAGGGCAAGGGTCATCCAAAGCCACACATCAGAGCGATGCAGGCCGCACCTTCCAGGCTTACTCCTCATCACTGTGTGGCCATGCTTGGTGCCCTTGAGGAACATGGGCATCCATTAAAACACTAGGGGCAGCTGCTATTTTCATCCCATCTCTCTTTGGCTCAGCTGGCACATGGATGCCTTTCAATTCCAGGCTGATCATTCTTGACAGAACATTTCAAAGTCAAGGCAGGGGCAGGAGAAGACAAAGCTGTTGCTCCAGGCACAAGCACAGTCTCTGAGCTTTCTGCCTGTCACTAATAGTTTCTGTCCATACTAGGGGATTATTCTGTCCTGGAAATACTTCTACCCAGGGCATTACAAATGACTCATACTCTGGTTGCCTTAATACCCAGAGTCATCCAGGAGAGATGCTTGTCAGACTTTGTTTAATCAGTCCCAGCAGAGAATATGCTTGAAGGATGAACACTATTATAATTATGCCCCACACAGCTTTCTGAGATTATTGAAAAAGTTTGTGCTGCAGAGGGTCTGCAGGAAGAAGCTTTTGTTCCAACTGGTACAGTGGGGCCCATCATTAGGACTCATGGACATTAGTAATTCCAGAAGTAGGACATCACACAACAAAGAGAATATGATCTTGGCTGGAAGAAGGCAGCTGGGAAGTTTGGGCTTAGCCTCTTGCTATTCCATCATTGTGTGAGTAGGGCCTGAAATTTGCATTTCTAACAGTAGTGTTGATGCTGGTGGTCCAGGGACTACACTTTGAGAACCACAGAAATAGCCACCTGCCTTGCCTTCCTCATGGGATTCTAGTGATGCCTCCTTTGGAAGAGCTGTGGCTAGTCCAGCTCTGCCATTTGCCTGCTGTGTAGGACCCTCAGACCATCGTTTATCATCTCTGAGTCTTGGGTTTTCTACTTTTAAATGGAAATAACTCCTACCATGTGTACCTCAGAGTGGCAAGGGTCAAAAGAGGAATAACTAGGCAAAAAAAAAAAATTCTGAAAATCATAAAGACTATTCAAATAACACACATTTATTGGGTACCCACCATGAGTCAGAAGCTCTGTTAGATCCAGGAGATACTGGCAGGAATAAACCAGAATTCCTATCCTTAGGGTGCCCAGGGGAGAATGGGGAAGAGGATAAATGAATCACTGATATAGTCCCATGCAGTAACAGAGACTCACAGAAGCCTGTAGAAGCATGAAGGAGGGATGGGGCAAGTGGCTGAAAGCCCTCTGATTTCATCCTTAGGGTGAAGGGAAACCATTGTAGGGTTTTCTGGTAAAGTGACCCAATCTCATTTGTTTTATGGGAAGATCAGTGTGGGCTGGAGAATGAGTCATCAGGAGGTGCTAGTGCTAGAGGCAGAGAGGCAGGGAGACAGTGGGGAGGCTGCTGCAGTGATCCAAGAGTGAATGAATGGAGAGAACTTGATGCATGTGAGAGATTTGCAGGATAGGATTCACATGGCTTCGTGACTGGTCAGGTGTTGGAGACAAAGAAGGAGGCAGAACCAGGGTGGCACCCAAGTTTCTGGTACACTGACTAAGATGGGAAGGACTGGGGAAGTGGGCGGGGGAGGAGATGATGTGAGTCTTTTGGGGGCATGACGAGCCTGACGTGTCTTTGCTGCCTCCTGTAAACACTGGCCACAGCACTGCCATGGACAGGACCTGGTCCCATAAACCACTGCCACTCTGACTGCCAGGTCTTCCCTGCCGTGAGGGACTTTTCCCCTTCCACCCTCCTCATGCTCTGGCTTTACAGAGCTGCTGTTCTCTGCCTCTTCCACATGCAGCTGTGCCTTTCTCATCCAGAGGCAGCTCCAAAATGAACAACAGTAGCAATCAGCAAGTAATCATCTTTTTTTCCCCCCTATACAATGTCTGGGTGTGCAGATGATGTTTGTGATTGTTGCAAAAATGACTGCATGAAAAATTTGGCTCCTTCCAAAGAAAGAAAGGAAAAGAAAGCCAATTTAAATAAACTCACATAGTTCAGACCCGATTTTAAGCTTCTTAACCTGGAGCCTGCAAAGGTTCTTTGTCCCTCTGTTCCCTGTGGTGTTTGTTTGGTGGTGAAGTTGGGGGTGGCTTGTAAGAACCTGCCAGGTTGGGACAGTCCAGTGGTGGCCCCTGGGGGCTCTGAGAATCAAGGTGATGGTGGGTCTGCTCTAACTTCCACTATGAGTTCTGGGCATTTGTGAAGAGCAGAGCTCTGAGCTTTTCACTCACACATACCTTAGCTCCCAGCCAACTGAGAGTAGATGCTCATGGCGGTTCTAGGTGGCTTTAAGAGCACCCTAGACCGAAAGACTAGAGGAGGCCCATAATAACAAGCTGTCACTGTTACTCTGTTCCCAGGACAGCCAACTGCATCCCACACTGTGCTAAAGGCTTTACCATTGTCTTGGTTTAATCTGTCCTCACAATTGTCCTACAAAGTGGGTATTAATAATCCCATTTAAAGAGGAAGAAAATGGAGGGAAAAGTTGATTATGATACTACAGCTAGTAAACAGCAAAACTGGGATTCTAACCCAGGTTGCCTGATTCACAAGCCCATGATTGAGCTATAATAAAAAAGACATATAATAACAAATATTGATGAAGATGTGGAGAAACTGGAACCCTTATACACTGCTGGTGGAAATGTAAAATGCTATAGCCTCTAGAAAACATTCTGGAAGTTCCTCAAATAGTTAAACATACCATACAATCCAGCAACTCAACACCTAGGTATTTGCCAAAGAGAAATGAAAACATATCCATAAGAACATTTGTACATAAGTGTTTATAGCAGCATTCTTCATAATAGCACAAAGGTGAAAACAACCCAAATGTCCATCAGCTGAGAAATGGGTAAGTAGAATATGATATATGCACACAATGGAATATTGTAGTTTTCTCCCTTTATCCACAGAGGATACGTTTCAAGGGCCCCAGTGGATGCCTGAAACTAAGCATAGTACAAAACCCTGTATATACTATGCTTTTTTCTATACATCCATACCTACGATAAAGTTTAATTTATAAATTAGGCACAATAAGAGATTAGCAATAATAAATAGAGAAATTATAACAATATACAGTCAGACCTCTGTATTGTGGTTGGTTCCAGGACCCCCTGCAGGTATCCAAATACAAGAATCGTCAACTCCCTTATATAAAGTGGCATAGTACAGTCTGTAATTATGGATTTCTATCTGCAGTTGGTTGAATTCATGGATGCAAAACCTGTATGTCCAACTATCATAAAAGTTATGTGACTATCATCTCTCTCTCAAAATATCTTATTGTACTGTAACTATAGTTTCAGGAAACTGAAACTATGGAAAGTGAAACTACTATATTTGGCAACAAAAAGAAATGAAGTACTAACACATACTACAACCTAGATAAACCTTGAAAACATGCTGAGTGAAAGAAGTCAGCCACAAGAAAACACATGTTGTATGATTTCATTTATACAATAAACTGTCCCGAACAGACAAATCTACAGGTGTAGAAAGTAGGTTTGTGGTTGCCTACACCTGGTCAGAGCAGGGATTGGAATAAGGTGGTGCAGGGGGTGGAGGCATTAGGTTAGGGAGAAATCTGGAGTGACTGTTAATGGGTATGGGTTCTTTTGGGAAGAATAATGAAAATTTTCTAAAACGGATTGTGGTGATGGTTGTCTGACTCTGCAAATACTAAAAACCACTGAACTGTACACTTTAAATGACTGTGTGTATATGTCAATTATGTCTCAATAAGTTGTTATTTTTAAGAAGCGATGGTTAAATATTTAAAAACATAAAATGAAAGGAAGAAAAAGCAACTATAATCCTTCCAAGTGAGAGCATCTAGAATTATTTTTTTCATTCAGTCAACAAATCTTGAGCCCCTACTATGGCCTGGGCACCTATCTCTGGGAGCTGGGACTAGAAGTTTCTAGTCTGGCTGGGGAGATACAATGTGGGCACAGAAACATGCTTCATGGTAGAAGAAGCCAAGGAATTGAAATAGTAGGATACCATTTCACACCCACTGGATTGGCAAAAACTAACTTCTGATATTACCACAATGGCAAAAATGCAGAGCCATAGATAGGCTGATATACTGCTTCAGGGAGAATAAATAGGTATAGTTTGGAAGGAAATTTGGCAGTGTTTAGTAGAGCTGAAGATGCACCTGCCCTGTCTCCTAGCCATCCTATGCACTCCTAGGGTATAGTGGGGAGAGTCTTGCACATGTGCACAAGAAGACATCAGCAAGAACCTTCACGGCAACACAGCTCACACCAGACGACTGGAAACAAACAACCAAGTCCAGCAACAAGTGAAAGGATAAATGAGCTCTATTACAGTCATACAACAGGTTATACACAGTGGTAAGTTCCAACAAAACCCAATATATATCAAGTTTGAAGATATACCAAACAACAGCATCTATTGTTTGTGGATACTGTACATACATATGTAATAAAAGTACAGAATTATGTGGGAATGAGCAATACCAAATTCCAGATACTTGGTGCCTCTTAGGAAGGAGAGGAATGAGATTGGGGGGCACACTGTGGTCTTCAATTGTACCTATTATGTATCTTTTAAGAAGTTACTTGCAATAGCTTTCTTTTTTTAAATTGAAATTTGTATTGAGATAATTAAGTGTTCACATGCAGTTTTAAGAAAGAATAGAGAGGTCCCTTGTATACTCTGCCCAGTTTCCCCAATGGTAACATTTTGCAAAACTATAAAATACTATCATAGCCAAGATATGGATATTGATACAGTCTACCAATCATAGCAAATGTCCCATTTTACTGGTACTCATGTGTGTATGGGTTAAGTTCTATACAATTTTACCACTCACATAGGTTTGTGTGTCCATCACCACAGTCGAGATACAGAACATCTCCATAGGGCAAGGATCCTCATGTGTCCTTTTATCTCCATACCCACCTCCCTTCCACCCTCAGCCCAGGTCCTCAACTCCATCAACCACTCACCTCATTTCTAAAATTTTGTCATTTCAAAAAATCAATGAAATCAGACAGTAGTTAAGTTTCTGAGAGAGTTTTTTTCTCACTCAGCGTAATTCCCTGGTGATTCATCCAGATTGTTGTACATAAGATATTTCATTCCTTGTTAGTGCTGAGTAGCATTCCATAACATGAATGGACCACAGTTCACTGTTCACCTGTTGAAGGACATCTAGGCTAATTCCAGTTTTGGCTATTATAATACCTAGAATGTTTTAATTGTTCAACTGGGTGGTGGGTATACAGATTTTCACTGTATTCTTTATTCTACATTTTGATACAAAGAACACTTTATAAATGAAATGAAGGAAGAGAGAAAGGAGGCACTACTAATGTTGAGCCAACTCCATGCAGCCACCATGCTGAGAAGAGGGCAGCTGAGAGTACAGAACTCAGGGTGAATGCTAAGGCCAAGGCCATGGGCCACTGGCAGGTCTGGAGTTCAGGAACAGGGCCAGGGTGCCCACTTGCTTCATGGTTCTAGGCATTATAGGGAGTAATGAAGCCTGTCCAAGTCCTTCAGCCTCTGGGCAAGTGCTTAGGGAACCTCCCCTATGGTAGAGCTTTTTCCCATGCCTGGGTGTCTGGGTGCGCTGCCCCGAAGTGGGAAAATAAAAAAGAAGGCAGAAGAAAAGAGAAGAACTCACAGTCAGAACATCTAGAAATGCCCCTTTGTGTCCGTAGAAGGCAGAAGAAAAAGCCAAGGGGACAGAACGAAATCTGTCCTCTGTTGAAGGCCTTGAGCGAGATCTAGAATTGCAGGAAAGTGGCTGCCTGAACAGTGCTGGAACAGAGAATGCCTATTGGAAGGAACTGAGTGCTTTCTTCTAATTGGAGGTCAAAGCTATGCAGGGCTTTTCTTGCTAGTGGTAGATAATGAGGCCCTCCCTGATTCTCTGTGACACTAAGGTGCAGGGGACACAGGTGTAGCCCTGGCTTCCTGTGTACTTCTTAGACTCTGATATGGTTTGGCTGTGTCCCCACCCAAATCTCAAATTGAATTGTATTTCCCAGAATTCCCACGTGTTGTGGGAGGGACCTGGGGGAAGTAAATGAATCATGGGGGCCAGTCTTTCCCGTGCTATTCTCATGATAGTGAATAAGTCTCACAAGATCTGATGGGTTTATCAGGGGTTTCCATTTTTGTTTCTTCCCTATTTTCTCTTGCTGCCACCATGTAAGAAGTGCCTTCTACCTCCTGCCATGATTCTGAGGCCTCCCTAGCCATGTGGAACTGTAAGTCCATTTAAACCTCTTCTTGTTTCCAGTTTTGGGTATGTCTTTATCAGCAGCACGAAAATGGGCTAATACACACTCCTCATCCTGTAGCTTTAACCTTCTTTGCCTAAATCCCTGCAAACACCAATTATGAATTCCTTAGTCCTGGATAGGGCATGGGGCAGTGACAAATTCATGCTATAAACATTTACTGGTGGCCTTCCTGGTGCTCAGACATCTCCCTGACCTCAAGAGCTCCCAGTCGGGACATTTAGAAATGCCCCTGTGTGCCGAGATAATGGTGACATATGCTGGGAAGGCCACAGAGACTGACTATCTGCTGTGGGATAGGGCAGAAGCCAGGCAATGAGCCTGTGGGGTCGGGGCAGGCTGCCTGCAAGTTCACCTCCAGGGGGACCTGGGAGAATGAGCAGGAGTTTGCCAGACTCAAAGTATCCGAAAGGCTCCATATGCTCAGAGAAGAGCTTTGTAAAGGTGCAAAGGCCAGGAAGCACTGCTATTAAAGCTACGACTACTGCTGCTGTTGCCAAGAGTAATAATATCTCAACTAACACGGAGTGAGGGTGTTAACTATGTGCCAGGTGTTGTCCCAAGTACTTTATGTGTATTATCTTATTTGACCCTAACAACATTATTTTGTTATTACTACTATATCAATTATACACATAAAGTTCCAGAAGCACAGCGTGGCTAGGTAACTTGCTCTAGGAGAAGGACACACTTTGGAAGTAGAAAAGCCCAGATTTGAAACCAGAACCTGAGCTCCCTGCCATCTGTGATAAACTCTTCTGGGAAAAGGGATAATACAGGTGGCCAGATGCAGTGGCTCACACCTGTAATCCCAGCACTTTGGGAGGCCAAGGCAGGTGGATCGCTTGAGCTTAGGAGTTTGAGACTAGCCTGAGTAACATGGTGAAACCCCGTCTCTACAGAAAAATACAACAATTAATCAGCTATGGTGACATACACCTGTAGTCCTAGCTACTCAGGCGGCTCAGGTAGGAGGATCGCTTGAGCCCAGGAAGCAGAGGTTGCAGTGAACAGAGATTGTCACTGTACTCCAGCCTGGGTAACAGTGCCAGACCCTGTCTCAAAAAAAAAAAAAAAGTGGGGGATAATTTAGGGCCTCCTGTGGTACTGTGAAAAGTCTGGGCTTCCTCTGGAGAGCAATGGGAAGCCACTGAAAATCACTAACTAGAGAGGGTCACAGCCCACTTCTGATAGGAATGCTATCCCAGAGGCCATCTCGAGCTCCTTCCTCAATGTCTCTGAAAGCCTAGCACCTTAGTTTCGGCGTTTTCTGAACCTCTTCTTTATTTTGTATGTTACCATTTTGGTGAACTAATATTCAGCTTGTCTTGGAGAATGAGAAAATACCTCCTCCCGGGACTGCAGGTGCTTGGTGAGGTAGTTGAGCCAGCACAGGATGCCTCCTTTCCACAGAGTGCTCCAGACCCACTCCACTCCACATTGTCCATTTCTGCTCTGTCTCCCCAGTCAAACCCTCCACTGGGCAAGGCTGGGTCAGAGCTGGCCCCCGGCCTCCAAGACAAGACACAAGCACAAGGAAGCCTAATGGCAAGGACCTCTCCAGGCCTGGAACCTGTATTCCTTGAGGCTCCCCAGGTGTTACCCATGGCTCCGGGTCCACGTGGCCGTCAGGGCTAGACCTTGGCACACTCCCCTCTTCCCTCTCTGAGATTTCTCCACATAATGGGAGGAAATGATTGACTTTGCCACTGACTTTTGCTGTCAGTGGGTTCTGGGTTCAAGCCCTGGCTCTGCCACTTGCCACCCGAGGGAGCTGTGGCAAGCTCCCTCCCTCCTTGGGTCTAGGCTGGGAGAGAAGGTTGGGTGAGAGGATTATCAAGGGCCCCTCCAGCCCTGCCAATCCTCCTAGAGAACCCACAGTGCCCAGAGCTGAGCAGGCTCTCATCTCCCCTGCTGAGATGGCAACAACAACCCCTTTACCCTTCGATGGGCTGTTGTGAGGTCAACAGGAGAACGAACAGAAAACACTGGCCAAATGCAACATGCTCTACACGGTCTACACAGCAAGAGACCATGTTCTCCTTTTATACTAGTTTGTCTCCAGTGCCTCCCAACTCCCTGTCTTTCTTGCATGTGTGTGTTTCCTGTAGTGGCTGGGGAGAAGTGCGGGAAACGGGAAGGCTGAGGCTGGAGGGTGGCAGAGCTACAGAGTGTTTCTCTGGACATCTGGATTTGCTAGGCCTGGGCCTTGACATGTTCTGGGCAGAGATAATGAACTGCTCAGACACTGCCCCTTGCTGCAGAAGACAGGCCTTGTCGGGGAAACGGAGCTGGTGTCAGCAAGACGGCCCCTCTGCCTGGCTGTGTGGAACACGGCATGGCTCCCTGGTTTGCAGGCTTGGGTGCTGCTTCTTCATGGGAGCGATGTGGCAGCAATGTGGCAGAGGTAAGTCATCTGTCACACCAGGCTTGGATAGGCCCAGACAGGAATCAGGGGTGGCGGATGCGCTGGGAGGATGGCTCTGGCAGGGTTGGGAGGAGGGGGACAGCCACTCTCCCTGCTGGGAAGGGAGGCTCTTTGCTCCCTTCCTTGTGCCAGGTGTTGTGATTCAGAATGGAATCAACCTCTGGTCCTGCATGGAGGAAGCTCCCCTTATGGCAGAGCAGATAGAAACCCAGGGCTGAAAGATCAGTGGAGCAAGCTCCCCTCTCCGCCACTCCCCAATCCCCTGCTCTGCAATGTCCTAATTTCTCTCAGCCTCAGTTTGCTCATCTATGAAATGAGAATCGTGATAAAAATAATAGTTGAGTTGCTGTGAGGATTAAAAGAGAGAATTCGATAAAATACATAATAACACTTTATTTAATAATAATTTTAGTCGTAGTTATCAGGGGGAGAAAGTTAATTTTTCAACAAATACATAGTGAGGATCTATTATTATGTGGCAGGAATTATTTAGGCAATTCTAGTCTATGTAGGCCCTCATTGGGGCATATGAGAACAGAGGGAAGCAGGGAGTTTCAGGAGCAACAAAGAAGACCAGTCCAGCCTTCCCTTCTCAGCTCTCCCTGCCATCCCCCAGCCCCCCCTTCCACAGGCCACTCCTCTCCAATCAAACCACATGTGCTCCGGCCTGGCTCAACAGTTTCTTCCCTATATGAGTTACAGACACCTTAGAGGCTGGGAGCTCAAGCTGAGGCCTTGGAATTAACTTGTAACCCATGAGAAAACCCCTAACTCTGCCTCCTTAACTGACAATCACTACTAAGCTTCAATTCCACCTTGATCGCTCAGCTTCGCTGATGTGGATTGCTCCAAACAGGTTGAATATTAATTGTGCCTATGAAGGAAGAACCAGGAAATGTTGTCTTTGATAAGCCATATGGATCACCCTGTCTTGCTCTCAGATAATTCCAAGAACTCTTGGGACATTGTGTATTTATGTGCACCCAGAAAGGGAGACTCTCCTATGAATGCTCCTTAGGGCTCACGGCATTTACTGTCTGAAAAGCAACTCCCTCAGCAACTCCAACAGTTCTGGGCCTCTTTCCAAACATGTGTGTTGGGCTGAGTGGGGGTAGGGAACAAATATACAATAACATTATTGAATACCTACTAAGTGCCAGGAGCTTTACAGATATTATTTCCTTTAATCCTCAGAACAACCTTATAAGAAAAAGGTATTATTATAGTATTCCATTTTAAAGATAAGAAAACTGAGGCACAGAGATTAAAATTAATTTGTCCAAGGTTATGCAGGTTGTTAAATGAGGGAGGCAGCATTTGATTTTAGGTATATCTTGCTGCAATGCTGCTGGTCAGTCTGTTATACCAGTGGCTCTCAACCTTTCCTTTCATTATCACCCTTCCCACTGCTAACAGGAGCCCATATACACTTTTGTTCTCCAAAGCCCCCTCTTTCCTGTAAACTTTTAATCTGTAGATATACCGCAGGATACACAGTGTGTATATCTGTTCACATACTGCAGCCCCTGGAAGGCCACAAACCATTGTAATAAGATTTTTTTCACCCCCTAAATCTCCCTAAGAACCAATTTTGCCCCCTTGGGAGTAATATTGTCCCTGTTGGAAATGCATAAATTACACCAGTGGTTGTGAAAATGTGGTCCCCAAATAGGAGAGAAAGTAAGAAGCAGAAACAATGAACAAAAGAATCAGACCTGCAAGTGATACTGGTACTAAATAAGAAAATAAATGTGTGCAATATTTAAAGAAATATTGGGCATATTAGGGTAGCAAAAGTATCAACAAAGAACAACAGACTATCAAAAAAGATAAAGGAGATTGAAAGATAACCACCTAAAATTTCTAGAAATGAGACTAATGTATGGGCTTCTCAGGGCTATTGTTCTACGTATGGCTTATAGTATCAGAATGTGCCCTGGCATTGGAATCAGAAAAGTGAAATGCTGTGTGACTTGAGACAACCACTGCTTATCTCTGGGTCTCTGTTTCCTCATCCGCAAATAAAAAGTGGAACTAGATGACCTCATAAGTCCAATTCTGTAAACTATTCCATCAAACAACATATGACATCCACTGGGCAATTGTTGTTAATGCTCCCCATGATTGTAAGCATTTTACAGTTTTAAAATTCTTGCCTATGGGCTCTTATCATATCCACTTTTCATATTAGGAAATTGAAGCAGAGAGAGATTAAGTAACTTTCCCAGGGTCCACGGCTGGTAAGTCAGAAGGGCACCCCTTCAGTCTGATTCCAGAGCCATGTCTCTGTCCCTGTACCATATGGCCTTCTAACATGCTTGCCTCTTAACATCCTGGAATTCTTGCTCTAGAATTCCTAGAGCAGGAGTCTCTATCAGGAGTCTCTCAGAGCACGGGACAGCTCAATGGCTAGCAGAGGCTAACAGCAACCAGAATACCCGTTCCAGTGGGGCAGATAGAACATTATGAAATTAATGATCAATTGCTACATAGTATTAAGCACATCTATGAGTAAGGCCTTTGCTTATTTTAGACAAGTGCTATTTATGACAGAGGAACAAATAGTGACAGATTGCTGAGGCTTGCCTTCTGAAGACCCAGTTTTGGAGAATTATTCATCTTGAAAGCACTTCTCTCCACCCTGGTTTCCTCATGTGTGAAATGGGGACGATAAGAATACATACTATCACTGGGTTGTTGTAAAGATTAAATGAGCTAATACTACTCAGGCAGATACTGACCATGCTACAAATGGTAGTTCTTGATGATGTTCTTGTGATTATTTTCAACCCAGTGGGAAGAAGCTCGGCTTTGTAGCAGATGACCTTGATCTAATTCCAGACTCCCCCATCTCCTAGCTGTGTGACTTAAAAGTCATTGACCCTCTCTGAGACTCTGTGGCCCCATCTGCGTGTCAGAAATAACAATGCTTACCTCACTGGGCAATTGAGAGGGCTAAATGGACTGTGAAATGCCTAGCACAGTGGCTGACATCTAATAGGTACTCAACAAATGTCTGTTCTCACCCCTGGAGTGTTTTCTGCACACTTGGCTTTTCCACTATGGTTAGAATCCAAAGAGGCAAAGGTTTCTGTGCTTCTCATTGCTCCTTTCCACCAGGGGAATTTTCACAAAGGCAATGGGAGGTGGAAGATGTCTAAAGACATCCATTTCCCAACAGGTAAGTCAAGGCAGTACAGCGACAGAGGTCCACAGCCTTGCAAACAGCCCTCAGGCCACTACCTCAACGGCTTTGGATAAACTGACCACCGAGGTGTGCAGCCGCAGATGCAATTAGCAACAGGAAGCGAGCTCGATGATTAGGAGGATTTGGTAATTGAATCCACCAAGGATAATGACACTGACCTTCCCATTTGGAAATAAACTAGCATTTGGCTTGTAAATGGCTCTGCAATCATTCTGACTGCACACCCAGCACTGTGCAGTGTCCCTACTCTGAGGATGCAGGATAGGTAAAGAAGGATTGCATCAAAGGGGTTTTGGAAGAGCAGCAACATCCACAGCAGTGGCTCAGTTCATTCTGCTAACCCCGACCCGGCTGGCTTTGGGAAAGGGCAGAATTCCACACTTAGCTTCTATGGCTGCCTGGTGCTCCTTCCCAAAGCATGGGAGCCCCGGGCCAGAGGGCATTCCCTCACAGTATTCCTTTTTAAAGCAAATCGGGAACTCCTGGGTTTCCAGCACAATCTGTGGCACCTTTTAAATTTCATCTTAGATTCACTGCTCCTTCTTCTTCCCTAAGTCTATTCATGTGTTCAGTCAGTCTATTCATGTGTTCAGTTACTAGGAATAGTAATGAAGCTAACACTGGGTGCTGGAAGACAATGGTGGTATGGCATCCTGAATGCTCTGAGTGGAGACTGGAGGTGCAATCACAGGGAAGCAGAAGAAGTCTAGGAAGATAGACATGGTCTGGGAAGAAAGAGCTGAAACCAGCATGAGGTTATCGGTGGCCACTGCAGCACTGCTAAGGACTGCTCCAGCCTCACCAGTCAGCGCATGGAACCCTGCCAGGACCAGCCTCAGCATTTCTCCCTGTGCGGGGGACAGTATGGTATTTCCAAAGGACAAGACAGGCAGGCCTGGCTTCAAACTCCAGCTTTACCAGTTATCAGCTATATGTCCTTCTCTGCATTGCAGTTTGATTATTGGAAATTGGGACATTTCTCTCTCTTAGAGCCAAAAATATATAGGTTTTTATAGTGAAGATAAAACATACTATATGCCTAGCATAGATAGCAAGCCATAGTAAGAGTTCAGTAAATGTTTATTTATCCTTGCTTAACAGACATAATTGGCACCATATGGGACAATATACTCTTAGCCTCATAAGGTTTGTCTGCTTTACTAAATATTTACATAGGAACTACGGTGTCCTCTTTAGAATTATTTCTTCAGTCTGACCCTGAGAAAAAATGCACTGTCCTAACTCGTTTGACTTCCCAGTTCCCATCGCCAGCCAGGATGAACAGGGCCTGACCATGTGATAATCTCCGTCACCAGTACCTGTACTTAATAGCAGCGTGGGGTTTACATCTTAATTGTGGTCATGTCTTCCATGAAAAGCAAGCAACATGAAAGCAGGGATTATGGATTGTCTGCTGTGTGCATGGGAACTGCCATGGTAGACTCCAACTGGGCGGACCAAAGGAGCATGTTGGCGTCCCTGTTCCATTTTCCAAGAACTGAAAAATATGTCTGGAAAGATACAACAGAAACACATCTTTAAAAGAGCAGCAGTACGTAGCAGTAAACACTGAAGGCCAAGCAAACAGTGCCAAGCAAGCGTGGAGTCACGGGAAAAGCGGTCATGGGCCTTGGAGGAGGCTGATGGGAGTCTGCAGTTTGAATCCCAGCTCTGGCTTTTACTAGCAAGGTATCCTGGGGAGCGGGGAGGGGAGAAAAATCTGCTTATCCATCTGAAAATGGGGAAGACACCACCAACTGCTGCGATGATGACAGGAAGAATGCCTGGCACGTAGTGAGTGCTCAATTCACTGCTGGTTTCTTTCCTCCTCCTTTTTCTCATTTCCCCCTCTCTTCTAGATAACTGACATTACTTTATTCGCTAATGAATTAGAATTAGTAGTGGATGACTTTTATCTGCCTGTTGGTGACCACAGTCCTCTGTATACATACATTTGTACACCATCAAGCAGTTGCTTGTAAAAACACTTTCAATGGCTTCTTACTTTTTAAACAACAATCACAAAAAGCCCCACCTCCTTGGCCTGGCATCCAAACCTTTCCCTGGTAGGCACTGACCCCAAGCTGGAACCCCAGCTGCAACCACTCTTCTGCTTAAATGCTCACCCTCCAGGGTTCTGGGTGAGGTGGGGAGCGCAGTTTAGCCTTGGGTTAGGAAAGATGGTAAGGAAGGCAATCTGAAGGCAGTTACACCAACTTGACCTTAAAGCGCCAAGAAGATTCTGCTGAACAGACTAAGATGGGAAAAGGATTCTAGGCCAAGAGAATACCATATGCAAAGGCCTCCCTACAGCAGCGAGGGGTCATTCCAGGAGAACTCCTGTCCCCTCTCCACCGAAGACTGTTCCCACTTCCCTTCTTCTCTTTACTAGATTAACGGTTGACTTCCTCCTCATTCCCTGCTGGACTCTGGAGTATCTCATCTTTTATGCCCACAGTTTTCAAAGTGTGTACCAGGGATCCCTGAGGGTCCCTAAAACCTTTCAGGAAGTCTGTGAGGTCAAAACTATTTATAAAAATGCTACAACATCATTTTCCCTTTTCATTCTGGCTTTCTCGTGAACTCATGGTGGAGTTTTCCAGGTTGAATGCAGAAGCAGATACCTCTATAAAGCCAAACGTTGAAGGGATTTGCCAAAATGTAAAACAATGCCACTCCACTCATTTCTGTTTCTTTTGGAAAAGTCATTATTCATAAAAATATGTTATTTATGTTAAAGTAAGGGTTTATTATTGTTAATTTAAATAAGTGATAAATAACAATTTTAACATCTTTCAGTATTAATCACTAATATGGCAAATTTTGACAGATATAATCCACATAAATGAAAACCCTTTGGGGTCTTCAATAACGTTGAAGAGTAAAACAGAATGCTGAAATGAGAGAGTCTGAGTACAGGTGCTTTAGGGCATGCTGTGTAGAAAGCAGGAAGGCAGGGGAGGACAAGGTATATAAGTGTTCTTGGGTAGCCTTCTCAGGCAGCAATTTCTGCCCATGACTGGGATCCAGTTTGAGTTAATTTTTGTGTATGGTGTGAGGAAAGAGTCTAGCTTCATGCTTTCGCACGTGGAAATTTAGTGCCCCAGCACCGTTTGCTAAACAGAGGACTCAGTCTCTCTGTGCCTTGGTAGCCATAACTCTAACGTGAACTTTAAAAGACCACCTTGCAAGGCATTGTGACATTTAATGAGACAGGGAGAGAAAAATATGGTGTGGGTTCCCTGAAATGTAGCAGATGGTCAATGCTCATAACTGAAAAAATGGACCATGGATCTGAAAGTGCTCTGAGGCATGGGCCATCATGATTACCACATGACCAGAGCTGTTCCATCCCTAAAGGTCTTTAGCACCCATGGCCGCATTTTCTTGTCACCAAGGCCTGTGCCATCCTCAAGACACTGATTTGCAACCCCTTTCCAGGAACCCCTGTTTCTCAGTGGTCCTGAGAATCCCTTTTTCTTCTCTTCTCTTTTTTGTCCCTTACTTTCTACCCTAAGTTTTCATTAAATGTTCTTGGTTTTAATTACTTAATTTTAAATTGTTAACTTACTCAAATCCTTTTGGCAAGGGGGTGGGAAGGCATGACTGAATGAGTGAGTCAGTCAACTAAAAGACCCCTAATTAAAGACTGAAAAGTGAAGCTCCTGCAGCTAAAGTGACTCACAGGGGTCATCCCACTGCAGGTGTGAGAGGTGAGGCCGTGTGAAGCTAACTCCAGGGCTCTCCACAGTCCTCATTTCCTCCTCCCACCTTGGAAACATCCTTTTAAATCACGTCTCCCTCCTCCACAGTGTTTGCAACACCTCCTGATTTAGTTTTCTCTCTGAATTTCATTAGTGTCCCATTTACCTCCTCCTCCTGATCTCCTAGCCGTTAAGCAGGAGGAGGCTGAGTTGGCAGCAAGGGCTCGGCCTCCTGACCGAGGGATAGGGGAACTCACAGAGGAGGAGGAAAGGACCCCTGGGCTGCAATGCCAGATGCTGTTCTGGTCCACTGGGCTCAAGACAACAGACAGTAACTGGGTCCTGTCTGTGTGTCAGGCACTGAGGGCTCAACGATGAGGAGCTATTCTTGCCTCAGGAAATCCCCAGGCTCAAGGGGATGAATGGATAATGTCTGTGTCATGTGGTGAAGGGACTTCACACTCCTGGGCAGGCAGAGTGAATGCATGAAAAGTGAGCTAGTGGTGGGAGGAGAAAGGCAGTGGGGACATTCCAGGAGGAAGGAACAGTGTATGTGGAGGCTGGATGGCTTGAACAACAGTAGAATGTAAGCAAGTCACAATATGGAACCTGTTCAATGATTTGTTCTTACGCTCCCTCACTGAATCTTTACGAAGTGCCTGCCATGTGCCAGGCATCTTTCCAGGCAGAAGAACACTGCAGGGGCCAACAAAGTAGGTCCCTGCCCTTGTGGAGCTTATGTTCTAATAGAAGAAGACAGAAAATAGGCAATTAAGCTTGTCTATTAATACATGCACCAGGTAGAGACAGATGCTATGCAGAAAGGTTTAAGCGGAAGAGGGTCCCAGAAAGAACAGGCCTGGGAGGACTACTCCTTTGCACGCAGTGGTCGGGGTGGGCCCCCACCTTCACCTCCACACCGCTCCACGTTGCCCACACCCCCGTGGGCCCCTGTAGCCCCTTGAGCAGTGAACATGCTGTTTCTCAGGGTCCATCAAGTGGCGGCAGGGCTGGGTGAGCAGGCTGCTGCAGTGGTTGAGTTCTGAGATGGCATTCGGACCAGTGTGGGGACAGAGGAGGAGGTCATAAATGCTGATGAAGGGGCAGAAGTGACTGAGTGAGTGTACACACAGCACAGAGCACAATGGGAGGGATGGTGGGAGATGAGGCTGGAGAGAAAGCAGACCATCCCAGAGGGAAGACTCTTCCTGTGCCAAGGTGCACATTCAATCCCATCCTGCCAGACTCAGATTCTGCAGCCTAGTATTTTTGCAAAGTCTTTCCTGCACCGATTTAGATGAGTTCGATGGGACCAACTACGTGCAAGGTCCCCATGTGGGGATGAACAGCCGAGTCACTTGGGCTGGGTGTTGGGGAACCAGGGAGAGAAAGTCCCTGGGGAGAGAGGGGTTGAAGAGGAGGAGAGGAGACCACACTTCAGGTTTAGATGGGGTGGAGGTCTAGATTCAATGACTTTTACATTTTAACTTTCATGTCACTATTACAAGTGAGTATGGTGAGGTTGAAGAGTTCAGCTTTTATCTTACTATGCTGAGTGAGCCTTGGTTTTCTTATCTTAAAAAATGGGGTCACAAGAATACCTTATGGGGTTGTGGGAGTCAAATGAGGTGCATCAATCAACAGCTTGGCACAGTGTCTCAGTAAATGTGACCCTATTTACCTGTCCCTCTAAAGAAAACAAAACATCTTTTTTTTTTGAGACGGAGTCTCTCTTTGTCACCCAGGCTGGAGTGCAGTGGCACAATCTTGGCTTACTGCAACTTCTGCCTCCAGAGTTCAAGTGATTTTCCTGCCTCAGCCTCCTGAGTAGCTGGGACGACAGGCACTCACCACCATGCCTGGCTAGTATTTTTTTACTTTTAGTAGAGACCGGGTTTTACCATG
Source organism: Macaca nemestrina (assembly GCF_043159975.1). Lineage (NCBI taxonomy): Eukaryota > Metazoa > Chordata > Mammalia > Primates > Cercopithecidae > Macaca > Macaca nemestrina. Next base: position 78,439,096 of record NC_092136.1, read on the forward strand.
TTGGTCAGGCTGGTCTCGAACTCCTGACCTCAAGTGATCCACCCGCCTTGGCCTCCCAAAGTGCTGGGACTCCAGGCATGAGCCACCGCACATAGCCAAAAGGCAAAAAATATTAATTGAGCTCCTCAGAGAACCTATGTCTCTACTGCAGAGCACTGATCTCAGTTTGTAGTTATATACTTGTCAGGGTGAGGGAAGAGACCACCTTTGTTTTTATTCCTTGTGATATCCCCAAAGCTTAACATAGTGCTGGGCTCCTGGTAAATCTTCCATATGTCTTTGTTGAATAACTAAATAAATGATTAATCAGAAGTTATGTAAGGTCCAGACTCCAGCACTTTTTATTTGGAAGACCTTTGACAAGACAATTTCTCTAAGCCTCAATTCCTTTCCTGTAAAATGGAAATCATATCTACTGTGGCAGAGGGAGTTACTGCTCTTAAAATATCCATGTCTTCCCACACCTCCTGGAATCCTAGAAATCAGGCAGGACCACAGGGCTAGTTCTGGCCAATGGGTAGTGTGTCGCTTCAGGACCAAGTCTTTAAGAGTCAATGTTCAACCTTCCAGGGATTTCCTCCTCTGCTACAGAGACCAAAGTGGCCAATCATCCAGGCCAGGTCGTACGCCTAAAATAGGGCAGAGATTTCATCAGCCTGGTCCCTAAGCCACTAGGTAGAGCAAAGCTTTCCACCAACCTTGGATGGATATGTAGCATGAGAAAGAAATACACTTTTGCTAGGTTAAGCCACTAGGATTCTGGAGGTAATTTATTACTGCAGCATAACTAAACCTAACAAGACTCATATTTCTATCCTGAAAGATTGCTGGAAGAATAAGAAAAAGTGCTTGGTACCTAGTAGGTTCACAGTAGGCTTTCAATAAAGGCCACACTTCCTCTTCCCTGGATCCTTGCTCTGCATCCTCAGCCTCCCTCAATGTGACCAGCTTTCACTTACAATTTCACTCCTCTCTGTACCATGTTCCTTCTGTGGCTTGAAACATCATTCCACTTTTCCCATAGAACCCAGAAGTTTCCTGCTGTTTTTTTTATTGCTTTTCTGCACAGCAATATGAGGAAAAGCTTCTAGAGAGCCATCTTAGCCACTAGACCTGGCCTCCAGACGACTTGCCTTCTGGGCAGCCTTCCGCTCACCTCCCTGTATCCCATTCCCCACTGCGCCTCTGATCTCACTCCAGTTCAGCTCAGGATATAGCCACCAGAGTCTGGGCCCTGCACCCTGGTCTCCTGTACCCAAGAATGACCCTGATTGGCATTGCTGCCTCTCTAGTCCTAGACCCACATGTGACCTCCTTGCTGCCAGCACCCCCATCACATAACTGCTGGATGCTCGATCCTTGCCCACCTTGCCCTCCCACCATGATGGCTGCCAGGTTGGTTTCCAGCAACCATTGCCACCTACCAGTCCTACTGCATCTGCTCCAGGAGAAGGCTACCTTCACTCTGGCCAGACCTCCTCTACTTTCTATGCTGCCAAGCCACAAAAGCCTCCAACCAAAAAACACGCAAATGTTCAGAGTCTGAGATTGCATTTCTCATCAAGGCCACAAATTTGCAGCTAATGATGGAAAATCAGAGCAGACAAGGGGACTGACCTGGCTCCATGTCAGCACGTTCTGAAGAGTCAGCAATGTTCGTGGGCCCTGCAGCCCTCTCTCCAAGGCCATTGGATCCTGAAGGACAGTGCGGGATCTTTTCTGTTGAAGCAGAGAACACAGATCCAACTGAGCGAGGTGGCAAGATGCCCCAATCCTTTCTCACAGACCCTCCACTCCAGCAGTCACTGCAAACACACACCATGGGAAAATGAGGCTTGTTCCTGGTCCCACAGCAATGAAGAGAAGCAAGTGGGGTCCTAGCACCCTGCAAATCCCACACAGATGCTTCCTCTATGCAGCCTTCCTGAGAGGCTCGAATATACCTTCCTCTATTCTCCCATCTCATCTTGTGCTATGGGAGTAATGGTCTTGTCTTAAAATCATTGTTTACACACATTTCCTTGAGTGAACCGAACCCTGCAAGACAGAGACTGAAGATCTGCCCTTTTTACAACCCAAGCACCCGGCACAATGTTTGGAGCAAAGTAGGAACTGAGTGTTATTTGCCCAAAGGATTGACTGCATACTGTGATAGGGGGTAGACAGGGAATGGAGCATGGGGCTAAGGTCTAGGGTTAGTAGCCAGTGGCCCCCGTTAACAGTTCCGTCACAGATTCACCAGACAAATAAGTCATTGACCTCTGAATCTTACTGTCTTGCTGCTATGGTTTGAATGTGTTCCTCAAAAGTGCTGGAACCTAAATTCCTCAATGTGGTAGTATTGGGAGGTAGGGACTAATGGGGGTGCCTGGGTTGTGATGGCTCTGTCTTGACGAATGGATTAATGCATTCTTGTAGGAGTGCACGAGTTGTCTCAATCGTGGGTTGTTACAAAGCAAGGCTGGCCCCTCATGCTTCTCTCTTTCACAGGTGCTCACTTGCCCTTCCGCTTTTTCCCCTGGGATGAAGAAGCAGGAGGCCTTTGCCAGATGCTGGCACCATGCTCTTGGACTTCTCAGCCTCCAAAACTCTGAGCTAAATAAATTTCTTTTCTTTATAAATTACCCAGTCTGTGGCATTCTGTTACAGCAGCAGAAAATGGACTAAGGCACTTAAACTGTGGAATGGGTCGATCTTCCCGTAATATACCACATGGGAGTGTTGGAGTCACCTGGGCAGAGGTCTTTATACAGAAGAGTTCCGGTTCTGGCCCAGCTGCTGATTGCAACCTCTGGCGAATGACTTCCTCTCTCTGAGCCTCAGTTTCCTCATCTGAAAGAAGGAAACTCTGAACTGGGAGACGTGTGAGGTCCTTTCTGGCCCTAGAATCCTATGACTATAAATTTGATTTATAGGACTCTGGGACTAAGGAGATACCTGTGCAAAATAAAGGTTTTTCCAAATGAAGAAAAGAAAGTCTACACTCCTCAAAAGAAGGGTAAGGGGAGGTGCTAAGGTTTTAGGTCATTTGCTTCAAGTCATTGTAAGAGAAGGAATAGGAATTTGAACATAGGCCCTCAAAGATTTAAGGTCCCTGTACTTTTCCTGCCCCATACTGCCACACTCACCCATAAAAAATACTACAAAATGCCTTATTATACAAGAGACCCACTAGGCTAAAGATTAAGGCATGAAGGGTATACTTAGGCATAGGAGGTTAACCCCTAAAAAGCCATTATTTGAGAAGTTCCCTGAATTCATTTTTCCCAAATAGATCTAGGATCCTAGCTAAAAAAAATTACTGTCTATTATAAGGTGAGGAATTGCTGGTAATTCCCATGAAAAACAAAATGCACTTCATTGTAAAATTTTTTGTCTTTGTCTACATTTAATATGTTTCTTTATGGCAAATTATTTTAAATAAAGAGTAACTCTATTAGGCAGGAAAATTCGCGAGCCTCTGGCCAAGTACAGAATATCCCGTTGGTACTCTCCAGAGACTGGCTCCTGAACTCCCTTCAGGGTAGAATTTTTCTTCTTTTTTTTTGTAAGACAAGGAGTTTGCTCTTGGGACCCAGGCTGGAGTGCAGTGGGATGATCTAGCTCATTGCAACCTCCACCTCCCGGGTTCAAGTGATTTTCCAGTCACAGCCTCCTGAGTAGCTGGGATTACAGGTGCCCACCACCACAGCCAGCTAATTTTTGTATTTTTAATAGAGATGGGGTTTCACCATGTTTGCCAGGCTGATCTCGAATTCCTGACCTCACATGATCTGCCTGCCTCGGCCTCCCAAAGTGCTGGGATTACAGGCTTGACCACCATGGCTGGCCAGGGTAGGAAAATTAATGGGTACAAGTAGAGTTAACAAGAGTTTGGGAGTAAACTTAGAAAAGTCCTTATAAATTGTATTATATTCATTAAGATTAAAAATAGGCAGTACACCAAGCAGGATATGACTATTATTTTACACATTTCAAATAGGCAATAATGGCTATTACACCTTTAATTTTTATTACCCTGCCTTGTTCATTAGAAGTTTACCCCTGCTCCCCTGCCACACACACACAACCCCACCCCAGGTTCCAAAGACAGCAGGAAATTGGCTTCCTTGGCTATAACAATGGGCAAGGGACAAGGTACTTTCTCCGGTGTCCCCAAGTGCCAAATGTCTGATGGCTTTTAGGACACAGAGCTGTTAGCTTTGTCCCCAAGGGCCCTGCTGGGGTCCTAGTCACATAAGTGATATGTATGTTTGATGCTTGGATGAAACACTCAAATTTCTTTCTCAGGCCCCCTTTTTTGTGTCTGGGTTATAAAACTCCATCATCTATCCCTTCCCCTCATAGCTTCAGGCCAAAGCTTGTGCCTTGGCTTCTCACCTGTGCCTTATGGTCCCTCCCCCTTGAAGAAGCTGCAGAGCTGCAGTTTTTACTCCTCTTCTGCCCTCATCCTTGCCAAGGCTTCAGGGAAAACCTCAACTCTTTGTCTTCAGTCTTTCAATCTGTTTATTTCCTTTTCAAATCCTGTCCCTAAATTCCCTTTTTTTCAAAGTACCTCCAGCAGGCAATACAAAGACAGTTAATGAAACTAAAATGCTCACTGGTTGCTGGAAAGGTTTTAAAAGTATTTATGTGCTAGCATTCTGTCGAGGGGAAATTGAGTTAGGAAGGGATTACGGCATTATTCATTCATTCACATATTCACTCATTCATTCATATACTGAGGATTGTTGCTGGGCAGAACACAATAATGATTCTGAAGCAAATCCTGCTTTTGGGAAGCTCATAGGCTGGCAAGAAAAACAAGACATGGCCGTAGGAACTATAATGTTTGGCAGTTTTGTAAGAGAGATGCAGACAGAACCTAATGAGTGGACAGAGGATGGAGAGATCGCCATGGCTGACAAATCATGGAAGACTGCCTTGCAGCAGACTTTGTATAAGGTAGGGGACATGAAGACAGGGCAGGTACTCCACATAAGGGAGGAGAGCCATGGGAGGTAAAAGCATGACAAAGAACAAGTGTAGAGCTCAGCTTTCCAGCGTGTGTGAGCTGTGCAGAGGGGAGTGAAGGACATCACACCCAACAAGAGATGTGGGCCTCAACAGGCTGGGGAATGTGGTCATTGTTCAGTGAGTAATAGGGAGCCTCTGAGTGCTGTTGAGCAGAGATGTGACATAACTGGAGATCTGCTCTAGGAAGATGAATGTGGCAAGCCTTGCACAATATGAATTGGAAGAGGAGTTGCCTGGGGCAGGGAGCTCCTAATTGTGTGCCAGGCATTGGGTAGGCTGTTAGGTGCTTTGATGTTATTTAGCCTTCTAAACAACTGCAGGAGGCAAGCATTATCCTTCCAGACTTGGAGATGAAGAAAGGAGACTCTGGGGAATCTAAGCTGCTTGCTCCAAATCCCTTAGTGAGGAAGCAAGGGAGACAAGATCCAAACCCTGTTCTTTTCCTCTCTAGGCAAGTCGTAAAGCAAGCTGTAACCCTGTGTATGACACCATGTACCTGACACAACTGTCTTTCTTCTCCCAGTGCATCTCCCGCCCATCCACGGGTATGTGGAGCTTGATCATTTCCTGGGTTGCCTTTCAGGAAGGCCCAGGTGGAATTAAATGCAGAGTGCCTCTACTTCTGTTGGATTCCCCTAAAGTGACCACAGATCAAGGAGATAAGATGATGCCTTGAGTTAAGTCAGGTTCCAGAATAAGAACACTGACTGCAGAGAATTGCAAAGGTAGCAGGAAACCACCCTCCTCCCTGGCAAGGAGTGTTAGTTTTTGTCTTTCCCTTTTCAGCTAAGCTGTGGTACCAGGAGTAGTGGACACAGAAACCCAGGAGAAAATCTTCTGGACACCCAGGAATCTGCTGGGGTCCTGCAGAATGTCAGTGAGAAACTCAGCATTCCTGTGCTCTGGGCTGACCCCCTGTTTAGGGAAGGCAGCCCAGAGGGCTCCTAATGCACTCGGAACTGTATCATCGCACCTGCAGCCTGGAGGAGATGACCTCCCATCAAGATGCCTGCTATTAAAACTTTGTTTAAGGAAAATAAAAAGATAGCCTCATTCTAAACGTGGGACACGGTGGTAAGTGTGTTCTATAGTTGACAATCAAGGGTTCAGGTTTGCTGAGAAGAAGTCTGGCACAGGTAAGAGGTGGAGCTTTGGAAGCAGAGTGGGGCTGAATCACAGCTCCCCCAGTCACCAGCTGTGCAGCATTGGCCAAACCACTTACTTTTTTACATTTCTTTATTATTAAATAGGAATAAAAATAATGGACTAGAGAGAATAAGTACCTGACCCTTAGTACATACATAATAATGTAGAATAATTTCTTCTAGTCTTAAATGTTCAACATCATGGGCATTGCTTTCTCAGGGAGGTAGCTTTCCTCCTCACAAATTTACCAATTGAAGAAATGGATTTTTGGAGAAAAAATGCCAAAACTACAGCAAGCTATTCATATCCTTGAGCTAGCTCTTATGACCAGTGTCTTATAATTATTCATCTTTACAACTTCCTTTTCCACCAGACTGGGAGCTCCTTGAAGACAGTGACCACTATGTCTTCAATTCTCAGCACGTAGTTTTGTCTCTTTCTACCTCAGCTACCTTATTTTGAGATCTGTATAAACTACAGAGTCTGTAGTTCTTCTGGGATTTTTATGTTTCCAGCCTGGTTTGAAGAGTGACTTTAAGCAACACCTTTAGGAGCACATCCAATATTCTGAAAACCATCTCATTATCACGTAAATTATTAGCACAAAATACTTCACCTTGTTACTCTGCTAAGAGCTTTGGTTTCTGATCCAAGCTGATTATATGTGCCAACATTTTCAATAACATCTTAATAACGCCAATCCTTCCAGGCCTCTGCACAGAATCAGACCAGGTGGAGAGATCCAGAGTTCAAAGGCATCCTGAAGGGGCATGTCACAGGGGAAAGAAATGAAGCATCAAAACTGGATTCAAATCCTGTCTGTGCAGTTGGGACAAGCCAGCACAGTGCCCGGGATCAGGATAAATGCTCAGTAAAGGTTAATACCCTTCTCCTGACTCCTGAGAAAAGTAAAGCCATAAAACTTGTTGCAAGTAAACAGGGAGAGAAGATCCACCACATTCCTGAGTCCATTTAGAATATGGAGTTTTTTAAAGCCTTTCTAAGGACTGGATGAAGCAGGTTATTTCATTTTAATTATGGTAGCTGCAGCTGCTGCTCGTGGACTCAAAGACCAATTTTCACATTAAAAAGAAAAAAAAAAACACATACACACCCACACACAAACTCACCGAGAAACTTCACTGCATACACAGAACAGCATCTCCTTCAGAGAGCACGTCAGTGAGGTGGAAAAATCTGGAATGGCCTGCTCTAGACACTCAGAGCCAGGTGGAAATCCCTGTGCGTGGTCACCCCCGCCTCTCCTCCCACCTTGCCTCCTCTCTGTCCTGAACGTCAAAGAGCAGCTCGTGAGCCACACAGCGTAATGGAATGTTTCGCGGTGAGCAGCTGCATATTTTTAACACACACAAGGGGAAATAAAGGCAGCAGATGGTTTTATGTAATCTTCCTATGAATTTTTAACTGAGAGTCCTCATTCATGGAGACCTGAAAAGATTTTATTTTTTCTTTTTTTACAGGTCCTCTGTGGGTCAAGCCAGCCAGCTCTGGACATGCCCTGGTGAGGCTGTGTGTGTTTGCCTCGGCCAGGGCAGGGAAGCTGGGAGAAGCCTGCTTGCCTTCTTCTGGCCTGGTTTCCACTCGGTGTTCTTTCTCGTGGTTCTTTCTCTGTAAACACACAAGTGATTCTCAACGTTTTCAACGTTCATAATGGAAAACTCATAGCAAACTCATGAATCCTTCAGAGGCATAGGTGTGCTGTGAAAATCTGAACCAAGTGTAGTCTTATGTTTGAAATGACTGAGGATCTGTGCTGTGGCAGGGACGTCTGTCAGAGAGACGGTCAAGGGGAACAGATGGGGCAGATGTACCAGTGTAAGAGAAAAGATAACAGTTCCCACTTATAAGTGAGAATATGCAGTGTTTGGTTTTCTGTTCTTGTGTTAGTTTGTTGAGGATAATGGCTTCCAGCTCCATCCATGTTCCTGTAAAGGACATGATCTCATTCCTTTTTTATGGCTGCATAGTATTCCATGGTGTATACGTACATTTTTTTTAATCCAGTCTATCATTGATAGGCATTTGGGTTGGTTCGGTGTCTTTGCTATTGTGAATAGTGCTGCAGTAAACATACGTGTGTGTGTATCTTTATAACAGAATGATTTGTATTCCTTTGGGTATATACTCAATAATGGGATTGCTGGTTCAAATGGTATTTCTGGTTCTAGATCCTTGAGAAATTGCCACACTGTCTTCCACAATGGTTGAACCAAGTTACATTCCCACCAACAATGTAAAATCATTCCTATTTCTCCACGGCCTCGCCAGCATCTGTTGTTCTTGATGTTTTAATAACTACCATCTGACTGGTGTGAGATGGTATCTCATCGGGGTTTTGATTTGCATTTCTCTAATGATCAGTGGTGTTGAGCTTTTTTCATATGTTTGCTGGCCGCATAAATGTCTTCTTTGGAGAAGTGTGTGCTCATGCCCTTTGTCCACTTTTTGATAGAGTTGCTTGGTTTTTTCTTGTAAATTTGTTTAAGTTCCTTGTAGATTCTGGATATTAGACTTTTGTCACATAGGTGGATTGGGAGCTGAACAATAAGAACACATGAACACAGGGAGGGGAATAACATACATTGGGGCCTGTCAGGGGGTTTGGGGAGGGAGACCATCAGGATAAACAGCTAATACATGTGGGGATTAATACCTAGGTGATGGGTTGACAGGTGCAGCAAACCACCATGGCACACATCTACCTGTGTAACAAACCTGCACATCCTGCACATGTATCCCAGAACTTAAGTAAAATTTAATACAGAAAAAAAAGATACCAGGCTCTCATTTGAAAAAGATCATGTGTTTAGAGGATATGCAAGAACTGCCTGTAAAAATGGCCTAACAGGAAGCACTGGCAGGGGAGAAAACAGTTCTCAAATAGCCATAAGTGCTAAAAAGCAGCCTGATGAAGTTTATGGTGTCTGTGGAGAGTTTTTTCAATTTTCTGAAACTTGCTTTTATTTAACCAATGTCCACCTTTAACCCCTTCAAGCACATCATCAAAGATTCTGGGATTTAAAAGTGCAGGATAAACACAAACTCTAGTTCTCAACCACTGGAGTTGTCCCAGACCTCTGGGCCTCTGCTCTGCTGTGTCCTCAGCCTGCAAAGCCTTCTCTTCTTCCAAAGCCACTAGACCCTCTTTTATCTATCCTTCAAGAGCCAGTGCAGACACAAACACTTCCGTGAAGCCATCTCTGTTGCATCCAGCAAACCCAACTGTACTCCCATGCCAAAGAGTCACCAGGCTAGCTGATTCCACCACTAAGTCCCAGGGGTGACCTGACCTCTGCCTAGGTCTAGTGCTCTTTGATTTCTTCCTACATATTATACTGTCAGTGATATTTCTAAAATGCAAACCTGACCCTCCTGTTCCTTGTTTAAAGCCCTTATTGCTCCCCTATTGTCACTGGGGAGAAGAAATCCAAACTCTCCCCTATAGCAAGCAGTTCTTTTCACTGTCCAGCCTGGCCACCTTTCTAGCCCAGTCCCTGGCCATTCTCACCCCAGACCCTGGATGCTTCAGCTAAACCACAGTGTTTTTCACAATAAAAAGGAAAACACACACACACACACACACACACAAACTCACCGAGAAACTTCACTGCATACACAGAACAGCATTTCCTTCAGAGAGCACGTCAGTGAGGTGGAAAAATCTAGAATGCCCTGCTCTAGACACTCGGAGCCAGGTCACTCTGTCTTCCAAGGCTTCCATGGCTCTTCCCTTGGCCTGGGATGCCCCTTGTCCACTAGTTTCCCTGGGCAGCACCCCATCATATTCTGGTGAAGCATCTCCCCTCTCCTGGGAACCTTTTTCCCACTGCTCCCACCACGTGGGTTGTGACAGTCATAGGTGCTGTGCGTCAATTATTTCTGGCTCTCTACTTTCCAGGTACACGGTGAGAATGTCCACCCTGATAGGGCCATGTCACTAACTGTGGTGTGAGCTGTGAGCAGAAGTGTACCGCTTTCAGGTATTAGATTTAACTGCCAATACAAGACCCTCCAGAGCTCTCTCTCAGCACAGTTGGGATGGCTTGTCAGTCTGGGTCCCCGGGGACTACGATGAGCAGAAACCCCTCTCCTCTCACCATCTCTATTGCCCACAGACGATGTGGAGTGTAAGACAGGATGAACCCCTTGTTGCTATCAATTCTCTGTGATTTAGAGGATGATGTGCACCCAGCGTGAACTGGCTGATCTGACAGATTCATGGGTCCCATGACGATTGTCATGGTCTTAAACAATCCTGCCTCACTGGCTGTCCTTGATTGGTTCAGGGCTGGGCACCTTAACAAGGCCGAGTTAGTCATTGTTCCAGACCCCATTTCTTCCCTTGAGGAGACCAGAACCTGATCAAACATGAACCAATTAGAATTCTTCCCTGGGATTTCTGAAATCAATAAATGAAGAAAGAATGTAGTATCTAGTGGTGCAAATTGTAAGATGCAAAAACTGAAAGCTGTTGGGGACCATGTGGGTGTTATGGGTTGAATTGTATCCTCAAAAAAGAAAATACGCTGGAGTCCAACCCCCAGTACTGCAGAATGGGGCCTTATTTGGAGATAAGGTCTTTATAGAGGCAATCAAGTTAAAATGAGGTCATTAGGGCAGGCCCTAATCTAATATGACTAGTGTCCTTATAAAAAGGGGGAAATTGGCCAGGTGGGGTGGCTCACGTCTGTAATCCTAGCACTTTGGGAGGCCGAGGCGGGTGGATCACTTGAGATCTGGAGTTGGAGACCTGGCCAATATGGCGAAACCCCGCCTCTACTGAAAATACAAAAATTAGCTGGGCGTGGTGGCACGTGCCTGTAATCTCAGCTACTTGGGAGACAGAGACAGGAGAATCGCTTGAACCAGGAAGGCGGAGGATGCAGTGAGCAAAGATTGCCCCATTGCACTCCAGCCTGGGAAACAAGAGCCAGACTCTGTCTAAAAAAATAGCGGGGGTGGGGTGCGGAATTGGGACACAGAGACAGATATACATACAGGGACAGTCCCAGGTGAAGACGGGATTCACACTGTCCCGAGCCAAAGAACCAGGAGAAAGAAAAGGCCGGGACAGATTCTTCCCTGGCACCTTCAGAGGAGCACGGTCCTGCTGACACCTTGATCTCACACTTAAAGCTTCCAGAACTATGAGACAATACATTTCTACTGTTTAAGCCACTCAGTTTGTAGCACTTCGTTACATCAGCCCTAGGAAATCCAGAGAGTGAGGAAAGCAGGTCTGCAGTGAGAGAAGGAAGCTTACAAGCCTAAGAAAAGCAGACTGGGGCAGCAGAAAGGGTCAGAAAAAAATCTAAACAGAATTAGAGTTCCAATCACAATTCTCCTGCGTCTCTGCCTTTTTTCTTGCTGGAGGGTTCATCTGCTTCTTGCATTCTTGAGATGGTATTATGTCCTGCTTTTTTTGAGACTGGATCTCCCATGACTCCCAGACTGGAGTGTAGTGCCATGATCTTAGCTCATTGCAGCCTCTACCTCCTGGGGCTCAAGGAATTCTCCCACCTCAGCCTCCAGAGTAGCTGGTGTGCACCACCATGCTGGCTACTTTTTTTTGTAATTTTAGTAGAGATGAGGTCTCTACTAAAGACCAGAGGCATGCACCACCATGCTGGCTATTTTTTTGTATTTTTAGTAGAGATGAGGTCTTGCACATTGCCCAGGCTGGTCTCGAACTCCTGAGCTCAAGCAATCCACCTGTCTCGGCCTCCCAATGTGCTAGGACTACAGGCGTGAGCCACCATGCTCAGTCCTTTCTGTTTGGAGTATGATGGTTTGGAGGGATGATGGTTTGTCACTTCAAGCCAAGAATCCTAATGAACATTTTTATAATATTTAATAATGATCATGCTCATCATCTTAAAGTTCTGAAAATGAGTAATATGAATGGATCCAGGTAATGGTGAATTGACCAGACTGTCCATGTTTGGACTGTCCAAACATGTCCCCAGAAGACAGAGACAGGGTCCCTCCTGTCTGGCTGCAACAGCCTTCATACATTCACACAGTTTGATCCTCCTGGTGTTTTCTTTAATCTGGTAACAGCCAGAATAAAATCTGAAAAAGATTTTCTTCTGCACAGTTATGCCTTTCTTCCCAATCCAAACACAACTGCATGCCTGGCCCCTTGAAATGCTCCAAAACAAAACAAGAAAGCTCAGCCAAATCCCTCATCGTGTTTTATGTTATTTTCTTGGCTGTACAAACTTAGGAACCCTTTGTTTCTTCTGCTCTGTCCCTAGACTTTTCCTTCCCACATTTGCCTCTGTCCAGAGCTGCTATACCAGCAGCAAGGGCTCCCAGCTAACAGAGGGGGAGAGGGGCACTCTGAGGGAAGGCAAGCTGGAACTGATTAACCAGCTCAGACCTGAGCTGAAGGTCCCCTGAAGCAATTTACCAGCCTCCTGGAATAACCATTGAACACAGGCCCTCACGGGCAGAATGTGGCTGGATAACGGGGTATAGATTATGGGTTTGGTCTTGCAGAGCAGAAGATCATTGTTCAAGGTACATTTGAGCCTCTGGGACAGCCACCATAGCATGAATGAACAGAATCATTGTACCTTGATGATCTGTAAAAGGCAACATCCTAGCTCTTCTCTGAAGGACTAGGGACAGCGATGATACTCCTGAGCAAGACTTGATGACTACAGTGTTGTAGAGTTCACACCCTCCCCGAAGTAAAAGAGGGTCTTGATTTTTCCTCATTTATTCTATCCAGGAGACCTTATAAAACATGATGACTTTATCAAGCTGCCAGCTGTCTGATCAGAGAAATTAGAGAAGAGCAGGAGTTTTCTAGAACAGGTGGGGGCCAACTCAGCTTTGAACAAAAGTGGGTGGGTGGGAGTGGGCAGGCTGAATGGACGCTGTGCCAGTCACTTGTGTGTTTGCTCCCAGATCCACTCCCCTTGCTGGTCTGCTCTGTTGTGTTCTGCAAGGAGCCACATTTCTCAGGTTCCCTTGCTGACTGGCTTCTGGGGAGGTCGGGTTAAAGAAAGTCCCTGGCAGAAGATTGGAGATGAGAAGACAGCAGCCAGGGTATCTTCACCTCTTGCTTTGTCTTTGACAACATCCCTAGCAGTGGCCACATAACCCCCGTGGCTTCAGGTCCTGAGAGTCACCCTACAAAATGATTCTAGCTCCTGCTGGATTTCCGCAGCTTCTGGGATCCGGAACTATCACCTCCTCTCATTGTCCCTCCAGCCTAGGTGTGGTAGTCATTGCTGTCATTGGTGATTTCTGGGCTGAAACATGTACTGTTTAGCTTCTTAGCTGTTTTGTCAACTGTTTGACCAATTCTTTACATTAAATTCTCTCAATGGGAAGGTCGAGAGTGGTTTCTGTCTTCCTGCCTAAACTCTGACTGATAAAGGTGCTGAGACTCTGCAGGCAGGAGCGTCACTCTGTGGCCTCGAGGACAGTGAATATGCAAAGACTCTCAGTGCTTGGGCTGGGATAAAGAGCCCCTTATAGCACTGACCGCTGCAGTGAAGCCCAAGAGGGAAGAGTGATAGGTGGGGCCCCTGGGAGACTGGGGAGGCAGCCCTGGAAGGAGAAATGGGGGACACAAAAGCAGGTTTTTGCTTCTTTCCCCCATAAGTCCAGTCAGCTTGCATGGACTTTTTTTGCTGTCGGCTGATAAACGAATGTGGGAGAGGCCATCAGTAAGTCAGTGAATGCCAAGGAGCCTGGCTGCGACACTTCAGAAAGCGTTGTCAGGTTAGAGTGTCTCAAGGCACTGCAGGAAAGCTGGAGTCTAATGAAACTGAGGCAGACCAGAAAACACCTGTCAGTAGATTGGTGGAACACTGACATCTTAATGGGATGTGACTTTCTTTGGTCATGTCTGTGTAGATACCTACAACTGTAGAGGGTAGCATTGTCCTTCTAAACCCAGTGGGTGGGGAAAATCATTCTTTATTGAGAGAAGAGGGGGTCAGGAATACAATGAGAAGACATTTTAGTGACTGCTGAGAGACAGGGCATCCTTTGTCAGTGAGAAAGAATTTGGATGTGAAAAAAAGTATCTATAAACAGACCGACACAGGCTGGGACTGAGAAAGAGACAAGGGCAAAACAAAGCCCACTAGAAATGAAGGGACAAAGACTTGCAAGCTCTCCATGCACCAGGCCCTCGGGTGGTGGGCCAGCTTCCCAGCCCAGGTCAGCTTCCCACTGTCAGAACAGGGCACTCTGGAATCCCAGAGCCGGGACACGTTTGCTTTTTGCTTCTGCTCAGACCCTTGTCACAGGTGGCCTTTTATTTACTGACCCAAGTGTCCCAGACCAAAGTCACCCACAGGAACTGAAAGGACCACCAGGCGCAGAACAGCAGGGCTGTTAATGAACTGCTGCATGCCTCACCTCCCAGGAAACCCCTCTTGGTTCCAGGGAGGAAACAAATGCCGAGACTCCAGTGCAGACTTGGTTGCCACCTCACCATCCCCACCCACCTTCTCAGACCTCACGTGCCCACCCACGCAGACACACGTGCTTTTTTCTACCTTGGTGAAGCTGAACACATTTGTCAGGGGAGAAGCCAAGTTGGAAAACAAAGAGTCCTTTCTAGAGATGAAAAAAAAAAAAGAAAAAAGAAAATTTGGAGGTTACATATGTTCCCCCACTTCTATTTTTTCCAATTTAAAAAAAGTCTGTTTTTTAATAAAAATTTTAAACCAGTTATAGATTATAGAAAAATCGCGATGATAGCACAGATCTGCTATACCCAACACCTAGTTTTCCCCATATTAACACCTTACATCAGTATGCTTCATTTGTAATAATGAATGAACCAATATTGAAACATTATTATTAACTGATGTCCGTAATTTATTCAGATTTATTTAGTTTTTCCCTAATGTCTTTTTCTGCTCCGGAATCCCATGCAGGACACATTACATTTAGTTATCATGTCTCCTTAGGCTCCTCTTGGCTATGAAAATTTTTTAGATATTCCTTGTTTTTGATGACCTTGACCGTTTGAGTACTGGAAAGGTTTTTGTAGGATGCTCCACTATTGAAATTTGTCTAATGTTCTCATGATAAGACTGGGGTTGTGAACTATTGGGATGAACCGTCCCTTACATTTTTAACCATTTTTTTGGTTGCAGAAGCCATGGCTGTACTCCTACTGGGCCCCTGGCCAGAAGCTCAGGGAGCAGCCTTGGTAGATGGGTTCTGCCGTCCCAGCAGCATCTACGCAGTCTCTGCTAGCTTCCACCCTCAGAAGACCACAAAGCCCTCATAGTCTGGCCACAACCGACTTCTCCAGCATCAAGTCCTGAATTTTCTTTCTCTTTTATCTTCCACACCAGATTTGCTTGCAGTTTTCCAAACATGCTCATATCCTTTCGTAGCTTCATGTCTATACTTTTGCTGTTTCTTCTGCCAAAAATGCCATTCCTCCCTTTGGCTAACTTGAAACTCCACTCAGAAGTCAAGGCCTAGCACAAAAAAGCCTCCTCTTAGGAGCCTTCTCTGATCTACCACTCCAAACGTAATTGAATCCTGTCTTCTCTGTGCAACGTTGCACATTCCTGTCCATTCTTAACCACCCTGCTTACCACCCCCACCCTTCAGCATTGGACATTATATGTTCATTAACTTGTTTATTGTTTGTCTCTTCTGCCAGAATAGAAGCTTCATGATATTGGTCTGTTATGTTTATTGCTACGTTGAAAGGACAGTGCTTGATACACAGCAGGTACTCAATTATTAATGTGTGCTGAATGAATGAGTGATACTGCTGGAGCATTTCCTACACTTTTTTTTTTTAAGAGACAAAGTCTTGCTTTGTCATCCAGGCTGGAGTGTAGTGGTGTGATCACAGCTCGCTGCAGCCTGCAACTCCTGGGCTCAAGTGATCCTCCTGCCTTAGCCCCTCAAGTAGCTGGAACTACAGGTGCATACCACTATGCTTCGCTAATTTTTTTTTTTTCCTTGTAGAGATGGCATCTTGCTACATTTCCCAGGCTGATTCTACATCCTTTACAGTTATTTGGGCATGCATCTGTTTCTTCAGGTAGATTATGAACTTCTCAAGGAAGGACCACATATATAGATCCTGTTTAATGAGGGAAGGCTTGACAAAGAAGCTGGCATTTTAGCCACACCTCGAAGACCTTTTCAGGACATGCTGGTCATCCTTAACCACTGTTCCTTCTTTCAGGACATCACCCCACACTCTCTGGAGGAGTTATCTCCATGTGGCTGGAAGAGACATATGGTGTATTATGCAAGGTCTTCTCCAACAGTTTAGAATCTACGAGCTTCGAAGCTGTGGCAAGGCCCCTGTCTTTCTAGACTAGACTTCTGACCTTGAACACTGCCTCTGCTCTATTACTGAGCGGTCAGGGCCATCTCCAAGAACTGTCGCCAATAAGTAATTTGATAAGGCAGAAACAGCAGCAGCTCTGAAACCCAAGGAATGGGCTCCAGCCTCTGCCTGTGACTAGCTTGGGAACCACGGACAACCTCTCTGAGCCTTAGTTCCTTCACCAGATAATGGAAATAATGTTAATACTTACAATGCTATTAGAGGCTTACTGTGAGGACCTACTGAAAAACAAATAGCAAATCACTTCATAAACGTAAAGTGTGATCTAAGGCATTTTTTACTGTCAGCAGCAGCAAGTATCCCAGGCCTCATGTTTTCTGAGCCCTGTGACATTCAGCCAATGACAATGGAGACAGGCAGTGGGCAGGGAGACGAGAGCTACCAGGTAGAGCTTTAAAGGCAAGTTACTGGGCCTTTGGACTAAGATCAAACCCGAGTGTGTAATACACACATATAAGCCAACCACATGTTTGTGGTACGATAGATTTGTCTTCTGGCTGCCTCACAAGAGCCCTCAGGCTGAGGGCTGCAATGCCAGTCCACCTTGGATGTGTCTTTCAGCCCACCAGACTCACTGGGGTTGGGGAAAAGGTATGTGTTGCCTGGGGAAACCCACTTCCAACCCTGGCTGGGGATTCTGCATGCTGATTATATAACTTAACAAAAATGGAAATTAATTTTTATAATTCTGCATAACATAAAAGAAAGAAAATAAAGTAAAAGGGGCATGGAACTGGAAAAATATTTGTAGCATGGAAGATAGAAGAGGGTTAATATTCATTCAATAAAGATCTGGTGCAAATTGATGAAGGAAAAAATTCAGGACCTCAGCAAATAAATTGCAAACAGATATGGCTGGGTTACTCAAGAAGTATGTTAAGTAGATGCACACATGGAAAAAATGTTCAGTTTCTCTAGTAATCAAAGAAATACAAATTAGAGCAAAAATAAAATACCATTACATCTAAATTAGTAACCATGTTTTATTTATTTAAAGGGCTGAGATGGTGGGGAAAGGTCACTGTGCATTGAAGGCAGTCATTGAAGAGTACTTACTTATCACCTATTATGTACCAGCCATGACTTCAGGCATTCTGGATAAAATAACCAGACATGATCCTTAGCAGCAGGGGGCTCACATCCAGGGCATCTACTTTCTGGCTGCGTGACCTTAGCCAAGTTATTCAACATCTCTACACTTCCGATGTCCTTATCTGTCAAATACAGATCATGATACCTACCCTCAGAGCAGTGTGGCAATTTGTGACAATTATAAATCTTCTTCACCTGCTAACTCATTTGATTCACCCAGCTCTGAAACCTGTTAGGCAAGGAACATTAGCCCTGAGTGCAATTGAATGTGAAAACAAATACTCCAAGAGGGGGCCAGGCGTGGTGGCTCATGCCTCATAATTCCATCACTTTGGGAGGCTGAGGCAGGGAGATCACTTGAGGTCAGGAGTTCAAGACCAGCCTGGCCAACATGGTGAAACCCTGTCTCTACTAAAAATAGAAAAATTAGCCAGGCGTGGTAGCACACTCTTTTAATCCCAGCTACTTGGGAAGCTGAGGCAGGAGAACTGCTTGAACCCTGGAGGTGGAGATTGCAGTGAGCCAAGATCATACCACTGCACTCCAGTTTGAGTGACAGGGTGAGACTCCGTCTGAAAAAAGAAAAAGCAAACAAAACAAAACAAACAAAAAAACATACAAAATCCCAATACTCCAAGAGGGGAAGTTACTGGTCCAAGGTCATAGAGCCAAGGGTTCCAACCCGGTTCTTCACAGTTCTGGGTCATGCTTTCTGTGGAGTCAGTAACGTGTAAGGGGCCCTGAAGCGAAGCTGGTGAGGACTGTTTCAGATAGTACAGAGGCTAGCAGGAGGCATGAAGAAACAGCAGGTTAAGGCCAAGAGAGCATGCTGGGACAGAGTCTTCAGGTGCAGAAACCGTGCGTGGGCAGCCCCAGCCTGTGCCCCTCCCTTTCCTTACTTCCGAACCCAACATGAACTGACCCCATCTGCATTCAGCAGTGACCACGAGTGAGTCTTCCATTTCTTTGACAGATGATTAGAAAAGCAGGAGGTGGCAGCTGGCCCGTTTATGATCTGCTCCTACCAGGCACTCCAGGATGATGGGCAGATGTGGTGAGGCAGGAGCTGCTGAGTGCATCCCAAAGCAATTCGCCATTCACACACTCAACAGGCACCAGTCCAGTGAATTGTGCTAATATTTAAGACACATGGTGTCCAGAACAGTGGGAGAATATAAAGGAATTTCTCCCAGGGTGATTCGGAACTCTTGTGGGTGAGCAATGTATGGGAGAATAAAATTGCTGTTTGGGTAGATCCTCAGTCAGCCAGAAAAAGAGGTGAATCAGTGATCTGGTTGGAGGCTGGAACCTGGGCAAAAGCTCACCAGGACACCCAAGTGAGGTCAGGAGAATGGAGTGGTTTAGAGCTCCCTGCCCATGGCACTCCCTTGGTTAAAACTCTCTGGGGTGTACCATTGCCAACAAGTGAAATTCCAGATTCACAGCACAAAGAACTTCATGGTTTGGTCTCTGCCTTCTCAGGAACCACCCTTCTCTCTAGCCTTGTTGGGCATTTTTAGCTCCCTACATGGGCAATGCAGGGTCAAGCCTTTGTATATGCACAGTTGCCCTGACCCCATGCCAGCCCCTCTAGAAGCCTCCGCTGAGGTTGCCAGACTGAGTTAGACACTATGCCTTGGGTTTCCCTTCTCAAACAATGTTATTTACTTACTTATCTCTCTCCACCACTACAGACTGGTCTATTTCTTATCTAGCTCTGCATCCCAAGTCTAGCATGAACTCTGACACACAGCAAATATGCATATATTCAGTAAACATGTATTGGACAGATGGAAGGTTGGGTGGCTGGTTGGATGGTTAAAGTAAATGTTTGACAAAGCTCATCCATAACTATACAGAAGATGGGGACAGAAAGGAAGCTATGAAGACCAGTGAGAAGGCTGCTGCAAAGGTCTAGACTGTGTAAGAGGCAGGGGGATGGAAAGGAGGAGGGGACTTGAGTGAAGATGGTAGATGAACTTAATAAAACCTGGTGAGTGATGGCACAGAAAGGGTGAGAGATCTGTGCCTGAGGCTGACCCCTGGTTTCCAGATGGAGCAGAATGTGAGGCACTTAGGCAAGACAGGGAGACAGGGACCCAGGTATTAGCACTTCATATTGGTGGGGAAGGTTGGGGGGTGCTGTGAATGGGGAGAGGAGATCACCAGTTGGGATTTTATCAGGTAGAAGCAGGCCTGTGGGCCAGTAGAGCCCTGGTACGTATTCCTACCCCACCTCCAGGTGGCCCTTTGTGAACTTTCAGTGGGCAAACCTTGGTTAAGATGGCTCAGAAATAAGAGTTTACATGATTCCAGCAAATAGAAGGCTCTTCTGACTCAGCCAGGGTCTGGATCCTTCCAATGAGCAAAAGGGAGAGACCCTTTCAAGAGGTTGTACTGAGGGGTGGCATCCCTGAACTCACCTCCCACATGGCTGTGCGAGGGGAAGCAGTTACCGCTGCAGTGTGATGGATCCCAAGGGTGGCTGTTCAATGGAGTGCAAAGAGCACAGAGTTTGGACTCAGGCAGACCCAGGTTCAAATATGGGGTTTGCTACTCAACAGCCAACTAGCCTTGGGCAAGTCCCTTCACTTCCCTGAGACTTGTTTCCATATCTGTAAGATGAGGGCAATAAAACCCACTTTGTACTCTGAAAGTTAATTGAAATAAGCTTGCATATGCCTGGCACTTTCTGCCCTTTGACCTTTTCCTCTGAACGCTTCATTCATCATTTGAACAATGGGGATAAAATTGCTATAAAGAAGCCTGTCAAGTACTTATTGGGTATTCGATATGTGCTGGGCACCCTGAAAGCTAGCGAAAAAGCTAAGGGAAGGTTTGTCCCTCTATGGACTTGAAATGATGAGTGATATTGGCATGCATTCCCTGTATAGGCATGTGCATCTTATGTTAGTTCTTACTGGCTAAGAGGCCTCGGGCAATTCACTGCATGGGGCTGAGCTCAATTTCTCCATTAGCTCACAAAGGGCCTGTTAACTTCTGTACCAAGGGCTGCCCTCAGGCTGGGATGAGATCACTTATGGGAAAGCATGGTGGGTGGAGGGTGAGGGCAAGGAAATGCTCAGGGAAGGTCCCATGTGCTCCCTTCTTCCACCTCTGCAGAGTGGCTTTCCTGGGAGTTCTCAGAGGCTCCTTTCTGCTTTCTCATTTAAACACTTAATGGGTTTCACCCTTTTAAGTGACACCTGCTGGAACTGTAATTGTGCACATAATTGCTACGTGGGAATGGAGGTGGGTTTATTTCCCAACGCTAGTGCTTCCCTTAGGAAAAGAACTAGTGCACCCATGAATATGTTGCCTGTGTCTTTGGAGTGGGGCCCTCAGTGGGCCTTACCCCTGGATGCAGGGCAGCTGGCCTGGGGGGTCTGGCAAGGAAAGAAGAAAATACGTACTGAAGCACTGAACTTTCCAGAAACCAAATATCTGGCATTGGGCTCAGTGAAGCCACAGGGCCTTGTTAAAATACCAAGAGGGGAAGACTAAAAATCCCATCAGAAGTCTCCCTGACTGGCCGGGTACAGTGACTCATGCCTGTAATCCCAGCACTTTGGGAGGCTGAGGCGGGTGGATCATGAGGTCAGGAGATCGAGACCATCCTGGCTAACATGGTGAAACCCTGTCTCTACTAAAAATACAAAAAATTAGCCAGGTGTGGTGGCGGGCGCCTGTAATCCCAGCTACTCGGGAGGCTGAGGCAGGAGAATCGCTTGAACCTGGGAGGCAGAGGTTGCAGTGAGCCAAGATATCATGCCACTGCACTCTAGCTTGGGTGACAAGGTGAGACTCCATCTCCAAAAAAAAAAAAAAAAAAGGAAGTCTCCCTGACAAGCATTCCAATTAAACTCTGAGAGACAGGGTGGCCCCCCTGTAGAGTACAAAGTGAGAGATGCAGGGTTGAGACCTGGGAGGGATGAAGTTCCTGCTGCTCTCTTCCCTAGTCATGCAGCCTGACACAGGGGAGTGCTCAAGACAGGGACACTAGGATCTTTGTAATAACACTAATGATAACAGTTAGCGTTGTCGGTAAAACTCTTGTTAATGACTGATCAAATGGAACTCAGGACAGGAAAGTTTGGGAAGGCAGAAAAATGGGAACTAAAAGCTGGACCAGGGGACAAGAAAACAGGCCTCCACATAGCTATAAATACATCAATATATGACTATAAATAGTTCTACAAGTGCATAAATGCATTTTGAGCTTTTCAGGTTCAAAAACTGATCACTGGTCTGTGGCTCTGTGGAAACGACTCTTTTCCTCATAACGAACACTCCCTCCTCCAGATGCTCTTTCCCTCCTTTCTTTGAGCTTTCCTAGATTTATCTGAACTCTGGTAAGAATGAGGACTTTTTTTTCTTTTTTTTTTGGCTGAACTTGTTTGCTCATTTAGATGGATTCCTTTGTGCCCTGATGCCTGAGGTTCAAGCTCCTCCTTCTCTGCATTCATACAACACATAGGAGAAAGCCACTGCTGCCCTGTAAGCAATGTGCTCGTCTTCCAAAAGTGTCTGCATTTCTGTTTTCGGGAGACTTGATTCCTGTAGGAAGGATACTCAGGGTTCACAGTCCCTGGCCTACATGGTACTCATTTGGGGAGTGAGAGACCTCTGATGCTGCCATGAAACCTCCGTTACCTGATACTGTGTGGAACAAAGGTGTACAATCAATAATAACACAGAGTACACAAGTCCCCAGATTTCCACGTCTCAGTTCTGTAGCACACATTGTAAAGGGAAAATGCACCTTGTTATTTGTGGAAATCCTTCAGAAGCCTGTTTGAGACATTCCTGCCTTCTAGTCGAAGTCTCCTGAATGCAATCTAAACTTTCCTTGATGGCTAAGGATCACGCACAGCTATTCTTTTTACTCTGCTCTATTACACTGATGCCCTTTGTGACTACCTTCTGCAGGGTTATTTGCTCCTAAATGAAATGGCCCCAGCATCATTTCATGCTTTTGAAGTTTCTGTGCTTTCTCTTTCTCGCCCTGTGATCTTCTCCCCGACTGTCAGCACTCCAGTATCACTTTGTGCTCCCTTTGTTGTGCTTGTGTCGGACAGTGAGCGAGCCCTCGGAACACAACTCTACAGCAGGACTTGGCTCACTGGATTCTCATTATCTGGCCACATCTGCGGCAGATACCAAATACCGGCTTTCTCAACACCCACTTCAACCTCCTTCCAGTGTGCTTTCTTTTCCACAAGGCTAGACAGCTGGAAACAATACACTGACTCCCTTGCGGCGAGACCCAAGTTCTATGGAGCAAATGCACCCACAGGATTGTAGAGGGCAGATGTTGTTACAGGAGGTGGTGACTATGCTCGGGTGCATTGGATCTTCCCACCCACACAGTGGTGGAGGTGTTTGTTTATCTGGACAGCTGTGGTGGAGGCTCTGCTGTCTCGTTCCTGGAATGTTGAGTCCCAAGGAGTGAGACAAAGGGGATTCCATTAAAAGAGCCCTACGCCATGCCAGGTACTTCTCTGGTTCTCTGGCAGCCAAGCTTGAGTCCCGGGCATTCCTGAAAGCTTTGCAGGCCACCTAATATCCTGTATTAAATCCTTTTCTGTTTAAACTAGACAGAATAGATTCTGTTGTCTGAAACTAAGAACCTTGACTGAGCCAACACCCGTCTGCCCCAAAACTGTAAACTCCTTAAAGAGAAGAGATTTTGTATATGTCTTTATCTCCCCTATGCCCCAAACATACTTTGCGCCTTAAAGACCTGTACTGACTGGATGACTGACCTAAGACAGGGTAGAGAGACAAGCTCCTTGGGAGGCCCCACCCACCACTGCCCTGATGCACTGCTGCAGTTCTGCTAATGCCTGGGAAATCAGATCACCTGGCTTATTAAACTCCGGTATAAAGTAAGCATAGGGCCTGGCATGGTGGCTCAGGCCTATAATCCCAGCACGTTGGGAGGCCAAGGTGGGCAGATCACTTGAGGTCAGGAGTTTGAGACCAGCCTGGCCAACATGGTAAAACCCCATCTCTACTAAAAATACAAACATTAGCCAGGTGTGGTGGCGGGTGCCTGTAATCCCAGCTACTTGGGAGGCTGAGGCAGGAGAATCACTTGAACCCAGGAGGTGGAGGTTGCAGTGAGCCAAGTTCACACCACTGCACTCCAGCCTGGGCAAAAGAGTGAGACTCCGTCTCAAAAAAATAAAAAAATAAAGTAAGCACAAACAAATCAGTTGTCAGTGTGGGTTGAGAGGATTTCGTATCAGAAAAATCTGAAGACTGCAGTGCACCGCCAAATTGAAATGTGTTTTGTCGGCTCAGAGGCTCTTTTTCGTTTCCTGCTTGGCTAGCTCTCTGCTGCATTCCAAATAGCTGAGGGACTTCCAGATCATCGAAGTTCTCTAACCATACACACTGTTAGTAACTCCTTTCAGTCCCCTTCCTGTCCAGATGTACAAAGAAAATAGCAAAGGGAAAAAAGTCCAACACTTCCTCACTACAGCCACCGAGCCGCTAAATCTCAGCAGTTCTGAATCATCAAACCTTGCATTTCTCATTAACTGCCCCTCATATGCAGCATTTTCAATTAAGCTGGGAGCACTGCTGTACTAATTATGTTATGATATTAGTCCCCGCAGATTAATATGCACTCACGGTTTGGGAGTGCTGTCTGAATTGTATTTCTCTATTTACCTGTAAGGAAGCCCTTCCTTGACTCGTCCAGCTGTCCTGGACTTGGGGACTTAGGGGGATGGGACCTGTGAGGGTTAATTTCATGTGTCAATTTGACAGGGCTAAGGAATGCCCACGTATCTGGTAAAACATTATTTCTGGTTGTGTCTGTGAGGGTGTTTCTGGGAGAGATTGGAGACCGCCCTCACCAATGTGTGTGGGCAGCACTCGGATCCCTTGAGGACCTGAATAGAACAAAAAGGCAGAGGGAGGGTGAATTTGCTCTGTGCTTGAGCTGGGAGATCCATCTCCTCCTGCCCTTGGACATGAGAACTCCCGGATCTCGAGCCTTCAGACTCAAAATGGGACATATTCCACTGGCTCCCCTGGTTCTCAGGCCTTAGGGTTTGGACCAGAACCACACCACTGGCTTTCCTAGGCCTCCTGGAAGGTGGAAGATCATGGGTCTTCCAAGCCCCCATAATTGCCAAACCTTCGTAATAAATCTGTCTGTCTGTCTCTCTGTCTCTCTCTCTCTCCTAATGGTTCGGTTTTCCTGGAGAACCCAGACTAATACAGGACTCAAGAATTAGGTGCAGGCCAGGCACAGCGGCTCACACCTGTAATCCAACACTTTGTGAGGCTGAGGTGGGTGGATCACCATAGGTCAGGAGTTCAAGACCAGCTTGGCCATCATGGTGAAACCCCGTTTCTCCTAAAAATACAAAAATTAGTTAGGTGTGGTGGCACATGCCTGTAATCTCAGCTATTCAGGAGGTTGAGGCATGAGAATCGCTTAAACCTGGGAAGCAGGGGTTGCAGTGAGCCAAGATCGTGCCACTCCACTCCAGGCTTGGTAACAGAGCGAGACTCTATCTCAAACAAACAAACAAACAAACATGCAAAAAGAATTAGGTGCTCTCAGTTGAGCTCTGTCTGCAGAGATAGCTCTGGTTACAGAAGGACCTGATCCCATGAAGCCACAGGTGAAACATCACAGGGCCCTCTAGGTGGGGCCACATTTTATGTTTCCTCTGCATCTCCACAGAGCCTTGTGCTCATAGAACATGCTCGGTTAACACTTTCTCATCAAACCAGTCTTGAAAAGTCCTACTGAAGAAACATGACAGGAAGCAATATGCTTTTTATCAAAAATATGTCTCTCATCCACGAAAAAATACAACCAGAAGGAAAAGGAAGTCATATTTGCTGCTGCATATTCTGAGTCAGACACTTCCAAAATACCTTGGCTCATTTAATCTTACCAAGTATCTTGTGAGGCAGGTGTTACCCTCATTTTATAGATGAGATGAACTGAGGCTCAGGAAGGTTAATTGCAGAGTGTGGGACCAACTTAGGAGATGGCAGAGACCTGGATGCATTAACTCAAGGGCCCATGCTCTGTCCAGTGCACCATCATTCATTAACTCTGAGATGATGGTGCATTGATAGAGACAGTGCATCACAGAGAAATGTAAGACATGTGTCCCTGTGCTCAAGAAGAACAAAAGAAACTAACAGTCATTTGCTACTAATAATCACTAATCATTGACATTCATTCAGCACCTACTACTTCTGGGGCACTCTGCTGAGTGTTCTACATGTTTCATTCTCATCCTAGCCCTGTGGGCTAAGCATCATTACCCCATCCCAAGAATGAGAAAACTGAGGCTTGGGTACTCAGCTATAAAGACAGGAAAGATCACGCCCAGAACTGAGGGACCACGTGACTTTGGGTAAGTCACTTCAGAACTCTCCAGGTCTGCTTCCTCATTTGAAAGGTAAGATTGTTGCAGTGATCAAATGAGCAGACATATGTGACATTATACTGCCGACTATCAGAGCCTTTCCAAATGCAAGGTACTCGTCACAGAAAACTATGGTGGTAAAGTGCTCTAGAGCCAGGCTGCCTGAGTTTCGATCCTGGCTTTGCTACTGAATAGCCGTGTGACCCTGGGTGAGGCACTCTCTGTGACTGGCTTTAGCTTGGTTTCCTCCTCCCTCAGGAGGGTGGTAACGGCAGCCACCTCATAGGGTCATTATGAGGACTGAATGACTGCTGCCCACAGAATTTAGTGCTGCTGTGCCTAGTCAAGAAGCAACAATGGGACTTGTGGATCCTTGGCACTTCCATGACATGGACTCTACCCTAACGTTGGCTGGGCAACTTACAAGTCCATCCCTTGATTTTAACAGGTCTGAGCAAGAATGTGGAAAGGCTACTGGTAACTACTGCCAGTAAATCAAATCCATCATAGGCCACCTCCTCCAGAAAGCCCACCTGGACTACGCTGTCCCATTGTGACTACTTCCTTGGCTGAATTTCTATGGAATTTGAAATTCAGAGAGATTAAGTAACTCATCCAAGGTCATACAACTAGTAAATGGTAAACTGGTTTACCATTTAGTAACCAGTTTACTAGTAACCATTTACTGGTAAGTGGTAAAGCAAGATTTCAGTCCGGCCATCTGACCCCAAAGTTTGTCTGCTATGCAAGCATGGGAATCTTATGTTTTTTGCTACCTGGAAAGTTTCAGCATTAAATCATCTTAACCTGGGGTCTTTTAAAAATAAATGATTCCATTAAAACCTTTCTCAACAGGCCATTTGCCTATAATTATTTTTTCTTTCCAGTTTTTCTACTTTTTTGGGAGTCAGTTTGAGTAATTTACATTTTCCCAGAAAATCACCTATCTTGCAGAGATTTTCAGATGTATTAGAGTACCACAGCACCTTGTATTGGTGCAATTTTAAATCACATCAGTTGCTTTATTTCTTTTTTCATATATTTCCTTCATTTTAATATTAGAAGTCATACAGCATACAGAGCAATAAGAAGTACACACATGAAGTGGTTTTAAAATGCTGGCCCCAGTGATGCTGACTGGCTTGAAAAGAAGGCAGAATGTATCTTTGATAAAGCACTCTTTTTTTCCAAGGAAAAATACCATGATGAGTTTGTTTGGATATGAAAGGGAAGGCCTCCTGGGTTTAGACAAAGAAGAGTTATATTGTTCTATCTAAGAAAGCAATGAATGAATCTGACAGTAGACTGCTGGAAGAGGGGTTTTGTGTGTGGGAGGGGGAAACCTAAAAGGAGGAAGGCAGGGAAGGAAGGCCAGGCAGCAAGATGGCATGCAGGGACGGGCTGGCAGTGAGACTTGGAGAGAGTGGGAGGGCCTCAGCATCCTGCAGGCTGTGTGTTGGGGCCTGCATGATTAGCTTTTAACATTAAGAAAATTGGTCACTCCGAAGTTGGAGGGGACCCCAATGAGACCACCAGGCTCACTCCTGAAATCAAAGGAGCTGCACATACCAGGAGAAGGAAGAATGTTTGAGTTTGTCACACTCTAAAGTGAAGCTTGATAGTACTTAAATCACAGAGTCATCATGAGAATTAAACAAGGTAAAGCACTTTAGATGCTTAGCATGGTGCCCACTCATTGTAGCCTGTCACTACACGCTGCGTGCACTTGTGCAGAGGGACAGAATCACTGATGATGTGTTCACACGAGAGTGTGTGTGTGTGCGCATGTGTGTGGTGGGGGCGGAGGCTGGGAGGCTTAAGGAGGGAATGCTCAGCCACCAGCCTTAAGAATCCCCTTGGGCCCAGATAGTCTCAAATCAACCCCCACTCATCTCTGAGCTGGTAAAAAACTAGCAAGCGGGTGGCAGGACCCTGGAGCCTCATATGGAAGGTGGCAGGTGGAATCTGGAACTGAGAAGTGACTCCAGCTAGCTCCTCTGTGACCTGGGATTGTGCAGAGCCTCTTTGGCAGCCCAGCCATAAGGCAACCAGCCTGAATTTCATTTCTGATCCTTGCATTTGGGCCCCATCTCAATTAAGATCAGTTAGAAGTCAATTTCACAGTGGCTGGTTTTTTAAGATCCCTGAAAAATGATAAGCTGGAAACAGGCAATCGCTTCTTTAGGAGCAGAGGCCTTCCTCGACAGGAGCTCAGATGCCTTATTTATTTATTTTGATTTGATTTTAATTTGGTAAATAATGTTTATTTAATTTTTTCTCTGATTTCAAAAGCAATGCATGTTCAGGAGGGAAAAACGGCTATCATATCCCTTGCCAAGCCTCAAACTAATGATGATTTTTTTTCCTTCATTGCCTGTGAGGCTTAAATAAATACCCAATGCTGATGACCAATAGTTTCCAAATATAGAAAAAAAAAAAAAAAAACGAGAAAGGTGGAAAGAAAAGAAGAAAAATCATCCAAATCCCACCACTCAGAGACAACTACCATTAACGGTTTGTGTGTGTGTTTTTCCTTCCTGTTATTTTTCTGTAATTGTTTTACATGGCTGAGTTCACATCGTGTGTGATTTTACATCTTGCAAAAGACAGGGTACAAAATCACCATAAGCATAACGTAAGCATTTCCCCATGTCATTAAAAGCTCTATAAACATCATTTTTAACGGCTACAAAATATTCCATTCTATGAATGAACCATAATTTACCTAACCAATTCCCTAAAGTAGAGCATTTAGTGGTTTCCAATTTTTCACTCACATAAATAAAGCTGCAGTGAACACCTGTGTGGATTCATTTTTGTCTACATTTCGTATTATTTTCTTAGGACAGATTCCCAGAAGCAGAATTACTGGGTCAAGGTATCCAGACATTTTTGAGGCTCTTGAGTCTTATTGCCAAACTTTCGTTCCCAAATCTGCCCCTTCCACAGTGTGTGAGGTGTCCCTCCATGCAGGCCTTGATCTGATGCATTTTTAAACTCTGTACCCTGGGAAGGGAAATTGCCACTGTCCGGGGCCTGGGGGCCAGGAAGGGTTTTCACTCCTCTCGCTCCCCTTGGAGGGTCCAGGAAGGTTCAGTGGATTTCCATCCCCCTTTCTGTTCCCCTCCTCTTGTCTGGTGCTCCCCTTTTGTTCCTGGCTTCAGTGCCTTTCATCAGGGGCACTGAGGCGGCCTTGTGTGCTCCTTGTCCCTGTCACAAATTCGTGAGACAGTAGGAGGCAGGGAACGGAGGAGGAGGTGTCTGTGTTTCAGGGGTCATTTTTAGCACTTTCCATCATTTATCAGACTCCAGATATTCTGTTTTCTCCTTTTGTGAGGCACCACGGTGTGCATGGGCTGTCTTATCGTTGTACTCGGACACATCTTGGCACAGTGGATTTTGCAGTCCATTTTGAATGGCACTGGAGCAACTCTCTTTCTGAATTTGTGATATAAAGTCACTGGATGTGCCCCAATCAGAGGGCAATGCTGAATTTAAACAAACAAACAAAAAAAAAAAATGAAACACTTCAAAGGGGAAACCCTGTGAGCCTTTCCAAGAGTAAAACGGAGAACGACAACAAAACGCTGCAGGGGATATTGAATCATGAAAATAAAACAGAAACACAAGAGGAGGGAGGGCTGCAAGAAAAGAGTCACTGTCTCCAGGGCGGGCCAGTGTCAGAGGGGACAGAAGGTCACCTGTTCCCCAGGGACAGGCAGGAAGAACGATGCCGAGAGCCTCCCGTGGAGCTGGGGCTGTGGGAGGCATTTTCCTAAACCAGGAGAACAAATATTTCCAATGCACTAATGCAGGGCGCTAACCAAGACGCTGAGGCTCAGATAAGTCGTATGCCAGCCAAGAGCAGGCGGCAACTGAGAGGCAGGGCAAGGACTCAACTCAGGACCAGCGGGGGCCCACATCCCGCGGTGCCTACGGCAGTGTTCCTCAAACTTAACGTGGATGAGATTCAACTGGGAGTCTTGTTAAAACGCAGATGTGATCCAGCAGGCCTGGGGTGGAGCCTGAGAGTCTGCATTTCCAACAAGCTCCCATGATGCTGATGCTGTCGGTACCGGGACAGCCCTTTGAGCAAGTCCTACGACCAGTGGTTCTTAAACCTTAGCAAGCAACAGAATCGCCCTAGAGAGCCCCTCAGAACACAAATTGCTGGGTCCCACCCCCAGAATTTGTGACTCAGAAGGTGTTGGATGGGCCTGAGAACTTGCATTTTATAAAAGTCCCAGGTGAGGCTAATGCTCCTGGCTCAGGGAAAATGTTCCAAGAATCACTGCCCTACTAGACTGTGGCTCTGCCGGGGGTGAGCAGGGAGCGGTTCTCGGCCTGCTCCAGTGCTGCTGCTTGGGCCTTTCTGTGTTCTGAAGAAGGAGTTAGGGCCTTGTTCTTGACAGGGTCTGGAAGTGGGATTGTTCTTGTCCTGAGACCCTCATCTTTTGGATGTGGCATTAGGAGGGATAGGGCCGTGTGTGTCCGTGTGTGCGTGTATATGTGTGTGTGTGTGTGTGTGGTGTGACAAGTCTCCAAAGCCCTTTTAATCTCCCTCCAGAACCAGGTGGTGATAGGAGAGGCCAGAGAATTTCTTAGGCAGCTTGAGGACTCACCCATAAAAAAGCCGCTTGCAGTGCATCAGTTATATTATGTTGTCG
The DNA here is from genome assembly GCF_043159975.1 of Macaca nemestrina. Taxonomy (NCBI): domain Eukaryota; kingdom Metazoa; phylum Chordata; class Mammalia; order Primates; family Cercopithecidae; genus Macaca; species Macaca nemestrina. Next base: position 78,469,797 of record NC_092136.1, read on the forward strand.
AACAGAGCTTCCTGCTTGTTGGGTCTTGGAGTTTAATAAAAAAAAAAATATTATGACTCAGTCCAAACTTACAAAAGTCCTTGGGGAATCTGAAATGAATCATGTTAAGCTCTTGTTATAAAACAAACAGTCATTTCTTTCACAAGCCTGTATCCACAGCAGACTAGCTGTAGAGGTGGGAGAAAGGAAAGGTGGGGAAAAGACTCAGGGCAAGGGGTGAAATTTTTGCCCAGGGTTTTCTTAAACAACCAGAGACCTCCCAGCTAAAGGAAGACAGAGCTCAAAGAGGCTGTGTGCAGATGAAAATGCTTCTTTAACGGTGGGCTAACCCTCTAACAGCAGAAGGTATATAAGGAAGTAAGGATTTAGAGGTCATCTCCTTCAGAAAGCCTTCCTTGGTTTTTCCAGGAAGAACGGCTCTAAACTTCTTTGGCTTTTAAACTATCTTTGTCACTGAGCACAGAAAGCCAGCTCTGTACATGCCAGCTGTTTATGGCCACAGTGCTCTCCTACTGGACGGAATCTTCTGAGCTGACTGGACGCAGGCACACCTTATCTCCAGAGTCGCCATCCTGCATGTGGAAGCCTCTGAGAGGCAGCAGAAGCCCCGCAGCCACTGCGTGTTGGATTGACTGATTGACTTGACAAAGTTTCTCGGTCTCCCTGTCTTTCTTCTTATATGGAAGGAAGAAACTTCATATGTTGTCAGAACCCAGATTACAGTAACAAAACTTGAACTAGGACGTGGATCAGTGCGCAGTTGTCAATAGGGCATTAGCCAGCATCAAAATACTTTCCTTCATGTAGAGTCCTGGCTGGGTGCCCTCCCTGGAGGGAAGAGTGAGCATATCATCCCTGGCTTCACCACCTACTAACTGGGGGACCTCAGACTGTCATTTTCCTTCTCTGTGCCTTAGTTTCTTCACCTGAAAAGCAGGGATAATAATGGAACCAATATTGCGTCATCTTGAAAAGGTTATATGAGATGTCACATGAAAAGTACATAGCATATAACCCTTTACAGAAAAAGAAAGGAAGACAGAAAAAGAAAAGAATTGGCCCAGCGCAGTGGCTCACGCTTGTAATCCCAGCACTTTGGGAGGTTGAGGTGGGCGGATCACCTGAGGTCAGGAGTTCGAGACCAGCCTGGCCAACATGGTGAAACCCTGTCTCTACTAAAAATACAAAAATTAGCTAGCCATGGTGGTGGGCACCTGTAATCCCAGCTACTCGGAAGGTTGAGACAGGAGAATTGCTTGAACCAGGGAAGTGGAGTTTGCAGTGAGCCGAGATTGAGCCATTGCACTTCAGCCTGAGTGACAGAGAGAGACTTTGTCTTAAAGAAAGAAAGAAAGAAAGAAAGAAAGAAAGAAAGAAAGAAAGAAAGAAAGAAGGAAAGAAAGAAAGAAGGAAAGAAAGAAAGAAAAGAAAAGCAAAACAGGAGATCCTAAATCTAAAAGAGAGAGTGAGTGAGAGAGAAAAAGAGAGAGAGAGAGAGAAAGACAAACAGTGCAAGTGGTAACGTCCTCACATAATTTCAGGCTGAAATTCCAGGATATATGTACTGAAAGGGTAAACGAGGGGGCCAGAGCATTTTTGTGAAATACAATATTCATCCAGAAAAGGACACAACACAAAATTATAGAGTGCTCAATAAATGTTAGCTGTTATTAAGACCCTATTCTGTGCTAGATATATGCTAAGCACATAAATGTCATTTCACTCTATCTTTATAAAACTTTAGGATATGACTTATTTCTCAGACTTTATAGCTGAGGAAACTGGGGCCTCCCTAGACCAGACTGGCAGAGTTGTTTCCCTACAGCATAAGTTAATGAAAAGACAAGTCAGCAAACTTTGGAAAATAATTTGGCATTATCTATAAAGCTGGAGATACCAGGCCTATGAACCTGTAATTCCTCTCCTAGGTATATACCCAATAGATCAGCATTCTCAAAACACTTGTACAAAAATGTCCATAGCACCATCATTTGTAACAGTCAAACACTGGAAACAACCCAAACCCTCTCAACAGTAGAATGGATAACTTCTGGATACCTGGATGATGGGGTATCACAAAGGAACACACTGGATCCACAATTTGGATGACTCTTAAAAAGATGACGTTGAGCAAAGAGGGTCACGTACAGAGAGATAGGTATTGGATGATTCTATTTGTATGAAAAATGAAAACAGGCAAAACAGCTGATTGTCTAGACACACATACTTAGAAGCCAAACAATAAAGGAAAGGAATGATGAGGTTCTCTGTGACATGTGTTACTACGAGGTGGAGGTGAGGGAAGAGGGAGAGGATTGTTTCTTGGGAGGAGCCCAAGAAAGCTTTGAGAATATTATCGGTGTTCTATTTTTGCCCTGGGTAGTAGTAACATGATGTTCACTTTACAATTATTTGTTGGACAGTACATGTATGTGTTGTGTCCTTTTCTGGATGAATATTGTATTTCACAAAAAAATCACCCTCCCCTACCCCTAAAACGAAACCAAAACGATAAGGCTTCTCTTCTAGAGGGAACTCCTGAATATCCCCAGAGTCTAAAGCTGAGACAATTAAGAACAGGACAGATGGAATTCAATGTACAAGAAGAATGTGGTAGCCGGGTGCAGTGGCTCATGCCTGTAATCCCAGCACTTTGGGAGGCTAAGGTGGGCAGATTACCTGAGGTCAGGAGATTGAGACCAGCCTGGCCAACATGGTGAAACCCTGTCTCTACTAAAAACACAAAAATTAGCCAGGCGTGGTGGCAAGTGCCTGTGATCCCAGCCACTCGGGAGGCTGAGGCAGGAGAATCGCTTGAATCTGGGAGGCGGAGGTTGCAGTGAGCCGAGATCACACCACTGCATTCCAGCCTGCACAAAAGAAGAAGAACGTGCTGATTCCAAGCCTGTGTAATGACCTTGAGGCGGGGCCTTCCCTTTCCGACTGCAGAAAGGGTCTTTATCCACGGCCACTGCTTATTGAGGACCCAGCAGTTCCAGACCCCGCATTGGGAGTTTACCCTCATTATTCCTGTTCCTCACAACAGCACTGCAATGCAACCGTTAATAATTTATTCTACAGCAACAGAAATATGTGAACATCCTCAAGGGCTTCCAGCCAGGAAGTGATGGAACTGGCATTTTACCCATGTTTGTCCCAGGACAGTGCTGCTGGTGACTACATGCTCTCCTATACTAGACTTACGTTCTGCAGGAAGGTTTGCTAAAACCAAAAGACAACTCAGTTGAAGGAATTTTCTGGACTTCCAAAGCATTTGAGCATTGCCTTAAGTTTATATGTTCTTTCCTCTACTGTTTTTACAGGAGAAGGAGAAACCGAGGGAAACTGAGGTAAAGGGCAATACACATAGAGTAGCCCATACCTGTGACCAGATCTTTGTAGGAGGGCATGGAAGCCCTGTCTACCCTGATGGTTTGTCCTCTGGTCCCTTATAAACACGCAGGGCTGGCCATCCATCTGGTGGAAGGTAGAAGAGCCCAAGATGACGTGGCTCATTGGGAGCTTTGTGGTGGCCTGCCTTAACTTAATGTCCCCATGTGTCCTCAGCTCCTCTGAGGCTCAGGCCCCTCAGAATGAAGAGACTGCCACTACCTTCAGAAGTAGGTGAGATACCTGTGCAAAGCTCCCCACAAGGTACCTGGCATAGGGAAGGCATGGGATAAATAAAGACTGGCTAACAGAGTGTTCACTCAATGGCCTACATGATTCAGGAGTTAGAAAAGAGGTCCTGCAAACCTCTCCTTCCTGAAGGTTCACAGAGTTCTGGGCATTAGAGCGAGTGAACCCCTCCCTTGTTGGCCGGGGACCACAGTATTACAGAATTCCCATTAGTGCCAGAGAACAACGTTTTGCTGGTCACACAGAGTAAATGTATGGAGAATCTTTCATAAGTGTCCTCCACACTTTGGGGAAAGTCTATTTTGGGCATCTCAACTGTATCTATAATTTCATCCCTAAAGTCATTTTGCACATCTTCCCAAGGATTCAAAAATAAAGCTCTATCCCATAAAGGCAGTAAAAGGATTTTCAGGGGAAAAAAGTCTTCAAATACTATTTTTAAAAAACCACACACACCTTTCTCCCTTCTCCTCCTGCATCTTCACTAGAGACCTTTGAGTTATGAAGTGCACTTAACACCATTAATTGCCATGGAAACTACAGCATCTTCTGCTCAATACGGTCAACTTTTTCTGCAGAGATTTTTTTTTTTTCCCCCTAGCAGAGACTTTGAATAATGGGCTGTTTTTGTTCCATTTGAGAGAAGACAAAGCTTCCCTCCCCCACCCATTCCTTGTGATGTGTTACTTCCTCTGGCCACAATAGTGACAGCAGACCCTGGTTACCAGGTTTCTAGAAGGCCAGGAAAGAGGAAGAGGAAAAGAGGAAGAAGAATATTTTCTGAATTTCAACTTTCCGATGACAGTACCTGTGGGATCCAGATATTCTCACCTGATCTTCAGCAATAATTTGGTCTTCAATTTATATTTGGCATCATTGACACAACCCTAGTAGCATGCAGTAACAATTATTTCTAATTCTTATTTGCCTGAGTGCTCACAATAAAAAACAATAGCTTTTATCTAGTACTTACTACCTACAGGGACTATTCTAAGTTCACTATGTGTGTTCACTTATTCAATCCTCACATCAACTATACAGATATTTATCACTCCCATTCTGCAGGTGAGGAAACTGAAGCACAGAGCTATTTAACCTACCTACCCACGGGCACAGAGCTAGTAAGCACAAAAGCGGAGATTTGAACATAGGTCCCTATAATTCCAACTCTAGCCCATGCATTTTCCACCATGCTTCTAGTCTACCTTTTAAAAGGAATGACAGCATAACCCCTCACCAGCAAGTAAATCATTAATGAATAGATTGAATCATAAATATTTATTAGGCCTCTGCTATGTGCCAGGGACAGTGCTGGGTTCTATTTCAAATTCATTTACCCAGCAAACTCAACCATCTGAAACTTTTCTGAGAAATAGGAATTATGCCAAAAAGCCTCTCAGCAACCCAAAGATATCACAATATTCACACGCTGTATTTATGTGAGAAATACTACACCAACTCCTTTACTTTCTCTATACACAATCTTAATAAGCTGGTCATTTAAAACCAGACACTTGGGTTTGAATTCCCAATCTGTCAATCCCTAGCTATGTGGCCTTGGGATTTATCTAACAACTCCCAGCTGGTTTCCCCATATTTAAATAGGAGCAATCTCAGGAAGTTTAAGATTAAATCAGAAGATGTACGTAAGGTGACTATTCCAGTAACTGGCACCAAATAGGAGCTGAATAGGCAATTGCTATGAGCAGTAGTGGTGGCATTACTCATTTATTACATAAACTCTTACTGTGCATCAGTAATTCCCAGCACACTGCCTATTTGTGCCCTGCACTAATTTTCTTTTCTTTTCTTTTCTTTTTTTAGATGGAGTCTTGCTCTGTTGCCCAGGCTGGAGTGCAATGGCACGATCTAGGCTCACTGCAACCTCTGTCTCCCCCATTCAAGCAATTCTCCTGCCTCAGCCTCTTGAGTAGCTGGGATTACAGGCTCATGCCACCATGCCCAGCTGACTTTTGTATTTTTAGTAGCGACAGGGTTTCGCCATGTTGGCCAGGCTGGTCTTGAACTTCTGGTCTCAAGTGATCTGCCTGCCTCAGTCTCCCAAAGTGCTGGGATTACAGGCATGAGCCACCACGCCCGGCCGGCACTAATTTGCTTCTAACAGAGTGCCTAGAAAATCAATTGTGAGGATAAATGAGATAATCCACATATAAGGCAAAGCAGGATGCCAGGCTCAGGTCAGGCATAGGTAGGAAGTGGCAGAGCTAGAATTTGAACACACATCTAGTGACTTTGAATCCTGTACCTGGGAATGACTAGATTGAAGACATTTGTCCCAAATGGGGAAGAAAGCCACACATTCTCAAGTCACTGAAGGCCAACCCCACTGTCCTGTGCACCTTTAAAAAAATATTTCAAAAGTTCTGCTGTAACTTTTGCTATTCTAATTGAGAATGTCTGGTTTCCAGGCCTTAAAAAAAGTAGCGATCCTGGCAAATATTGCCTTCTATCAACCCAACATTAGACACAATTCAATGTCTTAATGGCATTTGTAATCATTATGCCATGCTTCTAATTAAAAATTAATAATTGAAATTCTGATTATCACAGATGTCCATGGAAGGCAAACTTAGCAACTTGCTAGGCAAAGCTTAAACTCTCAATTGCTTTTTTAAATCAAATAGGTATCTGGCTATACAATTACTTAACAAACATGCATTTCTTGGGGCTATATCCTTGAAAGAGGTTTAAAATGAAAGGATCCACTAGTGGTTCTTTGAGAAGCTGTAAGTGTTGAACTTCTGGTTTTAGCCACACAGTAGACTGGTTTTATGGATCTCTCTTCCCACCAAAACCATATAGAAATGTGGTACCAAATGAATTATTAAGAAACATTTAACCAGAGCTTTAAGTGAAAGATCTGAAGACATAGTAGCCCAGAAATATATGAGACACAGGCATACATCTTAACAGCTAGAGGCTAGTTTTAACATCTATGTGGGGGAAAAAAGATGTAGCTCTGGGCCATGTGAGGCAAAGTTGAAACTAAGCTCTGACACCCTGCATAAGGTGTGGACCTTGGAAGGGTTTCCTCCCTCCATGTATGAGATGTTTGCCCATCCAGCTGCATAGGAAACCAATAAGCTTCCTTCTGCTCAGGACTTTGGATAGAAAAATAAATAGCCTATGATGTATAAAAACTCAAACCTGCACCACATGCAAGCATGAAGTTCAAATTTACATCACCTATGGGTTGCTAAAATCCTAAACCAAGAAATTAATGTAAAAACTGGCCTAGGACAAGTAGGACCTCTAAGTTGCTTGCTCAAATCAGGCACAAAATAGCTCTTTAGACTCTGTAGGGTCACTTTTATCACCTTGAATGCAGGGAAATCCCACTGGAAAAATGGAACAAAACAATATCACAAACTACATCACCTGAAAATGAGCTTACAAAAAAATTAGAAATCACCCAAGAAAACACTCTACCAGCAGGGCAACCAGAAGGTTTGACACCCTTGAAATACTAAAATACTCTGATAGATTATAAATATATGACAAAAAAAAAAAAGGAATAAAAATCATGTTAAAAGAATAAAACTATGAGAAAATAAAAGAAAGCTGGAAAAATAAGCAAATGAAACTTGAAAAAATGAAAAAAATGGTCACCAAAATTAAAATTCAGAAGCTGAATCAAACAACAGATTAAGTACAGCTAAGGAGATATTTAGTAAAATAAAAAATAGGCTTGAGGAAATTTCCCATAATGCAGCACAGGGAAATAGATGGAAAATATGACTGATCTGTCAAAACAAAACAGGGCAAATCAGAAGATCTAACATACAACTAATTTCAAAAGGAGAAAATGAGGGAGAGGAAACAAAACTATGGAATAAAAAGGGCAAAGAAAAAATTGTAACAGCTCTCTGAGTGTTGGTTTTCTTTTGCTTTCTGAAGGTGGCCGAAGAATTATGAAATAAACAGAATCTGTGGATTGAAAGCAACACAAGATTTAACAGTCATCCATGGGGAAAAGGATGCTGTGAAGCAGTTTTTGTTGTTGTTGTTGTTGTTGTTGTTGTTGTTGTTTTGATACAAAGTTTCGCTCTACAGCCCAGACTGGAGTGCAGTGGCGCGATCTCAGCTCACTGCAAGCTCTGCCTCCCAGGTTCACGCCGTTCTCCTGCCTTAGCTTTCCGAGTAGCTGGGATTACAGGTGCCCACCACTATACCCGGCTAATTTTTCTTTTTTCCTTTTTTTAGTAGAGACGGGGTTTCACGATGTTGATCAGTCTGGTCTCAAACTCCTGACCTCGTGATCCGCCCGCCTCGGCCTCCCAAAGTGCTGGGATTACAGGCATGAGCCACTGCGCCCGGCTGAAGCAGTTCTACTCTCTAGTTTGTCAGCCAGAAAACTAGGGCAACTACTGGATACTATGAACTACCTATAGTGGAAGATTGAATCATTGGTCCTAATTCTTTACCCTTCTCCTTATGCCCTTTGCCTTGGACTTTTCAGTACTCCCGACTACAGGTGGAGTACATTTCCCCACCTACTAGGGAGCTTGACCTCTCTTCCTTCTGCTGCCATGAAAAGAATGTGCCCCAGCTCTCCTGCGGGTCCAAGGAGGATGAGAGAGTCACGGAGCAGACCTGGATCCACCTGCTGATTGGAGTTAAACCCCTGAGAGCCCAGTTTAGATCAGCTGACCCTCAGCTCACTCCCAGACACATGAGTTGGAGTCAATGATTGTTTAAGCTACTGAATTTTCAAGTGTCTTGTTAATGCAGCACGATTGTGACAATATAGTTGCTTAATACATATACTATATCAACAGATTTTAGAATTCTGAGATAGACATTGTTACCTCCATTTTATGGTGAAGAAAAGACAAAGGCTCCAAGAAGGAATGCAACTTACCCAGTGTCACATGAGAGTAAACTCAAGAACTGAGGCTTATTCTGTCTGTGAAGCCCAAACTTTTAACTTCTGTACCAAGTTGCTTCTCAGCAAATGTTTGTTGGATTAATGGATGAAAGGACAAAGGAATAACAGCCCATCCACTGGGGCCAAAAACATAAACTGCATTCACTCAAACTCACACTCAGGGCCTGACCACCGTAAGGTCTGAGCAAACTCATCAATGTTCCCAAAGAGGCTCATTTTCTTTTTATGAGGTGTCTGCTGCACAAAGAGCTTGCCGGGAAAACAAATCCCCTTCATGCCGGGAAACAAACACTGCACTGGAGTGGAAAATAATCGCAGCCTGTCAGACTCCTTGGCATGCTGATGATCTTCATGGTCCAGCAGATGGTGTCAAGGATGTGACCTCCGGAGGCTCACAATAGGCAGTCGAGGAAGCCCTCATCTAAATGGACGACACAGAGTCCCACAGCTGATCTGCGTCTTAGTGCCTGGTACTTTAGCAGCTGCTAGGGAACTGTCTGAGTGGTATAGCTTCTCCTCTGAACCGATGGGATCCTAAATAATTAATCGCCCTGTTTTATGTGGGGTGGGAATGGGAAGACCATTCAAGAGGCTACAGAGGTTTCCCTGTTTAAGTAAGAGAGGATGAAGATGTTTAGACCTTCATCCCTCCCCGTTTGATTCACCATCTCAAAGTAAACTGAAATAAAATCAATGACGAACTGCTTTTGGTTTCATAAAATTGTACTTTAAAACTTATCTCCAATCCAGTAGAAAAAAACAGACAAAGAATATGAACATTCTATTTACAGAAGAACAAATACAAACAGCTAGCTAGTAAACATATGAAAAGACACTTGGTCACACTGATAATTAAAGAAATGCAGATCAAAACAACAATAAAATTACATTCTTTTCCCTATCAAGTTGGTGAAAATGGAAAAGCTTGATAATTTTCCAGTGTTTACCCATAGGAAAGGGGCATCCTCATATGCTGTCGATGGGGGTGTCCACTGGTGAAACTATTTTGTAGGTCAATTTGGCAATCAATACCTATCACAATTTAAAACTTTTTGGTTCATTTATTGTATTATTAGAATTTACTCTCCACTTACACCCATCCCCCAAAACATGACAAAATAGGAATATGAGATTATTAAAGAATTACCTGTCACAGCCAAAAAACTAGAAAAACCTAAGTGTCATTGAGCAGAGACTGAGGTAAACAATGTATGGCACATTCAACAATGGAAAAATACGCAGCAGTTAACAAGAGTAATTAGTTTTGTAAGGACTGATAATGAAACACCTCCTGGGTATGCTGTCAAAGGGAAAACCCAAGAACAGAGGATAAATGACCTCTTTGGTATAAATAAAATATGAGCCTACACTTTCTTTTATGGAAAAATAGCAGAAAACTCTTTTGCTGTGGCCACCCTTGGAGAGAGGCAGCTAAGAAGCCGAGACCAGTCATGCATTCTTTTCTATCTTTCTGGACTCTGCACTTTCTGACCATGCACATCTACTTTTTTAAAGTTAACAGGAGTTACTGGGGCAATGAGATTAAAGGCCATTTTATTTTCCTTACCCTGGCACACATCAAAAATCTTTTATATTAAGTGCTGCCACTGAATATAGTATTAAGTGTTAATATTATATAATGTGTTCAGTGCCACGCTGGTGAGGTTAGAGTGGAGGACATTCACATACACAAGCAGCTGGTGTACAGGAAAGGACCTAGAAGGAAAGATAGTGTTAACCACCCCAGTGGGTTTCTTTGACAAGCTTGAGTTGTTCTTCCCTGGGAATAATCAGAAAAATAAGAAACTGGGGCTTGGGAGGTGGAAGGAGACAGTGGAGGTCGGGGGAGAATTAAAGCTTTTCTGTGCATCCTTGAGAGCCATGGAGGGGACAGAGGCGAAGTCTTCCCAGTTCTGGAAGGGCATCCTGTGCCTTGCAGATGACAAGGAGCCCAAGCGAGAGGGTCCCACTGGGCTTGTGGGGCATGGGCAGCAGCCCCGCTGGGTGACCAGAAAGCTCTGGAATTCACCAAAGAAGTGGGGGCATGGTGCAAATCTCCCCATAGTTAGGGAGGCTGAAGAGGAAAAATAAAGATGCCTATTTTTCCATCTCAACTGTCCAAGTTTATTTTCCTGTGGGACTCTAAGCTGCAGAGTACAGGTGACCCCTCTGTCTCCTTTACACTCTGCAAAGTGACAAAGGCTTCCAGCACGGTGCCCAGTGCACAGAAGGACCTGTGTATGAAACGCATGGGATGCTGACACTGTCTTTGCAGTCCAGCCTCTCATGTTCCTAATGCCTCCGTATCTTACACAGATCCCTGCAAGACTGCAGCCAGGTATCCTTTAGAGCCTAGAGTCGGCTGGCAGAAGATATTTATACATGCAAAGAAGCTCAAATAACTCCACTTGGAAAGCCTGACCTATTTCACCAGTTAGTGATATCTGAACAATAAAGATTCATTTGACTTTATTAGATCAAATGTAAAAATAAAATTAAAATTAATTAAAAATGACAGCATACAGCTCCTTACAAAAACACCTTTGATGTGCATTCAACACATTGAATAGCTAAAGTTAGGGAAGCCAATGAGTTTTCAATTATCCCAGCTACTGGCAGAAAGAGATAACATGGATAAAAGAAATCCACAGATAATCAAAATTAAAAATCCTTTATTCTTTCTTTCCATTTCAACTTTTGTTCCAACACAGTCTTGTTAAGACCTATAAGGAATGCTCAGGTTTGTTTAATCTTTTCTTCTGTCCCTTTTTCTATTGAAGTAGAGATGTAAATAAGGTAAGAGAAAGTGGCCTGTCCTGAGAAAGCACTGTGTGTTAGAGCAGAGCTGGGCTGGACAGTCTTTGCTCCTCCAGCTCTTTTCTCTACCCTTTGCTGCCCTTTCTGTGCCCCAGGAGGCTGAGCTTTTGGGGTAATATCAATGTATTCCTTTCTCTTTGACTTCTGGTTAGGGTTAGGTAATTGGAGCCACCAGCCTCAGAGGAGAGAAAAGAGAGAGGCTGCGTTGTTTATTCCCCCAACTCTTCCCTGCTAGGCTATAGTTGTTAGTAGTGGCTTCTTTCTTCTACCTAAGACATGGCTGCCGTCCAGCATCTTCTCCTGTAGCCACAGCTCTCAGTAACTACTACTGCCCTTTCCTATTTAGGCCTAGGGGATAGTAACAGTTTCCTGGTGTTGCTAATCCTGGGGTGCTGCGCTATCTCACTGGCTTTCTGAAACCCTGCTCCTCACTCAACCCTCCTCAGTTACTCCATTTGAGTGCCCATCAGTTCCCCCCACCTGTCATGTATTGTAGCACTTCATGTCCTCATTTTCCCCAGAAGCGGAGAGCCCGAAAGAGGATAACTGCTTTGCCTCAGGTCACATCACTAGGAATTGGCAGAACCAGAATTCCAAGCCAGGACTGCCCAGTTCCAAAGCTTGGAGATATGACAACTCGATTTCACCAATGGGAAACCGAAGCAATCAGTGAGAATCTGCAAAATGGTGTCACCTACGAGAGGACCATTTGAGTTTCCATCTCAGAGTTGAAAGGGTTCAGAGGCTGGATCTTTAAGACTGTCCATGCCAGGTTTGTCTGGACCTATTAGGAATCCTGCTGTTTATCAATGACTTTGTCTCTTGGATTTTAACTTTTAAAGGTCCTCTCTCATTTGTGGCTCCCGGACTCTGAGCCTCACAAGGGGGACTTTCAGATTTTGGGCTGTCATTGGGTGATAGGGCTTTCTGGGAATAGGGCTTGAGAGTGAGGTGGAAACTGAGGTAACTAATCATGTCCTCATTCATCCATCCATCTGGTCAATGTGCAATTACCAAGGGCCTGTGGAGTGACCAAGATGAGCAAGACATAACAGATGGCTCCTCACCTAGTCAGGATCAGTGACAAAGGCTTCCTGTAGAAAACAACCCCTGAGCTTCAATTTAAAGGGTAAGCAGGAGTGGGCACAGTGTGGATATGAGAGACAGAGCAGTGAATGAAGGAAGGCAGGAGCATTCCAGGCAGAAGAGGTGGCCTGAGCACAGGATGCATGCAGGTGATAGGAGATGGGCTGGAGGGGCACACATGGACCAATCATGGTGGACATTGTTCAGGGCACTAAGGAACTAGGCCTCCATTATTAGACTGGGGCCCAGGGTCTGGGCCAGCCTAGTAGCTTCTCAATCTGAATGTTGTATCCCAAAGGGCTGTTATGCCACTTCTTAAAGAATTAAAAAAAAAATCCCCAAACCTATTTAGAAGTAGAGATAATAGTTCAATGAACCCCTATAGACTCAGCATTCAGGACGCTGCTCCTTAATCACCTCCAGTTTCAGGTCAAGATTGAATCTAGTGCCTGGAGCTCACCCAAGGATGTGGTGCAAATGTCCTCAGCTAGAGGGAGAGGACACAAGCCAGAGGTGTTCCTTAAGCCTAATAGAAACAATGGCCAGCAAATACTGATCCACTTGCTTCTTTTCAACTTCATCTTAGAAGGATGGAGGGTGGAGGGGCCCACAGCTAATGCAACAAAAGTAATAAACTAGAAATAGTTGACACGTGTCTTTGACACACAGGCTGCCAAACCATCTGCCAGGCAGGTTGAGAACCTCCTCTAGTAGAGGTTTCTGGAGTAAAAAAGAATACACAGGCTATCAGAGCAGGTCACACAGAATCTCACACTGACCCATTATTAAGGCCACCACATATGCTGCTCAGAAAAGGAAATTTTAAACTGAATTTGAGACCAAAGAGCATCCTGACTCCACAAATGCTATCATTAAGGATCATCACAGATAATGTGGTTTTAATTAGAAGGGCTGAGGTACTGGCAAACGTTCAAAAGACTTGTCATGTGAGAATCCACCAGCACCATGGCGAAAACAGCCCGCAGAATGAGAGCCTGCTCAGGTGCAAGAGTTTAAGCCTTCTTCCTGCAAACACTTGCGAGGTGAGGGGTTCACTCAATCCGTGGTACAGACTGGTTGGGTGGAAAACTTGGTGTTATCCCCCTTACATTAATGAGAAGAGGAGGAGAATGGTTCGGTGTCTTGTCACTTGCTGAGGTGGAAAGAGTTTTAGAGTCAGACCAATAGGCCTTTGGAGTCAGATAAATAGGCCTCTCTATTAGTTATGATGATGAGACCTTGGACAAGATGCACAAACTTTCTGAGCCTTGATTTCATGTGTAAAATGGAGACAACTACATCTACATTCTGCAGGGCTAGCCAAAGGTTTAAGTGAGTTAATGCATCTCCACACTGGTACAGGTGACCTATTATACACTGGATGGTCAGAAAGCATTACTTTCTTCCCTTTCCCAGCCTCCCCAAGCTAGTAGGCAGTGGGGCCTCCATTCAAACCCAAGTCTTTGTGAATTCTAAGGCTGGTCCCCTTCAATAACTCTATACAACTTCTCATCCTTCCTTGGCAAGGGCCAGGACAGGGCTTTATTTCACAAGGGTCAAGTGTGCAGTAAGCAAAAGTGGCCTTGACTTGTAATACACCAGTTTCCAAATGTGAGAAGTTTCTTGCCTGCATCTCTAAATCCTATCAGCTTCCTGCACCAGGGAATCTTTACTGACAGTGAATGCATTAAATACCAATAGATGGCTGGACTTCTGAGCACATCACATAATCCTTGTCTGCTAACGGAGCCAGGGGCTTAAGCAGATGCAGTTATTTCAACCAGGGAGGCTCAGGCAAAGTTGTTTGTCTCTTTTTAAGAAGTGCTCCCCCACCAGCTCCCTGGCTCACTAGAATGATGTGTCTGTCATTTATTCATGCAAGCCACCCACCTCTCTAGGCAGGCAAATCATCTTTATGCTCATCTGAAGAAAAACATGCCTGAGATGAGCAGTCTGAAGCTGAGTTTCAGTCCTGGTCCCTCCACCTACTAGCTGTATGGCCAGGGATAGTTTCTTCACTTTTCTAGTTCATTCCAAAATAGTGAAGATCACACATATTTGGTTCACAATGCAGAGAATTACAGTGCACTGGGCCATGTGCTCAGTGTTAGATGAGCTCATATTTCTCCAAGGAGTTGGAGGGTGTTCCTAGGACAGAAGTAGGCATGCCATAATGAGGATATTGCTTGGCCAAAAGGAGGGTTTCATCAGTTATGTACCTACGCAGACTACTTTGCACAGCTTGGTGGGGGATCAAATAAGATATAGAATGTAAAGAGTAAAGTACTGTTCAAAAGTAAACTAGTATGAATTCATACATCTATGCATCTACCCATTCACACACTCTTTCCTCCACCTATCCATCTAGTTCAACAATAAATATTTACTATCTATTACATGCTAAGTCCTAGGCATTGGACATGCATCAATGAAAAAAATATGTAAAAATTCCTTCCCTCCTAGAACATACATTCCAATGAAATCTACCTATCCATCTTCATCTACCCAGCCATCTATCCATCTATCCATGCATCCATCCATCCATCCATCCACCCACCCACCTACCTACATACTTACTCACCCATCCACTCATCCATGCATCTACCCACTCATCCATCCACCTATCCATCCATCCATCCCTCTACCCATTCACTCCTCCATCCATCCATCCATCCATCCATCCATCCATCCATCCATCCATCCATCCATCCATCCATCCCTATACCCATGAACTCAATCACCAAGTATCCATTGAACATCTACTATGTACTCACTATGGCACTGGGTACCAGCAAGCAATTAAAAGAGAAAAAAACTCAACAACTGTCTTTTGTTGCCATTTACTGTAGTAACCCAAGATGGGTCAATATCACATCACTTGCTGACAAGATCCCTGGGCTCTGAGCATCTCATTATGGCCACTTATCAGAACCACCAGTTAAAGAGCTCTGTGATGCAGGAAACTGTTAAGAATCGAATTAGTGAGATACAGTGAGCCCTGCCAACTGGAGGGCTGTGGGCAGTGGAGAGAAGTGGCTTTATGTGGAGGTTACAAATTTTTTATAGAATGAACAAACATTGTGCCTCAAACATAGTTGTACATCTATTTCTCATGTGAGAATAGATATTGTTGTGACAAAATATAACTTCATTTAAGGGCATTGGTGAACCGATATCATTACTTAACATCAGAGCTGGGACTAGGGTAAGGTGAGCAAGGCACCAAGGGTGAGAATTTTCAGGAGGCACTGAGTGCTGACCCTGCGGTGGCTCCACCCTGATGGCGAGTGCCTCCTTAATTTCTACCCCAGGGTGCCTCACCTACATCTTATCAGCAGTATATTAAGAACATCCCTTTAATGAACACATTCCATATGTCTGGATATGTGCTATGTGTACTTTGTGTATATTGACTTACTTAGCTTTTACAACCACCCTAAAAAAATAGAGATTGTTAGCTCCATTTTACAGAAGAGTAAGCTGAGGCTAAAGAAGGCATATGATTTACTTCAGGTAATGGAATCATGAAACCCATGGAATCTAGATCTGTCTGTTTTCTGACCAGAGAACGCTTCAGGGGCAGGATATCTGCCTTGTTCTTCCTTGTTGCCCAGTGTGCAGTAGAGGGACTCAATGGACATGTGACTGTGGACTCCAGAAATCACCATTTGCTTTAATTCAACTCCCTTCTTCCTCCTCAGGCAGCACGCCTCCTGGTGCCAACTCAAGGCTTTCCAAGGCTGTACCTCATTATTGCCAGAAGGGCCCTCCCACCTGCCCAGTATCCCCTACTCCTGACACAGACTGGCCTGAGGTTCTTCTGGGGATCCAACCCCAGATAATGCCAAGTCCTCCCACAACCCACTTCATTCTCACAGCTCCTTGACCAAAGGGACAACTGGGCTATGAAAATGATGCTTCCTGAGCTTGGAATTTTCTTCTTGGAAGCAGAGCAAAAGAAATAGAAGA
Organism: Macaca nemestrina; assembly: GCF_043159975.1. Lineage (NCBI taxonomy): Eukaryota > Metazoa > Chordata > Mammalia > Primates > Cercopithecidae > Macaca > Macaca nemestrina. The sequence continues at coordinate 78,486,217 of NC_092136.1, forward strand.
AAATGAGGCAATTTAGAGATCAGCCAAGTCAATTTGTAATAACCTGGGTTCTAAAGTGGCTATAATTGAGCGACAATTTGCCATGAGGCACAGGGGCCAGTATTCCTATTTGCCTTGACCCGGCAGGTGTGGAGAGGGCGGCTGTCTAGTGGGTAATTTCTGACCTGAGCCATGCAGACTGGACCTTTTGTGTGGAAAGTTCACTGGGAAGTACCTCCGTGACTGCTGAACACCCCCTGACCCTGGGTCCAGACATAATTTCATACTTGGAGATCGACCTCTGCAGAAAAACTGCCTCCATGCTTCTGTGTGGGGAAAGCTGATAGATCTGACCCCACAAACCTGTACCAAACCCTGCACCAGGGGCTGTGGAATGGACATTCATCAGACACAAATGCTCTTCCTGGCCCCATGCTAGGCCTGTTCCTGTGAATTCTTTCATGTAATGCTCGCCATGATTCCATGAAATGCTGGGGGAAGGGTCCTAGTTTCTTTGGGGGATGATGGAAATGTCCTAAAATAGATTGACTTGGCTTGGGAATGAGCCCCCACTGTATCTTTGGCTCTACATGGAACCCCACACCAGAAACCCCTGGGGACAGCTCCTCCCACCCTCCTTGGGTCTGGAGACTGGGCTGGGAATGCACGGAGAGAGCGAGCTGTGGGTTCTGTAGGATGTGATGGCTTCTACATTTTTTTGGACTGTTTTTCTTTAGGAGGAGGAGTGCCATGGGTTTGGAGATGAAACCATTTTAAAAGCACAGATCTTGACAAAACAAAGCCAATGGCTTCTTCCTCTGCAGCCTCTCAAATTTCTTTCCTGAACCCCAGAGACAAATACTGGGGCAGGCCTCTGAGTCCTTCCAAAGAAAGATGTTATGCTGCCAACATTTGGTTTCTTATAACCTCTGGATGGATGAAAGCAAGTCATATGCGTGGTCCATGGGGACGCCAAAGGGGCCTGCGGAGGAACATGAGATCACAGCTCTGCAAGGATTTTCTTATATTTTGAAGAAATAGCCTTCGGGATAGATTACTTTTTCTTGAGGCAGAGACCATATGATGGAAGACAAAAGCCTCAGAACTAGGAGTCTGAAGTTTCAATGGTGTTTGAGTACCCATCACAGGCCAGGTGCCGGGCCTGCATCTTCTGAGACACGACGGGTCCCAGCTCTGCACTGAACCCAGGAAAGTCTTGGAGGCTCAGTTTTCTCACCCACAAAATGGGATCAATAATGACGCCTGCTTCACTGGGCTGCTGTGAGAGGGCATGGAAAGGCTGCAGGGTAGCAAAGTGCTGTGTGGTGCACAGTTTATGGGTGCTTTTCCTGTGTTCTTTCACAGGCTGTATTCACGGAGCCCAGCCATTGATCCGACACTCCAATCTGGACTTCTCTTTGAAAATTACCAGATTCAACAAAAAACATCTGGCTCAGGATAGGGAGCCCCCAAGGAAGTGGACGCCAGTCCTGACGATTAAATTACTACTAGCCCTTGCTAGAACTGAAAACAAATTTTGTAAGTGTAAACTGCTCATTCCATCCATTTCCCCTAGTCTTTGAAGATCAGTCTCTTTCCCACCCCCATTTCCTCACTACAGCAAGAAGAGATGCTTCGGAAATGAGACCTCAAGATGTAACTCTGAAAACAATTTAAAAAGGAATGTGTGACCCAGCAAGTGGCAGAAGTGCTTGGAGAAGCAGCTTGGTGTATTAGGTTTAAAGAGCAAGACTTAGAGTCAAATCCCAGCTAAGCCTTAGGCTGGCTGTGTGATCCTAGACACATTTCTTAACATCTCTGAGTCTTTTAAGTATCTCACCTATAAAGTGAGGATAATGATAATTACATGGAAGGATATCTTCAAGGAAAAAGTGATACATAAAAGTGACTAATATAGGCAGTGCTTAATAAATATTCCCTGAATTGAGTAATTGAATCAGTGCAAGCTATCTCTTCCCCTTCCCTAACACTTTTGCTGAAAGCTCAGCTTTTGTGGCTCTCCCTGACCACCTGCCCAGCACAACATTCTTTTCCAATGGGCTCAGTGGCGAGAGGAAGATGGAAAGCATTTGGCCAGAACGCAGACCTCATTAACTCCCGTGTCTCTCCATCTGCTATCTATCAGGAACCCAATGCATGGAGGCAGGTGACCAATAAAAGCCCTCACGTTTCCCTTTGTCTCTGGGCCAGTGCATGACAGTGCAAAGCTGTCCACAACTGTGGGCCCTGTCAGGGCTCTGCTCTGGCCTTGTGACTCGTAGCAAGAGCAGAGACTTTGCTGGGCTGAGGAAAAGGAAGCTGAGTTCACAGCCAACTCAGAGGCAGCAGCTGGGCCCAGCTGGCCTTGTCTGTAAGTCAAGGGGGAGTCTGAAAAACCAGCAAATGGCACCACAAACACGGTGAAGTAAGGAGGTCATTATGTACAGCACAACAATCTATGATTCAAATGAGTTTCTTTATTTCCCGAGGGCATTGAAAACATTGCTTGATTTACAAAAGTGAGACGTGCACTCTAGTTTTTCCAGAAACATGGAGTTTGCAGAAAGAAAGGTGCAAAGCGTCCATGCAGACAATAAATGCTCAATAAAGTGTAAGCTGTTGTTATTACAGAAAATGTCTGCTGAGAACTCCTTCACACTTGTTGCAGGTGGTATGTAGGTTTGCCCCTAAATGTCCAGGTAGCCAATGGAAAGTAGTAAACATGATTAGTTTTAATCAGCATCACAATTTCTAAAGTCTAACAGTAATCCTAGTACCCCAGGACCAGCACCACTGTTAATGCTACTAAAACCAGAGACAAATACAGCTCTCTCTTGGTATATGTGGGAGACTGATTCCAGCACACCCTCCAGTTTATTGAAATCTGTGCAAACTCAACTGCGTATGAGAAAAGTAGACCTAGATCTCCCTATGTATGGCCTATGGGGCTTCGCGTCCCTTGAATATGGTATTTTCCATCAACATTTGGTTTGAAAATAATCTGTGTATAAGTGGACCTATGCAGTTCAAACCCACATTGATCTAGAGTCAGCTGTAGCATCTTCCGTAGGTCCTCTAGAATGGACATTGTGTAATGAGAAAAAAAGAGATGTTCAAGTAGGAAACGCAAGGGCTGTTTTGCTGATGCTGACCATTGCTCTTACTTATCAGTGTCTGACTGTGAAGAAACTATGCTACCCTTCTCACTGAGATACCAAGGGAGCAGTGAAAACATGGCTGGCACGGGTGCTTTACAATCTCAAGCCACCCGGGCTCAACATCTATCTTTTGACCTTCCTGTTTTGTCACTAGCGGAATTAGAGTATTATTAATCAACCAATCAGCCAAATAAGGCCCATTACCATTAAAGAAGAGAAAGTAAGCTTTATTTATGCAATTATAAGGCATTTACAAAACAAAGGGATTATTATTAATACTTGAGTCTGGCAATCTTCCCAGAGTGGTAAACCGACAAGGGCTTTGTTCTTGAAGAGGCAACATAGCAGTTACAGATTCCTGTCCTCTTGCTCTAAGCTCAGGGTGTGTGGCAATGCCTCCTGAATATTCAGGGAAGGTTCTGAAGGCCTCCTGTTCCCCTCAGTGTTGTTTGGGGAAAACATCAGTGGATTAGGAGGCTGGTATACTATGTGACCCTGGCCCAAACTAACAGACTCTCTGGGCCGTGGTTTCCCAGCAGTTACATGTTGGAAATGGGACTAAAATCACTGGGTAGGACTTTTAGAAAATACTTGGGCCCAATTCCCATTTCAAACCAAGGGAATCAGAATATCTGAGGGTGGGGCCCCAAAACAGTATGTTCAAAAAGTGTTCTAGGTGATTCTAGAACATAAGCAGGGGCTGCAAACCATGACTTGGATGACCTCTAAGTCTATTCTGTTTATACCTCTGGTCTTGTCAACACTTGGGACTTCTCAGAGACACCTGTTCCTAGGTTATCAAAGGCAAATGTATGAGTGGAGGCAGCCAGGTGTGGGGCCAAAGGTGTTCAGCTGCCTGGAGACAAAGCATAACACTTGCCTGGGTAGATTGCTTTTTTGAGATACAGCACAGGAAAAATCAAATGGCACGCACAGCCTATGGCTCTCAGTTTGACACCCCGGACAAACTGACAGATCCCAGTTCCTTTTAGATGGCTAGCTCACTGCCTTGTAATGTGTGAAACTGCACGCTCCCTGGTGACATGGGCCATTTCTTGTTTGACTTTATATCAGAAGCCCTAGGCACATGAATGAATGGGTGAGTGGGTGGGTCTCGGACATTCCTTGATTCTTCAGGTTCACATGGCCTGATAAAGACTTTAGGACTCTAGGCCTGCACTGTTCAATACGCAGCCATTGGCCACATGTGACTATGGAGCCCTTGAAACGTGGCTAGTCCAAAGTGTAAAATACGTATCACATTTCAAAGACTTAGAGTGAAAACAAGAATTTAAATTTTTATTGATAAATTTTTACACAAATTACATGTTGAAATGATATTTTGAATAGATTGTGTTACATGTAGGATTAAAATTAATTTCCCCTGTTTCAGTTCATTTTTTAAAAATGCAACTACTAGACAATTTAAATTTTATATTTCCATTAGAAAGTGCTGCTCTGAGCCATTTTTCTTTCATTGACTTTTCATCTATGTATCCATGCCATCCTTTTGTGTGATTTTTTTTTTTAAACATCTTTCTCCTATCAATAAACGCTATCTTTCTCTCTTCTCATCTTCTGGTAGGATTGTAATAAAACAGTATGAGAGATAGGGAGGAAACAGGGCTTCAGATTAAAAACCTAGTCCTTCTCTCAGCCTAGGAGGTTATGCTATCTGTTCCCATATCTCACCTTCTATCCAGGGTATTTTCTTGTAAATGACCATGGCGACTGTCTCAGCTCCCTCCCACAAAGATTTCCGCTCCTTTCCTACTCTCAGAACTCTTACTCATCCTTCAAGACCCAGATCAAATGCTACCTCCTTCTGGGAAGCCCTATCTGATTTCCCAGACGGAGTAGGTAGCACCCCGCTTGCCTCTCCAGCACTCAGCTCTTATTGCTGTTGTAATACTTCTCCCAGGGATGACTGTGATTCTTTGACTAGATGGTTTACTTCATAAGACTTATTAAGTGCAGGGCTGATCTACTCTGTGTTCCTAAGGTCTGACTCAAGATCTGACACGTGCTCAGTAAATGTTGGATGAATGGATAGATCTCACGCATCAAGGGAAATATCTTTATATATTCCTTAATCTTCTCAACAAATATCTACTGCATACCTACTATGTATCAACCATACCAAGCACACTCTAGGCACAGGGAATATTGCAATGAGCAAAATAGTCAAAAATGCCTGCTTTTATGGAGCTTTCCAGCTTCTGCTAAAATGTACCTTGCATCATCCTAATGCCCAGATGTTCAATAAATATTCACTAATGCTGCTGTTGAAGAAGAGGAATGGTGCAGGCAGGAGGAGCTCCTGTGCCCCAGAGCCCATCCTTCTGAAAGGCACAGGCCCTTATCTTTGCTACTGGTCTCACTAGAGGCTCCCTTAACAGAGTCTTTACAACCTTCCACTTACGTTGTGTACTAAAGAGTTTAAGAGGTGCAATAACATTGTAACAGCAGGTATTTATTGGTTTTGATAGAGACAGAGGCAGCTCTGAATTGACCAAAGCATGGCTTTTGCTTTCTTAGAGGCACACCAGTAGTGACCAAGGAGACTGATAAGACTTTTAGAATTGTCTAGAAGAGTAACCATAAAAAACAAATTGAAGCCATTGCATGCATTAAACAAAGGATCATTAAACAGAAGGATCTCTGCCCTTCAGTATCACAGAGTTTTATGGGAGAGACAGGGATGTACATAAATTATGAGATACAAACCAGGTTTGGATAAAGGCTACCACACTCACAAGTGAGCATTTTGGATATCTTATAGGAGTTTCATCCTTAACCCACCCAAAACAAAGCTCCTCATCTTCTCTCCACAACTGCTTCCTCTCTGGTCTCATGATTGGCCCCACCATCTACCTAGTTACTCCAGCCACAAAGTGAGACCTGTCTGTCACCTTCCTCTCCCTTTCTTACCATCCACATGCAATCAAGAACTGAATCTTGTCAGTTCTAATTCTAATCATCTCTACAACCTACACATGCCTCTCCAAACTCACTACCAGCACCAGAGTCCAGCCCATCATCATCACGTACCTGGACTACTGCAAAGCCTTCTTGCCGATCTCCATGTGTCTACTCTTGACATAGTCCCTGCACCTCCCCTGCCCCACTGTTCTGTGGAGGCCATTTACCCTGTTCAAATCCAAAGATGAATGTCCTAATACGAGACAAATGACAGAAATGCCTCACTGCTCAGTCCATAGTTCTAATTTTGAGATTTGGAAAGATAAAGGTTGATGCTAGGTAAACTATATAGAATAATGGAGTATATAGTAGGGACTAAGGTTTAGAGTCAGATACACCGGGCTTTAAATTTGAAATCTGCCACTTCCTTGCTTTGTGACCTAGGACAAATTAAAACATCTCTGGTCCTTCATTTCCTCATCTGTAAAAGAGGATAATCATCTTTACCTCCATGGTATAGACTCTCTTAACATAATACAAAATATTCCTTAGAGAATAAATTATATAAGGTATGACTAGCACTTAAGGCCAGTATCTGGCACATAATAAATTCTTGATAAACTGTAGTTGGTTGAAAACAAAAAGATTATTCACAGAAAGTAGGTATTTGTCTCCTTAGGGAAAACTATGATTCTGACAGAGCCCAGGTCCTGCCCCAGATGTACCACTTCATTACCAAAATGTTCCAGACACCTGTATCACCTATAAATTGTTTGAGTTTTTGACTGTGCCAAAACAATCTAACACCCTTCTAGTGTAACCAAAATGGAAGATCCTTTCTGTTCCTATCACGTAAGTGCTAGGAATCTCCAGTTTTACTAGGCTTTAAACTTCTTAACATCAATTTAAAGAAGGAAACATAATCAGGTATAAAATTCCCAGTGTTCAAGAGGGAAAGACAAATTGCCCGGGAAAAGCACAAACAATTCTGGTATTGAGACCAGAGAGAACTTTCTCAACTGTGAACTCAAAGAGAAAATCTGGAGTACTATAGGAGTCAATAAACCTTTCCCTAAAGGGCTGGGCTGTAAATAATTTAAGCTTTGTGGGCTATATGATCTCTGTTGCAACTACTCAGGTCTGCCATTGTAGCTCAAAAGCAGCTACATAGACAACATGTATACAAATAGACTGTGTTTCAATGAAACTTTATTTACAAAACAGGCAACAGGCCTGTGGGCTATAGTTAACTGACCCAAGTATAATATAATGAACCACATTTCAGCTATTTGACACTGGACAAGTCACTTCATCTCTTTAAATCTTACTTTCCTATATCAAAAGATGAGAGTTTGGGGCATGAGTGAAATGTAAACGAAATAAGGTAGAGTCAGTCCTTATTATTCATGGACTACCTATTCACAAAAATGTATTTGTGAATTTGGTTATTCCCAGAAATGTATTTGTAACCCCAAAGTCAACACTCTCATGGTCATTTGTGACCATGCATAAAGAGGTGAAAAATTTGACTCATTAGGTACAAAGTTCCCAGCTGAGGTTGAACAAAACAACACTCTGCCTTCTTGTCCCAACTCTCATAATGTAAACAAGTTTCCTTTTTGCAACCTATTTAGTGCTACACTTTTCACATTTTTGTACTGTGCTTTTTGGTGGTGATTTCAATGTTTGAAATGTCTACCAAGCATAGTGCTGAAGTGCTAGCTAGAGTTCCTAAGTGCAAGAAGGCTGTAACATGTGTTACATACAAAATGTATGTGCTAGATAAGCTTCATTCAGGCATGAGTTATAGGACTGCTGGCTGAGAGTTCACTGTTGAGGAATCAAAAACATATATTAGATAAGGTATCTTTAAATAGAACATACATGAAACCAGATGATGTATTAATGAGCTGACAAAAATGTTTTGATCAGAGGCTTACAGGAATCTAACCCTGTATTTCCCTTAGGAGCAAAGGTTCCATATTCACTAATTCAGGATTCCCACCTACATTTATATAACATAACTACTGTAAAAAATGAGAATCACCTGTACAGGAACACGCTGTTCAAAGTAGTAGCTAAAAACACTATTACAAAATTCTTAGTTAATAACCATGCTGTGATACTCTTATCTCCTAATGCTGCAATAAAGCTATAACTAATTAAGCATGTTAGTTTTATTCTATCTGTATTATTTAACAAGAGTGCTGTGTTACTGTTATTAAGTGGTTGTATCCAAAGTCAGCCAGAGAATGTGTCCACTTTTTCTTTTTCCCATGGCTTCCTAAAGAGAATAAAAACAAAAATAAAGCCTTCCTACAGACTGTCTCCCAGGGGCTTCTACAGACAGAAAGCAGAAATAAAGCACTCTCTAGAGCCACAATTTTAGGCAAAGACGAGAGCAGCATCTTCCAGGAAGGGAATAGGGAGCCGCGTGGGTGGGGCCTCGAGGCTGCACCCCTGCCTGGGGGAGAGAAGGGCTCCTCAGGGCCCCTGCTTGCCCCAGTGGCCAGGCGGACTCTGAAGAGCAGTGCCCCTGGCTCCTTGCTGCCCTAGTTAAAATGCCAGTCTGGTATTTATTTGTTTTCTCCCAGACAGATGCCAATTACAGGGGGTTGGGCAAAGAGACAATGGCCCAGATCTGATTGACAACGGCTGCTGAACAAGGGGCCTCTGTGGCATGCTTAATGAAAAGGCAACTGTGGTTTTATTTCATCTATTTGATTTTAGAGTGTCGTTTATAAAAACAATTCAACCAGCAGGATTAACTACTTCTGGGCTTTCTCTTCTCCCTCTGGCTCTGTAGATGTCCTGCTATCCCCGACTTCGCCTCTTCCTCCCTCCACTCCCAGCAGGTTCCTTTCCAGGGTCTCGCAGAGAAGCACAGGCTTGCATGCAGCCCCACTTCACCAAGACTCCTCAGTGATTGCTGAATTTGTCCCCAGGTCCCCATCTCCCTAGTACCACCGTCCTTCCTCCCAGCATCTCCTCCTGCCTGGCCACCAGCAAGAGCCTTGAGGCTTGGCTCCCCCTGTTGTTCTTTCCTCCCTGGAGGCTTTGGAAGTATGTGCAGCCAGTTTGGGTTGTTAACAATGAGGGTGTAACTGGCACTTAGCACTTACGGGTGTGCACAACAAGGAACATGCCATCCAAAATGATCCCCAGTGATTTTATTCCCTTGGCCACTTTGTAGCCCAAGTGACTTTGTTTCTAGTCCCACAACCTAATTACCAAATTGTATGGCATGTGAATTATATTCAAATAACCCTGCTATATAAATTTTAAAAATCTAATTACCATAATTATCTGCTCAAAACTCTTAAATGATTTGGGATCATCTGTACTGGATCAAATTCAAACTCCTCACATGGTACCCAAGGGTTTCACTGAGCTCTGGGCCCTCCTATCTCTCCCATTTATCTCCTCTCACTGCTTCTCACTAACCATGGCTCTCAAACCCACCCCAGTGAACTTTTCACTTCTATTCCAGCTCTGCTTGCTGTTCATATTCCCTCTATCTAGAGCACCCTCCACTTCACTTCCTTCCATGACAAATGCTTACTCAACTTTCAAGGCTCTGTGTAGGCATCACCTCCTTCAGGAAGCCCACCATGACTCCTCCCAGCCTCAGGCTGCCTCTCTGTGTTTCTCTTGTATAATTTGTAGGGCAGTTACTCAACTATACGGCCCCAGGATGGCAGAGAACAGGCTGAATTCAGTCCTCAGCAGAGGGCTGGGCTCACAGAAGAGCAGATCAGGTGGGAGAACAGCTTCCCTCCTCCCAATCAGAAGCAGCTTTGCCTCTTCTGTTCTATGTATTAGGACATCACGAAAGACTGAAGAAAATTCCCACAGTCACAAAAGGTTTGGAAACTCTGATCTAGGTCATTGAGTTTGTCTGCTGGGGAAAGTGATGACTTCTGAAGTCATTTTTCGTGTTGACTTCTGAAGGCTAAGAATGGAGTTAGTCAGTCGGGGGTAAAAGACCAACAGGTACTTGTATGCCTTTCTGACCCCAGTGAAGATCTCAAGATCTAGAGTAAAAGCAAGCTGCAAGGGGAACATTCAAACTGAACTTAACAGCCAGCGTTCCTGAGCTGCCTGATAAAGCTCTTTCCCCAAAGGGTTATGTCTTTGAAGAGGTCATCGAATGCTAATCGGAAAGACAAAGATGCTTACAGAGCCTTTTTCTTGTCTTTCTAAAGGGCTTTAGAGATGGCAAAGCCACTTGCTCCTCTGGGTTCTCTTGCCATTTATTCGCACTTTTCATACCACTCTGGAATGTTCTATTTATAGGTCCATAATCCATAAGAGACCATGGCCCCTCCATGATGGGGCTGAATTGTATTTGCATTTGTTTCCCCAGGGCCACAGTGGGTCAACAGTCTGTGTTTGCTGAGTTTACCTCCTCACCTTCCCTCATGAGGGGAAAGGCAGGTCCAGCCCTCCTGAGGGCCTTGCCTAAGGCACCAGCTGTTTAATGGTGGGGCTGGGTAGAACCCATGTCTTCCCTTTCCATTCTTCCACCACGACCCTGAACTTGCTGGAGTGGTCCCAGCACAGCATCCTCAGCCCACATACTCTCCCAGCTCTCTCTCACAGGGTCCTGGGGCGGGAGTAGGGGAAGTGGTGACCACTCGCCTGGGACTACCTCTTGGTAAGACCACCTAGTAATGAGGGCTTTTTGTTCTGTAAGTGATCAAACTCTCCCACTCCAGGAAAGGAGAGAAGGGGAAGCAAACACGTATTTCTTATGGACTGAGCACCCGCTGTGTACCAGAGACTATGTCAGCCACACGCACAGAGCTCATAGTTAAATAAAATGAGAACGTAGATGATCTCATTTGGTTCCTGTAACAACCCTAGGAGGTAGTGATGTCTGCCTCCATTTTCCAGATGACAAAGTCAAATTAAGAGTAAATGGCAAAATAGGGATTTTCAGCCTCAGGCCTTTGTGACTCCAAAGCCACAAAGTGCTTTTTCCACCTCCCACCTCCCGGAGGGACTCACCCAGTCCTGGATTCCACTCCAGCATTCTCACAAGTTTCTAGCTGATGCAAGCTCCTTTCCATTCAACAGTCATTGCCTGGAAGCCAAGGGTATGCGCCAGGCTGTGGGGGTGCACTGGGGACCGATATAAGACACAGCTCTGCCCTCCCATGGTCCCAGGCTCCTCAGCAGAGAGAGGCGGCAGCCTTCATTTCACTAGGAAGTGGTACAAGCCACTGGCATTCCCCTGGCATTGTTATGAGTATTCAATATAAAGCAGGGGTCCCCAACCCCTGGATACAGACCAGTAGAAACGGCCTGTTAGGAACCAGGGAGGAAGGCAAGGCAAAAATTCCAAAAAGGAAACTGGCATTTATTGAGTGCTTACTGTATTACAGGCATGTTATAAATGCATTATACCAGTGGTCCCTAACCTTCTTGGCTCCAGAGATGGGTTTCGTGGAAGACATTTTTTCCATGGACAGTGGGGATGGCGAGGGGGTGGGGGGTGGTTTCAGCATGAAAATTCTACCTCAGATCATCAGGCATTAGCTTCTCATAAGGAGCGCACAACCTAGATCCCTCGCATGTGCAGTTCACAATAGGGTTCATGCCCCTATGAGAGTCTAATGCCACTGTTAATCTGACAGGAGGCAGAACTCAGGTGGTAACCCTCTTCGCTCACCCACCGCTCACCTCCTGCTGCACAGCCTGGTTCCTAACAGGTTGTTTCTGTGGGTCTATGTCCAGGGGTTGGGGATCCCTGATTTATATTGAATACTCATAACAATGCCAGGGAAATAGTCTCTTGTTATTCCTCATGTTACACGTGGAGGGATCTGAGAGTCAGAGTGAAGCTGTCATTTGTGCATAATCACCCTGCTGCTGCAAGGGCAGAGGCAAGACCAAGTCAGCCTGAAAGCAGAGACTTTGAGAGACGGAACCATTACATCAAACTGGAGGTTCAGGAAAGGCTTCCTGGGAAAAGGTAACTTTTGACCCCAAATAGTTCCTGAATCTCTTTCTTCCAGGACTTCTTACAAAAACGGAAGGGAATTACTTGAATTACTTGGAGATTTTTAAAAAAGACTTCCCTAGATTCAGGTCCCATGAGAAGTGACATTCTCCCCTCAGCGTGCCCTAGGCATTGCCACTCTCCACACCTCGCCCATCCCCTTTCCTTTCTATTTCCATTTGCCTTCTCCCTCCTACCCTAAGGGTTCAGCTCAGTTATAGCTCCCCCTAGGGCCTTCCAGCAGGGACCAGCGACCACCCGTGCCTTTAACTCCTCCGGTAGGTCTCCGATGTGGAGACTGGGGGGAACTTATGACTAGTTCAGTATTTATAAGGTGTTATGCTGGGCGTTTTACATAATTATTTCCTTTAATCTCACTTTGTCTTACCACTATTGCACGGAGCAGGTGTCAGCATCCCACAGAAGAGAAAACCAGACATACAGAAATGTTATGACTTGCTCAAGATCCCCCAGCTAGTGACCAGAGTGAGAATTAATTTGTCTGACTCTGAACTCCACATTCTTAGTTTAGTGTGCCTGGTAGGTTGTTTGTCTCCTGTGGGTGTCTGTCCAGCTGGAAACATATGGTGCACTCTTTGCATGTAGAAATAGGGTTGTCTGTATCTTCTGCACCTGCACTGTACTTGGCATATAATAATTGCTTACTAAAGTTTATCAAATAAATGAATATTTTACACGTTCCTGTATCCTCAGTGTTCAGTAGAGTGCTCTATATATTCTAACATCTAATGAAGGATTTTTTCATTTTTAAAAATTAAGACAAATGTTTTATTAACAGTCAAGCTTAGACCAGGTGAGGTGGCTCACGCCTGTAATCCCAGCAGTTTGGGAGGATGAGGTAGGTGGATTACATGAAGCTAGGAGTTTGAGATCTGCCTTGCCAACATGGTGAAATCCTGTCTCTACTGAAAATACAAAAATTAGCTGGGCGTGGTGGCACATGCCTGTAGTCCCAGATATGGTAGGCTGAGGCATGAGAATCACTTGAATCTTGGAGTGAGCCAAGACTGTGCTACTGCACTCCAGCCTGGGTGACAGAGTGAGACTCTGTCTCAAACAAAACAAAACAAAACAAAAACAACCAAAACCAACCAATGAACCAACCAAAAAACAGTCTAGCATTAATGATTTTGCATCCCACCCATACACAAAATGCAAGACAGTACTGTTCTTGCTAACATTTCAATGCTATTTCAAGTTCATTATTATAACCCCAGCAACTCCAGGCCTAGGTAGACAGTTAAATTCATCCAATTCTGAGTTTGACTCTTAACCCCTTCTGTGACGTGTGGATGGCTCTAGAGACCCAGGTTTATGGAGCAGTGTAATGTGATGCAAATGTGGTACTTCCAGTATCACATTTGGAAGGCTCTGCTCTTTCTTTAAGTAGTTTATTAATCTGATTATATCTGGTTAATCTCCCTATAGATTAGTTTCTTTAAAAAGGTGGGGGGTTTTAAATCAATGTTCTGATGTCCTATGGATGAGGCAAAAGACCTCTGAGGTTTTAGTGAAGGATCTTTTCAAAGATGAAGATGAGTAAGCTTTCTTAATTAAACCCCAAATTCAACAAGATGTGTTCCAGTGCTACCCAATAGTCCTGCAGTCATCACTATCCTTATAACATTAGGAGTGAGGCTCTTCCTAAAAGGCAGAAATGCAAGTTTTGATCCCCACATCACTACCTACAATATAAAGTATGATGAAGAATAAATGATAGCTACTCACCTCAAAATATTAAGAACAAGGACCTTTCAGGTGCTATATAACACCTATAACAAAGCCTTTCTCTGAGAGCTACGCCTGTGGCTAGAAGAGGCACTTTGCAGACCTGCACTGAGGGGGAAAACTGACCCTTAAAACCCATTCTCATGCAAGCCTATTATTTAGAGTTACAAGGGTAACCAAAAGAAGAACTGCAAATGCCATATAGATGACTCCTAATTGCAAGCGCACCCTGGGGGAAGGCAGGGTGTCAGTGGCTAGGCTTTCATTTCACCCAGCAGAAAGGCAATACACACTGTGTAAAGCTGATAGGTGACTTTGGAGCAGTTTAAGCATATACTATTTAGTGATGTGGACACAACCACTAGAACTAAAGACAAAAGTAGTTCAATGTGGTTGTGTCAAGGGACAGGATTTGGGGTTGAGGAACGGTTTTGCTGTTTACTATAAGATCTCCTGCATTATTTTATCTTGGAATCATTTGTAAGGATGGATATCCTTGATTTTAGAAAAATTTTTTAAAGTCCTGCTTTTTGCCTTCCTTGTTCTCCAAGAAGTCACTGTTATTTGGGGAGTTTGGAACTATTCCTGCCTTTCCGTTCAACTACCTCTCAATCTGTGGCTTTCTGATGAACAAAGGATACCAGTGGAGACTGGGCTGTGTGTTATGTTCATCCCATACAGTAAGGGGTCCTAGGAGCCATCTCTCTAGAAGTGGCGGTGCAGGAATGCCCCACTTTACAGTATTTTATTGATTGTTTACATCACAACTGTTTTCAGAACAGTTCAGATCTGAAACCTGTGTGATTTTAAATTTTCTAGTAGCCACGTTTTAAAAAGCAGAAAGAAAAAAATGACAATTTTAATGATGTTATATTTATTTCATCTATAAATACATTTTATTTATCTAAAATATTATAATGTTGCTACCTAATATAGAAAAAGTATTCATGGGACATTTTATATTCTTTTATTTTCCTCCTAAGTCTACGAAATCCAGGGCACATCTTGTATTATATTTATGGTACATATTAATTCAGACTTGCCACATTCCGAGTCCTCAATAGTCACATGTGGCTGTTGGCTACCATATTGGTAGCACAAATCTGGATTTTTCAGTTTCTCCAACCAAGCAACACACACTCTGGCCTCTTCTCATATGATCTTCCCTCTGCTTGGGGCATGCTCCCCACCACCCCCAACCCACTGTGCTGGGCTGACTTTCAAATCAGAGGTCACTTCCTCCTGGAAGTTCCCCCTGGTCTGAGTTAAGGGTCCCTCTTACATGCTGCCATGGCATTCTGTAGGGTACTATTAAGATACATATTAAATGGATTGTAATTACTTGGGTTTCTTGGACTTTAACTCCATCTATATCGTGTTTATCACTGAGCCTCCAATGCCTAGGATGTGCCTTGTACATAGCAGACCCCCTGCAATGTACGCAATTTTGCTTGCTAAAATAAAACATCCTTTAGGCCCTGGACATCGATCTGCTCAGGGATGGTCCTAAGAAGCAAAGAAAAACCAGCTTCTCTCTTCACACCTACCCAAAAGAGCATAGACTTTGGAGTCAGTCAGGCCTTGGTTCAAATTCTGATTCTACCCCTTAACAAAGCTGTGTCCTGGCCAAGTCCCTTTACCTCTCAGAGCCTTATTTCTCCATCTGTAAAACGGGGCTATCAATCTGCCATGCATAATTGCTGCACAGATTAAACAACTGATATAAGTGGTCTAGAATTAGTGCCTGGCACATGGTGAGTACTTTACACCCAGTTTCATTAAATTAAAGTAGCCATCAATTACAACTGCATAAATAATGAGATACATCATTATTTCATGAGCCACTGAGAAAAGGGAACAATAACCTCCAATGACAATGTCAGTTAAACTATGACATGCCTTCAACTGTAAGATGCATCCTAATTTCAGAGATGCTAAAAAGTTAAGGTAACCATCTTAAACTCAATGACATTTGATAAGTGATTCTCCCCTTCTCTTTCTCCCTGGAGAGTTACTGGACAGAACTCTTAGGTAGAGGATGCTGACCTCTGACCTGTGTCACATTACATGGGAGTCACGGGACTTGGGTTTCATGAGGTGCTCTAGAAACTATAAAGAAAGAAATGGCTATTTAATGAATTCCCATCATAGGCCAGCCACTTTCCTTACATTATTTCAATCGCTTCTCAAAACAATCTTATTTGGTATATTTCTCATTTTTAAGAAGAGGAAATGGCAGTTCAAAGAGGTTAAGTTGTGTAGCTAGTACATGGTGGAGCCAGGCCTGGAATCGGGGCCCATGTCACGCGCCGCCCCGCTGCCTCCACAGCCAGGCCTGGAACTGGGGCCCATGTCACGCACCGCCCCACTGCCTCCACAAAACCCAGTTTCTAATGGCCTTAGATCTCGAGGTTGGCTGGCTGTTCTGAAAGCCTCGTTAGCAGCATCCTGTAAATGCGCTGTAAATGCCCTGAACTCCTCAAACAAGCTCGGGATCAAACCATCAGCCCTAAGCTTATTAGATTTAATGCCAGGAACAAACCTTGAAACAACACGTTAAGGAGACCCCTGCAAAGATCTGAGGGAGAAGCAGAGCCTGACCCTCCAGGGGCAGCAGGCTGGCAAGACAAGGCTGTACACAGCTTGCCAGATCCGATATCAGTGAAAGAGAAGAATGCCGGCTTCCTCCTCAGCATCTGCAAGCTTTAGCACTCCTCCATGGCACCCCACTGTGTGAGGGGGAAATGAGGAAGGGCCTGAGATGCTGAAATGGCCAGGGGTGCACGGGTGGTAAATGTGGAATAGGGGGATGTTAGGAGGGAAGCCCTAAGGTGGGGAAGTCACCCAAGCTTGTCAGTACCTGAAACATACACATCAAATGTAAACACCTAGATGGGTGGCAGGGACTAAGGACAGAGGAAGAAGGTCCCTTTGGTTAGATACTGGGGACCAAATTTGCTCACAAATTCATGTGAGGGTCTTTTGCAGTTTTTCGCTCTCTCAGATTTGCTAAGGCTGAGATGACATGCTGGCCCTGCAATAATTTAAGATACAGGAATTTCCTTACAAAGTTCAGTGTCTTTCCACAAAGTCAAAAACACTGCTGATTTGATCAAGTTGCTGATTTGATCATCTGAGGAAGTGTATACTTCATGGGAGTTTCTCAAGCTTCTTCTCTGTTTAAAGTAGCTCCCTGCATCCTCTCTATATTTTTTGAGATGAAATCTTAGTAAAATGGTTAAGAGAGGACCTAGTCTGGTGAAGTGGAAGGCAGGGCTCACCAAGCCACCCCTCCTCTCCTATCCCCTGGTGAAACCCCAGCACTGGGCAGAAGAGAGACTAAAAACCACTGAGCTGGCACTTCCAGCTGTGGCATTTGATGAGTCTGCTATAAATTGGGGGGAAAAAGGCTTAAACATGTAACAGTGGAAGCCTGTTGTAGTAGAGAGGACACTGGTTTGGTTCACCAAGAAAGCAGCACTTTCATCTTAGTTTGGCTGTGGAATGAGTTTCCCTAGGGTTTGGCTTTGGCATGGGTTCGGGCCCCACCCCTTACTTGTCATGTGACCTTAGCCAGAAGACTTTTCCCCGGGCCTCAGTTTCCTGCAGGGAGCTGGGATTGCTCAGTGGCTCTCGCGTAGTTCTCAGGGGAATCCTGGAAGCAACCCTCCCTCGCTTCACCACTTTATCCAGAACATCTCTGCTTTTGTGTATTTCATACATTTTGGATCCCTGTAAAACTTGCTTTGAAGATGTCTTTGTGGTCAGTAAAAGTTTGAACTCTGACAGACTGAATCATCTCCTACATTCCTTCCAGCTCTGACATTCCCTGACTCTAAAAATCACCAAGTTACAATCTATTCATGGGAATAAACAATCCTCAAAGAAGTTGGAAGGTGCTGGGTATTTGTGAGCAGGGTGTGTGTGTGTGTGTGTGACACGCGCGCATGCACGCGGGGGGCATGTACTTGTGTGTGTTTAATCCTTCAACATTTATGTGTGTGTGCCTGTGCTTCTCAAACGCAAGCCACATGCAAACATTTCCTCTGCAAAGTTTGGTGCTTTCAAGTTATTTATGTGCAAAAGATGCCTGCAGGCAAAGCAGGGCAAGCATGTTTCTGTGCCAGCCCAGAAATGTGCTTTGCACTCTGCAGGTGAGAAGACCCTGCTGCCCTGCAGCCTGCAAACAAGGAAACCAATTGAGAACAACACAAATCCACCAGGCAGGTATTCACACCCTTGGTTTCCTCATTTTCCTGCTGGCCTTGTCTCCATTCCCCAGGCCTTCCCTGATTCCTGCCCATCTCTCCAAGATAGAAAAAGGAAGACAGGAAATGCAGCCCAGTAACCATTTCAAAACAGTGACATGATGCTAGAAAACAGTCATTAAGTCCACTGCACACTTGTTCACGTTTCCCAAGCCTTGCTGGGTGAAACTTCTAGACCCAGGGCCGTCATAGTGCCACAGCTGCAGATGCAGCCTGAGGGCAAATAGAAGTTGAGGCTGGTTCTCCCTAGGTGACAGGTAATCCTTAGCATCCTGTATAGACAGGCCTCCTGGTCCGGCCTAAGAACCCAGCAGAAGGGAGCAGATAACAGCAACATCAGACCATGAATAAATCAAAAGTAATTTCCATTTCTCTTTGGATCTTATGGGTTTTATGTGGGGGGAAGGTATA
Source organism: Macaca nemestrina (assembly GCF_043159975.1). Classification (NCBI taxonomy): domain Eukaryota; kingdom Metazoa; phylum Chordata; class Mammalia; order Primates; family Cercopithecidae; genus Macaca; species Macaca nemestrina. Next base: position 78,504,708 of record NC_092136.1, read on the forward strand.
GCACACATGCTTTTCTGATTATATCTTCATTATGCCACCAAAAAACAAGCAGATAAATAGACCTTAAAGCTGAAAGAGACCCTGGAGGGCATCTCACCACCCTCCTCAGTTTAAGGGCAAGAAAATCGAGACCTTGTATGGGAAGGATCCTTGCTGAGAATCATCCTGCTATACTACCTAGAAGACTGGACCTCAGGCCGCTGGCCATTTCATTCAGCCCCAAAGCCGTCACCAAGTATACTTACACAGTATGCTGTGGCCTTCACTTGCTAATGGCATACTGTGTAAGTGATGAGGACAGGAGGGACCTGAAAGCCAGCTCACACTCTGCTCACCCAGCCCTGTGCCCTGGTGCAGGGCTATGTCTGCCTGGAGGAAGGGCATTGTCTTCTAATTTGCACAGAAGGGCTAGCAGGGTCTCCAGGAGACAGGAAGTGTTCACAGAGGGGAACACTGGAGCCCCAAGATGAGTTTAAGAGCAGAGAAAGAAAGTGCAGATGTTTTGAGTGGAATGGGAAAATGTGCAAAGAGCTGCTGTTAGGGATTCATCAGGCACGCATCTTTCTCCTAGCCCAGACCCAGTGCACCCTGATGCCTGGGCCTTTACCCAAGGCCTCTCCAGGAAGACCCAGCCAGAAACATGCTCTTTGGATCCCATCTTGGAGTAGAAGGTTACAGAACCAACCCCTCCAGGCCTCTCTACAGCTAGGTTCCAATGGCCCTGTTGTCCTTAACAGGAGACTTTGGGGGCCTCTACCACTGCCATACTCCTTGCTGCTTTGGGGGTACCTTTTGCAGCCTCCCCTTTCCCTCCCAGCAGACTTTTTTCTCTGCCCTCCACATCCTGGGGAGAAGGAAATCACCCAACAGAGAGGAGGGGAGACCTACCCCAGCTGCTCTGCCCACTCCTGGCAACCGCCCCTCCCTCCATCCCCTGAACTTCTACTGCCTCAGGAAAGGGCTGAAGACACAGATTCTAAATATGGGTACACTCCCACCCCCAATCCTCCTGCCCCGCTAATATTAGCCCTTTTGTAGAATCCACTGACAGCATTATTCCCTTTTTTTGGCTGTGCTGGTGGGAATTCTTCTGCTTACAGTAAGGAGTGAGGCAGACTGAGCCAGCAAAAGTCTGCGGAACACACTGAGCCAGATACAGAGAGAGCTCTGCTACCAGGGGCTGTGCCAGGTGATTTGTGGAGCTCTTTTTCAGACACAAGATTTATGATTCTGCGAACAGGGAGTTTTGGGAAATGGGCAGGGCATCTGGATGAGGATGGGTGGTTCTGGTTAATTGAATTTGTCAGCTTCCAGATAGAGGGGGCACTAACAGTTGTTGACGATTTACTCTGAGCCAGGAACACTGCTAAGGATTTCGTGTACATGATTTCATTGTATCTTTACAACGGCCCTATGAGGGGGGTAGAATTATCCTTATTTTACAGATGAGGCATTGAGGCTCAAAGAAGTGAAAGTACTTTGCCCCCTGACAATGTCTAGTCAACGCAAAGATGGGATTTGAACTCAGGTCTTTGTGACTCTGAAGCCCTGGCTATTCACCATGTCATCAGGCCTGTTTGTTTCAACACTGGCAGAAAATCTTTTGAAAATGGTGCGAGTGTGCTACTTCTGCATGGTCCATAGTTGGGGGCACGGAAGCAAAGTGCTGATTTTGGAGTGAGGGGATGTGAACTGGGTGCCTGCTGCTGTGAGGCCAACTTGGAGCAACTTATTAGGCCTGTCTGAGCCTTAGTTTTTCCAACTAGAAAATAGGAGTGCAGATAGAGAAACCCCAAAGGTGCTTTTGGCCCTGACTCTTGGAGTCTGCACAGTTTTCTGAGGGTCTTCTTTATTTTGATGCCTAGTTCTCACCATGTTGGCCCAGAAATGCAGCTTGAAATGAGCACAGTGGCATGAGGTGAGGGCAGAGAGCAAATTGAACATGTACTGACCAGAAGGCCCCCTAAGCAGCCTTCCTGCTGAGATCTCACTGTCTTGCAACTCCTCTCTACAAAGTATAAGAGAACAAAAAAGCGAATTCTGCCTGAGGCAGTATAGCACAAACAAGGTCCTCCTGGTTTCTCAAATTCACTCAAAGAAAGAGAAAGCAGATATGAGAGAGAGCATATAGATCTGGAGTGACTGGTAATACATGGGGGAAACAGTAGGTATTGATTTCATTCCACTGCTTATTTTCCCACCTTGTTCCAACGAGGATTCAAGGCAGGGGCACTTAGGAGTTGGTGACACCTAAGGGGTTTGCAAGGCCATTCACTGAGAAAGGAATAGAGTCAATGACGATAGCTGATTGAGTCTAGAAACACAATGTTATAAGCTTGTCTCCATCAGGAAAATGAGATGGCCAGACAAATGGACTGATTTGTCAATCTGATGGCTGTCCTACTGGCTTATTTTTTGGCACCTGGAGAAATGCACCCTTTGGGGCAGTCCACCTTGCTGGCAGCATTGTGATTGAAGGCTCAGGAGGAAAGACCAGGGCCTGCGTGTGATGGGGAAGCCGGCAGGAGCTGTTGAGAACCTCTTGAAAGAACTCTCTTCCCAGACTCCAGACATTGGAGGAGCTTTCCCATCAAAGCAGCGTCAGCGGAAGCACCCGAGTTCTTGCCACTTCATCTTTGTTATATTTTATTGACGTTACACTGATACTGAAATTTCATTTCCAGAAACCTTTCCTGGACCATTTCTCTGAGGAAAGAAGCTAGCCCATTAGTGAGCCACTCAAGTGGCCCATGGCAGTCTCTCAGGAATTCTCAGAGCTTGTAGCTCCCGAGTGGTGCTGGTTATGTGTGTACATGTGCACGAGTGACAGACAAGCGCAGTGACACTGTCACTATCAGGAAATCACAAACAACAGGATTGTTTTCAAGGTGAGGCCTGGGCTCTTCATCCTCCAGAAACCAACAGAGCCTAAAGGGAAATCTCACAGGCACGGCCATGTGTGCAGACCCAGACAAGCGCATAGGACCCACGACACAGATGCACCCAACATGCACCTCTGAGCCCAGACACACATGCCTGCTTGTAGGCACGTGCACAGGTGTTTACACCTTTAGATGCCTGCAGAGCCCTCACATCCCAGACACACAGGCACACACTGGGGCCATGGAGGGTGGTCTCTACAAGCTGAAAGTTTACCACATTAGGGACTCCTTGGCTGAGCACCAGCTCTGGAGGATTTCCAGTCTGATGATCTCAGAACTCCCTAAAGTGTCAATATGTTCATTTTCACAGCTGTTTCCTCATCAGCTTCTTCCCAGAAGGCCTTGGAGAGAGTACTCCAGGCAGAAGATGAGTAACACAGTCCTTTGGGAGCTTACTATCTTCTGAGAGTAGCAACAGGTAAGATGGTGTTAAGGAGAGAGGCAGGCAGGCAGGGAGACGAAGTGTAAACTTTCTCAGGGTCAAGTCTGACTTACTTCTTTACTGTTGGATTCCCAGAGCCCAGCAAGGTGGGAGCACCTAGTACAGCTTCATAAATAATTATGTAATGAACTGATTCAGGGCTATTGCAGACCAACCTTACTTGGTCTCTCTATATGCTTCTCTGCCACCCACAGTATCATGTCCACACTCCTTGTAGCCCGCCTTCCAGAGCCAAAACCTGTCTTCCTACCTCATGTCCTATCCCGCTGCCCCGTACCTGCCTCTCTGCTCTTTATTCCCATTCCACGGAGCCTCTCCCCGTTTCTCCAGGACTCCAGGGCCTTCCAGGTCTCAGGGCCTTTATGGAAACTTTCCCTCTGCATCCTTTTCTGTTTGGTGAGCTCTTTTTCACCCTTTCAGATGCATAGCAAATATCCTCTTGCTATGGTTTGAATGTGTCCTCTCCAAAATTCATTTTGAAACTTAATCCCCAATGCAACAGTATTAAGAAGTGTGACCTTTGGGAGGTGGTTAGGTTATGAGAGCTCTACCCTTGTGAATGGATTAGTGCCTTATAAAAGGGCTGGAGGGAACTAGCTAGGCCCCCTTTTGTTGCCTCTCCTTTTCCCTCTGCCATTTGAGGACACAGTGTTCCTCCCCTCTGGAGGATGTGGCAGCAAAAAGGTGCCATTTTGAAAGCAGAGACCAAGACCTTACCAAAAATCAAAACTGTTTCATCTTGATCTTGGACTTCCAGTCTCTAGAACTGTGAGAAATAAATTTGTTCTTTATAAATTACCCAACCTCAAGTATTTTGTTACAGCATTATTAATAGCTGAAGACACCAGTCTTCTGTAGTTCTGACATCTTTTCCTTCTCCTTCCCTGTCTTCCTGAGTCAGAGTTCACTGCAGCCTCCAAAGGGCTCACAAAGGCCTGTCTTCCTCCTTTTGTGGCCATCTCTCCACAGCAAGCGGCTCCAGGTGGTAGGCATATCCCTTACATATCACTTACAGAGCCTGGCACTCAGTGAGTGAAGTTGGTGGAGACCTAGCAAGATGGCATCACAGCTCCAGGGTCTGGCTCTGGGCTTTGTAACCCCCTTAACTGGCCCCCTCCCATTTGAGTGGGAACAGGAGAAGCAGTGGATGCCACACATGGGAACCACATGGGGAAGGAAGCGAGCCAGAGCAGACTGTACTACACCTGCTTTAGGGCTGCTGCAATCACCCACGTCTGGCTCTGGGACACATAGGAGGCCATGATTCCCATCTCTCCATGTCTCTGCCTCCCGGCCTGTGGCTCCTGAAGCCACCTGTCCCAATTAACCCTCCTGAAGCTCTTTTCTTGCAAGGCCCCTGGGTATGAAATGTCATTAAGGACATATCTCTCCCAGGTTAAACTCTCCCAGTGCGAAAGAGATGCTGGTCTACCTTTCAGCTGGAAAATCTGGGACAGCCAGCCTGGGTTAGTGGGAGCAGGAGCTGTGGGCCCTGCCTGCTCCCTTAGGAAAGCCCAAACTAATTAATACCTGGTTGGCCCACTCAGCAAAATAAACACATAAAATGAGATGATTTAACATCTTTTTTCTTTATTGATTTATTTAGATTTCTAAAAGGTCACAGTCAATTCTTTTTTCCACTGGACAGAAACCTGGAATGAGCAAAGGGTAGAGAGCTGCAAATGGATTCAACTATAAAAACACTGGGCTGTCTTTAGGTGTCAAATGATAGCATTATGCTCTGCACATAGAGATGAAGGAGATGCAGCTCAGCCTTCCGGGAGCTTCCTTGTTCACATTCAGACTCAAAGGCAACTCCTTAGCACCTTTGATATGCCCGGGAACAGCACAGGGACCATTACACTTACTCCTCTCAGCAATCCCCACAGGGAGGCATTATGATCATTTCTATTTCACAGAGGAGGAAATGGAGACTCAGGGAGTTCACTGATTTGTCTACGGTCAAGCAGCCAGTGGGAGAGCTGGGCTTTGAACCCAGGTCTATGTAGCTCCCAACGTCTTACTTTCCTAAGAGATGGGTCCATCTTTAGTCCAGTGGAGATTCTTGAAAGTTTCTGGAGAATGGCTTTTTAGTTTTAATTTATCATGACCACCCTAGGAAGGTAGGCATCAGTGTCCATATTTTATCACTGAGAAAGTGAAATTCAGAGTTATCTGCCCCAGCTTGGAAATCATAGTCAAGATCAGAATTAAAAACTTTTAGTTTGACCTCTTGGTGATGTGGGATGGCTCTCTGTAGAGCTATGGAGGGAAGATAAGGCCGCTAGGGAGGGTATGCTTGGTGGCAAGTCCCCAGGAGGCCTGCATCCCATCTAAGGACAATTCTCCAAGGGCTACAATGGCCTTTGTCACCAAATTTCATATCAATTCTGCCTCTCTGGCATAACTGGGTTCTAGAAAAAGGTCTCAAACCATTAAAATCTTTAATGTCCCAGGATAAAGTTCAGACTCCTTCACAAAGCATTCAGTTCCTTCTGGGGTCTCTCCAATTCAGCGCTGTACCTTTGAGCCCTTGTGAATGTCTCTGAATGTTCAGTTAGATTCCTCTCGCCAAACTGCTGGTTCTGCTTGGGCCTGGAAGGCCCTGTCCCACAGGCCCACTAGGCAGATTGCTATGCATCTTTCATGATTCTGTGTGGATCACATTTCCTCTGACATTCCTCTGAACATGTAAAGATGCTGAATTTCATTTATCATTAAGGAAATCCAAATCAAAACCACAATGAGATACAACTTCAAACCCACAAGGAAATAAAAAAGACATAAAAAAGTATTAAAAAGGATGTAAAATGATCTCTCCTTTCTCTACATTTCTGTGGCCCCCTTTATGCCTATGTTATAGTCTTGATCATGCTTGGTAGCAATTGTTTGTATAGAGTCCAGCACCCCCCATCAGATTGGGTGGCCCTTAGGAGCAGAGACCCAGATGGATTTCTTTCTATGTGACCAGATACTCCAGTACAGGGCCTGGCACATGAAAGGAGCTTCATATATCATTGCTGAATGAATTAATGAAGTGACTGCTGAATAAATGAATGGCCACAATTCAAAACTCTTTTAGAAAGGTTCAGGGACTGACAACATTATCTTTACTGCAGAGAAACTGCTGACTTCCAGAATGCAATCTCATACTCTTGCTTCTCTGTTCTAACCAATTTCAGCCAGTAACATTCTTTCCTCATTTTTACGTGTTAAAAAACAACAAAAACAAACACTCGATTCTTTTGTTAACCTGAATGCCAAGCTATTAATACTTGTGGGTATTTTGATTTTCTAGGAGGACAGGATGGATTCCAGGGGAGATAATGGTGTAAGCATTGGTCTTTTTCAGCATGTGGTCCAGAGGCCAATCTCTTATCTGTTATGAAGGAGAAAGTTTTGCTTCAGTGGAGTATTTATTCAGGCATTTGTGTGGAAATATTTAAAATTGGGGGGAAAAAAGTGCAGGAAAAAGGCAGGAATTATAGCATTCTGTCCCAGGCTGGGTCCCCAGTATTAAGCACCTTGCCTGGCATAATGGCCAGAGACTCACTGCCCTGTCCATAAGGAAATTTTCAGGCTTCAGTGCAGTGTTGCTTCTGGCATTTACAGGTTGTTGTTGCTGTTTTTCTGACACAAGCACATGATAAGGCATAACTGTTAGCTGTAGTAAGCCTTGTTCTTATCACCACCTTTTAAAGTTTTCCAAAATACAGGCAAGATTAACACAAATTCTTTATAAAACTCTTACAAGAAATACAAAAGGAGGGAGCCCTGCCCAACTCATTCTATGAGATGAGCATTATTCTGATAGTAAAATCAGACAAAGACATTACACACACAAATACAGATGAATATCTCCCAAAAATAGAAAAATATAAATTTTTATAAAAATATAAAAATCTTCAATAAGATAACATTGAATTGAATCCAACAACACATAAAAAGAACTATACACCATGACCAAGTGGGATTTATCAAGGAATTCAAGGTTGGTTTAACATACAAAAACCAATCAATGTAATAGATCACATTAAGACCATAAAAGATAAAAACCACATGATTATGTCATTAGACCCGGAAAAAGCATTTCACAAAATCTAACATCCTTTCATGAAAAAACCCAACAAACTATAAATAGAAGAAATCCTTAACTTGATAGAGGCCATCTACAAAAAACTCACATCTAACATTGTACTTAATGGTGAAAGACTGAAAGCTTTCCCCCTAAGATGAGAAATAAGGCAAGGTGACTGCTCTCATCACTTCTTTGAATACTGTACTGGAGGTTCTAACCAGGAAAATTAGTTAACAACAAGAAATAAAGACACTCAGATTGGAGAAATGAAGAAATAAAACTATCTCTACTCACCAATGACAAGATCTTATATATAGAAAATCTTAAGGAATCCACAAAAGAGCTATTAGAATAAACAAGTTCAGCAAGTTTGAAGGATATCAGATAAATGTACAATCATTTGTATTTCTATACATTAGCAATGAACAATCCAAAAATGCAATCAAGAAAATAATTCCATTTATAATAGCATCAAAAAGAATAAAGTATTTAAGAATAAATGTAACAAAAGTGAAAGATTTGTACACTAAATATTGTAAAACAGATTAAAAAGAAATTAAAGCAGGCTTGAGTAAATGGGAAGATATCTCATGTTTGTGGATCGGGAGACTGAATATTGTTTGGATAAAAATAGTCCCCAAATGTATTTATAGATTTAATGTATTCCCTACCAAAATCTCAGCTGGATTTTTTCCTATAGAAATGTACTAGTGTATCCTGAAATTTATATGGAAATGCAAGGAACACAGAATATTCACATAGTCCTTAAGAAGAACAAAGTTGGAAGTATCCCACATCTCAATGTCAAAATTTACTATGAAGCTACAGTAATCAAGATAGTGTGGTACTGGCATATAGAGTAGACATATAGATCAATGGAATCAAATTTAGAGTCATGAAATAAACCCTCACATTTATAGTCATTTGAGTTTTTGACAAGAGTACCAAGACAATTCAATAAGGAAAGAAAGTCTTCTCAGCAAATGATGCCAAGATAACTGAATATCCACATGCAAAAGAATGAAGTTTGCTCCAGACCTCACATAAGATACAAGGATTAACTCAAAGTGGATCATAGATCCATGTGTAGATCTAAAAATATAAAACTCTTAATAGAAAACAAGAATAAATTTTCATTACTTTGGATTAAGCTATGGTTTCTTAGATGTGACACCAAAAGCACAAGTGACAAAAGAAAAAATATAGATACATTCGACTCTTTCAAAATGAAAAAGTTTTGTGCTTCAAAAGAATATTATCAAGAGAGTAAAAAGACAACTCACAGAATGAGAAAAAATTGCAAATCATATATCAGATAATTGTATCCAGAATATATAAAGAACTCTTATAACTCAACAATAAACAACATAAAACCCAAATTAAAAAATAGGCAAAGGACTTGACTATTTCTCCAAAGAAGACAGAAAAAAATGCCAATAAGAACATGTAAAGATGCTGAATATCGGCCAGGCATGGTGGCCCACTCCTGTAATCCCAGCACTTTGGGAGGCAGATGTGGGCAGATCACGAGGTGAAGAGACCAATCATCCTGGCCACCATGGTGAAACCCTGTCTCTACTAAAAATGCAAAAATTAGCTGGGCGTGGTGGTGGGAGTCTGTAGTCCCAGCTACTTGGGAGGCTGAAGCAGGAGAATTGCTTGAACCTGGGAGGCAGAGGTTGCAGTGAGTCAAGATTACGGCACTGCACTCTAGCACAGCAACAGAGTGAGACTCTGTCTCAAACAAAAAAAAAAAGATGCTGAATATCATTCATCATTAGGGAAATCCAAATCAAAGTCACAATAAGATGCCACTTCAAACCCACAAGGAAATAAAAAAGACATAAAAAGTATTGAAAAGGATGTAAACAATTGGAAATGTCATACATTGCTGGTGGTATTGTGAAATGGTGAAGCTACATTTAAAAATAGGTTGGCAGTTGCTAAAAATGTTAATCATAGAGTTGCCGTATGACCTAGCAATATCACTGCTAGATATATACCCCAAAGAACTGAAATTTATGTCCACATAAAAACTTGCCCATGAATGTTCATAGCATCATTATTCATAATAGTTAAAAATGGAAATAACCCTGATGTCCATCAAGTGATAAATAGACAAACAAAATGTGGTATGTGTGTGTGTGTGGGTGGGTATGGGCATGGGTATATCAGGAATAAAGTATTGATTTATGCCGCAACATGGATAAACCTTGAAGACATTATGCTAAGTGAAAAAAAAAAAAACAAAAAACAGACACAAAGGCAACATCTTGTATGATTCCTTTTATATACAAGGTTCAGAACAGGCAAGCCCATAAAGAGGGAGAAAGTAGATTAGTGGAGTGGTTGCCAAGGGCTGGGGGGAGCAGGGTATGGGGAATGACTGCTAATGAGTACAGGGTTTCTTTTTGGGGTGATGAAATGTTCTAAAGTTAGATTGTGGTGATGGTTGCACAACTCTGTGAATAGACTAAAAAAACACTGAATTGTTACTTTAAAAGGGTAAATTTTATAGCATGTGAATTATATCTCAATAATGCTGCTATAGAAAACATATGCAAGAAATAGGCTATAGGGAATGTGGAAAAAATGGAAACAGCTGACTTGCTAGAAGTGGTGCAATGAAAGGTGATTGTATTTCTGTTTTCTTTTATTATTGTTTTCATGTTGTTTGCACAATAATAATGTGGGAAAAAAAGAGAAAGGGAGCGAGAGAAAATGAAGTAGAGAATATGAGCACTCGTTTTGGAGTCCAGGAGTCTGAGGCCATCATCCCTTGCTCTACTAGTTACTATGTATTTTGGATAAGTGGTTTCACCTTTGGCCTCAATTTTTGTTTTCTAGAAGTGGAAATAGGATGGGCACAGTGGCTCATACCTGTAATCCCAGCACTTTGGGAGGCAGAGGCGGGTGGATCACCTGAGGTCAGAAATTTGAGACCAGCCTGGTCAACATGGTGAAACCCCGTCTCTACTAAAAATATCAAAAAAAAAAAAAAATTAGCTGGGCGTGGTGGTGGGCACCTGTAATCCCAGTTGCTCGGGAGGCTGAGGCAGGAGAATCGATTGAACCCAGGAGGCAGAGGTTGCGGTGAGCTGGGGTTACACCATGGCACTTCAGCCTGGGCAACAAGAGCGAAACCCCGTCTCAAAAAAAAAAAAAAAAATTAAAAAAATAGAAGTGGAAATAACACTAACTTTATAGGACTGCTGTGAGGATTACATAAGCAGATATGAAGCAGGTACCCATTGTTCTAATTTTCTTTCATCTTCATTTATTTTCTCAAACAATTATGGAGCATCTATTACATAATTGGGAAATAGATGAATTAAGATTGGACCTCATTCTTAAACATCTTGGAATTTAGAGAGGAAAACAAACACATAAATAAATTTTAAAAGTTCATCAGGAAACACAAATAGCATGTTGGATAAGCTATCTGCATAGACCAAATACATTCAGGAACTTGTGTTGGGAGCTACTGGTGAAGGAGCCAGACCAAGAAATAAAAACTCATAGGAGATAGAATTTTACATTGGCATATGTTTGTTGCAAAGTATGCTTTCATGTGTATTATCACATGCAATTCTCAGAGAATGCTCCTAAGGAAAGTAGTATTGCCCTACTTTATAAATGAGAAGACTAAATCTTGGAGAGGTCATGAGTGTTCTGGTTTTACAAAACCAGCACATGGGGCAGGATGCCTTTCACTCTGCCCTGGTGGCCTCTTCTGAACATTCTTGGTTACATGCCACTAGAAAGGAAGATGGACTAGGTGAAGTACCAGTAAATGAAGAGGAATCTTCTCCAAGTCATGGCTGGTAGAAAGTACTGGGTATGGAACCTAGTCCCCTTAGGGTCCAGTGAGAAAGCATGCCAGATGACGACACCAGGACCCATCCAGCCCTGGCTCATCCAACAAAGATGTAATGCACTCCTTGAGGAAATATCCATGTTCTGCAGATCATGAATGTCTAGCAAACACTTCTCTAGCGATCACACTAAGTAATGAGTTGGGCGTGAGGAAGGGAAACATGCATCATTTATAGAGCACCTACATTATACTCCCGGTTCCCCAATAAGTAGTGTGCTTGAGGCATTATAATGGCTATTTTCAACACTGACACTGAGGTAACACTGAGGACCAGAAAGGTCAAGTGACTAAGGTCACATAGCAAATCTGTAGCAGAGAAGAGAGTGAGGACTCAAATCAGCGCATCTTTTCACTCATCATGAGGATTCTAGATTCTTCCCTATGCAAAAAAGTCACTGTCTCAAGGGCAGAGCAACAAACTGTCAGAGCTCAGAAGTCACACCGCATCACGAAGCTGTGGGGGCCCATGTCTGCTATTTAAGCAACACTAAAAACACATCAGCCCACACCTTAAGGGTGAAGGAGTGGGATACTTAGCTGAATATCTGGTACAGAATAGGGCCTCAGTGGGTACCCCAACAGCCTAATTGATCTTTGGTTTCAATGGAACTGGCCCTCAGCTAAAAGCAAATGACCTCTTTACCAAATACCTCTTTCCTGAAGGAGAAGGATGGCAGATATAGGCACAAGCATTCAGCACAGAAACCCAAGTGGGTCCACCTCTGAAGCTGCTAGGCTTTTGGCACCTGGCCAGCTGGACTGACCACAGTTCTCGTTTATCAAGAGCCATAACCAGTCCATTACTTGGCTTCAGTGTCTCCCCAACCCGTTGACCCTGACAGTGAGTTTGTGATCCCAAAGGCTCCTTACCACTGGAATATCTTCAGAAGTAAATGAAATGGTAAGCTAGTAGACTTCAAAGCCAGGCTGTGCCCAGCACTCTATACTCTGTTCAGTGAAAGCAGAAATGTCCCCAACTCACCCACTGGGGTGAAGTAACTCTTACCACTCTGCAGTGATTCACAATGACCTGCAGAATTGACAATCAAAGTATGTAGACTTCTCAACTGATTCCTCAGGGAACTCTGGCAAAGCTCAGTAAAAATCCAGATTCATGAAGAGATCATCCCAACAAAGATTTCAAAGGTACGGAAGAAAGAGCGCAGGCTTTGGGAGACAACAGACCTATGATAAATCCCGGCTTATCTCCAGACCCATGATAACGCCTGGCTCTGTCTCTTGCAAGACGTTACATCTTCTAAAAGCATCTTCAGAGAGCTAAGTGTCAGCTTCTTTACTGGCTAATGTGAATGTAATTTGCTGTTTTTATGGAGGCCAGAGGGGCTAAGCAGGTGGACAGATTTAGCGGATGATTGGTAATATAAAACTAGGGGGAAGAAGGGATGTCTAAGGTGGGCTGTTGGTTGAAATAAGAATGGGTGAGGTGACAAGAGAGTGTGTGGTCAATAAAAAGAGGAAAAAAATGAACCACAGGGAAAACTGCATTTACTAAGGTAAGGGGAAAATAAGTCAGAGCTTGAATGAAACGTGGTGAGAGGGCATAATAAGGAAAAATAAGAGAAAATCTTGTCTTCCAGGAGACATACAGGGAGTTGTCTAAGGTTTACCAACTGTTTGATCTTGAAAGAGCAATCATAACACTCAAGACTTATTATGACACCATCAATAAATGTTTCCTACACATGTGAGGGCAAGGGTAGCAAATAGGGTCCTTTTTCATGAGCAAATTCCAGCTGATTGATAATGTGTATCTAAAGTATCGTGTTTGAAAAAATTCTGAGCCCTCATCTGAATGCAGTGGTAAAGAATTGTTTCAACAGTGGTGTTTGCAGGGGAGTGGGAGAAAGAATGGTAGCCCACAGGCCAAATGTAGTTAATGCTGTGATGTGCCACTCTGACTACCTCCTTTGAGACTGAGACACTCATTCCTCCGGCTGCAGGGACTTTTGCTGTTGGCTGCTGACAGGTATCAGTTGAGTCCCTCTCCAGGAATGGTCTTCAGCCCAAGAGAGCTGTCACCTGTGGGCAGTCCACAGCTGTTATTACAGTGGGCAACAAGGCCAACTCGCTTTGACTCAATGTGAGACATCTGAAGACCATCCCAGCTTGAGTTCCCTGTGGAATCAGCTGACATTTTTGCTGTGATTGCCTTGCAGCTCAACTCTTCCCTTTCTTCCCTTACTCCCTTACAGGTGCTGATCCTAAGAGCATGCTCCAATAAACTTTCTGCATGCAAATCTCTGTCCCAGAGTCTGGTTCTGGGGAATTCAACCTAATACATCAAGTATTTGCCATTCCTGCACAAACTATACCTCTCTCTCTGCTTAGCTAATAGCTTGTCATCTGTGTTAACTTACTCCTCAACAAAGGAAGACTCAACGTTAACCAAGGGGAATAATCTGCAATCCATTAGCTTTCTCTTTTTCCCTTGGTGGCAAGGTAACTCAAAGATAAGTTATCTATTCTTACTTCTCTTTTGCCTAGGTTAGAGGTAAGTTTCTACATGTTTTCTTTTCTTTTTTCTTTTCTTTTCTTTTTTTTTTTTTTTTTAAGTAGAGACGGGGTTTTGCTGTGTTGGCCAGGCGGGTCTTGAACTCCTGACCTCAGATGATCCACCCGACTCAGCCTCTCAAAGTGTTGGGATTACAGGTGTGAGCCACTGCTTCTGGCAGTTTCTACTTTAGTTAGACTTGGAGGCTTTCTAATCTATAAGTGATAGGTTGGCTCTATTCCTCTCATTCTCAGTCAGTTCTCCCACCTCCAACTCTAGAAGAGATAGCATGTATCCATGACTCACTTTTTAAAATCATTATAGATCAAAGGTATCAGTAGGAGGATGAACAATATGTGCTAATAACTCTCATTGGCATAATGCTTTCAATTTATATGTATGTAATATTTTATAAACATAGCAACTCTTTAAGGTTATTGTTATTTCTTTTGAGCAAAAGGAAGAGAAAGGCTGAATGATTTCCCAAGTCACCTAGAAGACTTATTGCAGAATCTAGATTGGAATCTGGGTTTTTTGGCATCCAATCAATCCAGTCACAGGCAGAAAGTGTCTACCTCTGCTGCTTTCTTAGAAATCAGTGTGTGATTTCTAGAAAACAATGGAAGTGGCTAGGGAACGCCCCTCACCATCCCTCCCTTTGTACCATTGCAGTATCCGGGATCTCGCTGGTGATCACATCCTGGAACAAGCACTGATGAGCATCCTGTAATCCAGAAGATGATCTAACAGTCCAGTGCTAGAATCCCTTATACCACCACAACAAATGACTATCTTGTTCCTGTTTGGACCATTTTACTGATGGGAAACTTATTATTCAGAAAGTGGCTTATTCTGTGTTCCCTCATCTGTACAAGTGGAATGACACCAAACTGGGAAAGGTATGACATTTAAATGAGAGAATGAATGCAAAGCACATAGTAGGTACTCATAAGGAATCCTCCCAGAAAAGCTGGCACATCTTGCTCATTTAGAGCTGTTTGTCTGTAAGGCATAGCTGAGTGAATCTGGGAGCCAGGTCCACAGGCAGGCAATGAAGCATGCTATCTGCCTGCTAAAGAGACATGCCAGGGGCTGGGATGGAAAAGACAAACTCCAGCTTTCAGATCTGCCACTGCAAGAAAACCAGGGATTTTGCTGTGGTGTCACTGGGTGGGGTGGTGATGGTGGGGGGTGGGGGAAGCAGGTGGGCAGTAAACAAATAGCCAGACCCCACATGGCCACGTGGATTGGTGATATCCAGGTGACTCTGTGACCCCAGGATGGATGGGGAAGCACAGAAAACCCTTCTCAAAGACAACAAAACTGCTTTAGTTCTGTGTAGCGGTGGCTTGAAAGTTAATCACTGGTGTGATGTGCCTAAGTTAGGATGCAGCTGGCATGGAACAGCACGGGTTTCCTCTGTCCAAAGAAGATTTGCAAACAAGAGTACAGTTCAAAACACTTAATAACTGATGTGGTACAGGCACACTGCCAATGAGAATGGACATCGGCTACAATCAAACAGCATGGTCATGGGGGGTGTGTCAGCCAAACATCCACCCTGGCAACAAGGAAGCCCACCCTGCAAACAGGGAGAAGAGGATCTGCAGGGTGGGGCGCCTAGAAGTCAGTAGGAAATCTGCCTATCTCCTGTGGAAATCCCAGAGAGGATTTCATTAAACTCTCAGGGCGCTGGAGAGCAAGATTTAAAAGCCATTGCTGGGGCGGGGTGGGGGGAAGTAAGTGCCTTCAGTGTCCAGCTTCCAGGCCCAGTAGTGTTACTCAAGTGTACAGGGCCAGCCTCCAGAAGGGCAAAGCCCTGGTTCCACCCAAAGACAAGTCCATGAAGGCTCTGACAAGTCTTGTTCTGTTAATCAGCATACCTCTCCCTCTGCCAATGAGTGTTCATATGTAGTCTCCCCAAGCACTTGTTCCTGTTCTAGCTTTCATAGATGAGGGCACTAGCACTCCTCACTGCAATCCCAGTACTTAGAACACAGCCTTGATTCATGCAAATTGAGCCCTGGTGCTGGCAGGAGTCAGGGATCAGAATCCTAGTCCTGCCCAGGTTGTCCAGAGCCACTCCAAGCCCCTCTCTTTCCCAGCTCAAATGTGTCTCCTGGCTGCTGGGCTTTCACTAAGAGCACATGTTCCTGCTACCTTCTGGGATGAAGTCACAAGGGGTCAATTAGCTTGCAGCAATGAAGCCAGCATACTGTTTCTTCAGCTTGCATAAGACGAAGCTCCATGTGATGAAATAAGTCACTGTCCATGAGGTCTTGGGGGAAGACACTAGAAGCAAAAGCCCTCCCTTGAGAGCAATGCACCAAGACCTCCCCTTTCTCCTGTCCTTGACCACCAGTGAGCATGCTGTAGTGGACTTGCCAAACTCAAGAAATACTCCCAGTAAATGCCAATGAAACATTTCCCCACTGTTCTCCATAGAGCTCAAAAGATTGTGCCTCTCGAGGCTGATTTTCCCCCTACTTGTGTCTTACAAATTGGGTTTGTTCCCCAGTAAGTCACCTTCTTCTTGCTAATTCTATTAGTGGCTTTTCATGCTGTCTTTCATACATGACTACAGCTTCCCAGCCTTCACCAGCTTTGTCTCTTCTAAATGGAAACCTCACATAGCCCTGCATTAGAAGGCACTGGATTTGAATGACAGCTTCCCAGTAATTCTCGGAAGGAGCCATGGGCATCGACTGTGGCTAGGGCACATGCAGGAACACCTGCAGGAGGCCAGTACATCTGGGTGAGACATTAAGCACCAAGCTTTCATGTCAGTCAAGCTGGGTCCCATTCCCAGCTCAGCCACTTACCAGCTATGTAACATGGGAAAGTTATTCAAAACTCTTTAAGGTCTTTTATTTAGTGTAAAATGGTTTTAATAATAGTATCTATCTTATAGGGTTGCTTTGAGAAATAAGCAAAATCATATATATAAGGCACTTAACACTATGCCTAGGAAACAGCCATTTAGCCATTGTCAATATTGTTAATCATTCATTTATCAATCAGTTGCTATAAATTCTGTACCCTGTTAAGGGCTGAGACTCCCAATTTCTGCCCTCAGAAACCTCACAGTCTGATGGGAAAGGACCACAGGAGAACCAGCAGTTAGGATTCAGGATGGTAAGTACTTTATTAATAACCACTTTTTAAAATGCTATCACTAATGGGTGACAACCATTTTTTGCTAGCCCCATGTGCTACATCCTTATGTAAGTCAGGTGCATAAGCTTTCTAGTCTAAATACGTGAGTTCAAATCCCAGCATTACCACTGAATAATTATGAAATCTTGGGCACATCAATTAACTTATTTGAAACTTAGTTATTTCATCTTATAAATAGGTATAGAAGTTAGAAAAAATAGGATGGGCATGGTGGCTCACACTTGGCCACATAGTAAAACCCCATCTCTACTAAAAATAAAACAATTAGCCAGGAATGGTGGTATGTGCTTGCGGTCCTAGCTACTCGGGAGGCTGAGGCAGGAAGATCACTGGTGAGCTGTGATCACATTATTGCGCTCCAGCCTGGGTGACAGAGCAAAACACTGTCTCTTTTTAAAAAAAAAAAAAAAAGAAGTTAGAAAAAAATATATGTAAGATGTCACTAGAGTGTCTTGTATATGGTAGGTGCTTCATAAACGTTTGTTGGCTAGAGTTGAAGTGCAGTGACTAAGGGGGGTTTGGAAAATGCATGCGAGATGGCTATTGTTCCCCACCCCTAGAGAGTCTCTCTGGGTGGCTGTGAAGGCCCAGGCAACATGTCCACCTAGGCTGTGAGGCAGGATTGTGATGCTCAGTGGCTTACCTGGTTTGGACCCTGCTCTGAGCCAATGACTGCAGTCACAGGGACCAGAGGCTGGCACACCAATGGGGTTGCTGGCAAGAACCAGGCAGAAGGTTCTAAATAGGGCAGAACCTCCAAGACCAAGGTAGATAATGGGCATGGGTGTGTAGGCAGAAAGAGGTTCTGAGCTCTCCCAGGCATCCCCAGTTTTGCATACCCCAGCCTCACATCATTGCCAGGATGGCTTATGCTTGCTCCAGGTCAGGCCTTCAGGGGCTGACAGTAGGCAAGTCACATCATATTTCTCTTTGTCCCAGAGGGAGCAATCCTAGTCCTGCCTTTAATGCATGGCTAATGAAATAATCAAATACAAAAGAACCTTGCAAAATATAAAGCACTACAAAAATAAGGCATTATCATTACTGACATCATGACTACTACTACTGCTGCTACAATTACAACTACTAATGACCACTATGATTTATCAGTCTCTATGTGTCAGTTATACTTTAAGATAATCACAAATCATCCCTATAGCCAATTTAGATATATGATGAAGAAATTGAGGCTGAAAGAAACAAGGCTACTACCAGCCCCGTTGTTGACTTTACATGAATTTGAAAAAAGATGTCTCTTCGGGGCAGAGGTAGCCCCTCTGGGACACACGGCTTGGGAGGTGGAATGCAGGCTGGTTTTTAGCCCCCACTAGCCCTTGAATAAGCAAGCTTGTGCAGGACACACCCTCATCGTCAGTTTTCTGCAATCTCACAGAGAAGGTGAGTGGGCTGGTTCAGTAAGAAGCTAACTTGGGGGCCAGGCGTGGTGGCTGATGCCTGTAATCTCAGCACTTTGGGAGGACGAGGTGGGTGGATCATCTGAGGTCAGGAGTTCAAGATAAGCCTGGCCAACATGGTGAAACCCTGTCTGTACTAAAAATATAAAAATTAGCTGGGGGTGATGGCGGGTACATGTAATCCCAGCTACTTGGGAGGCTGAGGCAGGAGAATCACTTGAACCTGGGAGGTAGAGGTTGCAGTGAGCCCAGAACCCGCCACTACACTCTAGCCTGGGTGACAAGAGCGAAACTCCGTCTCAAAAAAAAAAAAAAAAGAAGCTAAGTCAAGACATAAATGCAGGCGTGTTCCATTACACAAGGCATGGGTACCCCAGGTAGGCAATCACTGCCTGGAGCCAGCATCTTCTACGTAGACCACAAACACTGACTGGCCCTCTATACACTCAGCCCTGTGCTGCTACTGTGGGATGCACAAGGATGACACAGATAGGAGCTCATACCCCAGGGAGCGCATTGCCTCTGAGAAGGAGCAGAGGTGCTCCTGCTCAGAACACACCAGCCCCAGAACTGAGACAGTGCCCTGAGAGGAACAAAACCGAACAAACCCAGTCCTGTTACGTGAATGAACATTCTTGTAGCAGGGCTTGATAAGCCCGTTGCTAAGCCTACCTTGCTTCCTGTCACTGAGCACCTGGCTCTTGGCTCAGGAAAGATAATCACTCTGGGAACAAGCTCTCCTCAGGAGACCTGGCAGAATGCTCGCAGTCCAGGGCAAAACCTGCCTTTCAACAGAGCTTCACCTCCTCCCATGTCAGACAAGGGGAAACTCAACCCATAAAGGAAAGGGTTTGCACACACAAAGCTCTGCTGAGAGCCTGCAGTAGTAAGTGACCGCCCCGAGAAAGGAAGGAGCCCCAGCTCTCCCAGCTCAGAGTGTTTCCTAAACAAAGACCCTAAGTGTCCTCCCGTGACAACTCGAGACACGGGACACTCAGGTCCCAGGAGCACCTGCAGCTATCATCTGTCAGTCCCGACACCAGCACTGTCTGTGCTGAGGTTCAAGCAAAGAGATCAGACAAGCACTGGGGTGGGAGTGGGGGCTGCAGAGGGCAGGTGAGGGGGAAAAGGCTTTGGAGAGACCAATATGAATAGCAGACATTTTTGTCTGACCCCAAAGAAGAGGGCAAGGGAGAGCTGTGATCTGAGCCAAGATGAAAGAGTGATTGGCCTCCCCTACTAATCAAAGAGTTTAATGAGGCTTATTAAAAGCCCATTTCTAGGTGTTGTTGAAAAATTACACCCGTGTGTGTGTGTGTTTGTTTGTTTTTTTTTTTAATAAGAACTGCTTTCTAGGGATTAAACACACACACACTCCCCAAAAATCCCATACCCCACACATTCAGTCACATTCCCACAAAACCTGCGTATCATGTACATTACAGCATTCTGGGTGCATCTACATCAACCATGGTCACAATTCACAACATCCACATGTATTGTAAGACATAAAGGCCAGATCACTGAGGTCATTCATGCACCTTTTGAAATTACAGATGTTGAGGGACTCTAGAGCTTCATCCTCAAGGAGTTGTCATCCACATAAACAAACAGCATAGCCTCTAATCCACAGCATTCTCTGTGTCTTGCCTGAGGCAAGACAACTCAGCAAAAGCAGAAGCTACCAGGCTTGCTTTAGAGTCCAGGATCATTAAGCTTTGGTAAAAAAGCAGCAGTTTTATAGCAAGGTCACTGCACAAGAAGGGGCTGGGGGGCTGTGTCACTCCTTCCACTCATGGTGGATTCTCTCTGATATGCTAAATCCCAGCCACTTGGTAGAGCCAGTCCCGGGCCTGCAGCAGGTTTCCCTTGGTTCTCAGCTTACTGCAAGCTCACAGCTGCCTTCACTCTCAGGCAGAGAAAACACTGCTTTCTGGAACAATCAGCTAGATGCAGAAAAGAATCCCTTGCAGAAAATTATCCCACCACTAGAGTGGTGCTGATCTCCCCAACATGATACTCACTGCCAAGGGGTAGAATGCAACAATGACAATTCAGATGCTACAATTACCACGTGGAACAGTCTGCTGTTATTAGAAATAAATGTTTTGAAATTAGTAAATCTGGGTTTCAAGCCTAGCTCTGATTTCTTACTCAAGGTATGCCTTTGGCCCACTCTTTCAGCCATCGTTTTCTCCTTTGCAAAATCGCAGTAACAACTTCCTTCTACCTTATAGAGTTGTGGGAAAGACCCCAAAGCAGATGCTAGAAATTCTCATAATGAGACAATAATGGGAAAATGGAGGAACTCATTGATTGGGTTGTGAACTCCTCAAGGGCCTGTGTTGTATTTATCTTGTTCTCAGTGCCCAGTGCTGAGGCTGGGACTAAATACCCTGGGGAAAAACAGTGTGAAAGCAAGCAAGCAGAATGAGTGAATCCATGAGTTAAGTGGCTTGCCTAAGGTCACAGAGCAGGTCATTGCAGGACTTGAGCCCAGAAGTCTTGACCACACTAGTCCAGAGCTCTCTATTCTAGATGTATCAAACAGTTGGGTCTATTGAAGGGAGAGTGAGTGTCACAACAACTGCAGCATGGACCAGTTTTCAATAAGCCCCACTATTCCCAGAGAAAGACCCAATGTTGGCCAGGTATGGCCTAAAAGGACTTCACAGACTCACCTGTTAAACATGTCAACTCCACACTGGGAACAAACAGAAGCCACAAGTGCAAGTAATACTCAATTGCCTCAAACCGGCTCATCTTATTTAATGACTTGTGCAATACTGACTTGAATTGCACAAAACAGAAAAGTCACAAGCCTGGGACAATCCATCTGGCAGGGGTTAGGTCTTGCAGACTGGAAGCATATAGTGTTTTGGGTTCACTTTCAGCATCATTACTTACCTACTGACCAAGTGTCCGAGAGATCACTAGCCCTCTCTGATTCTCAGTTTGTCCATCTGCAAAACAAGAAGACAAACACAATTAATTCCTTGAGCTCGCTGGACTAAAATGCATCACAAGTTTTATGCCTAGAATTGGTTACCAACTACCTATGATTCCAGGTAACTGGGAAAACTGAGTGGTCAGGCGCTGCAAAATAACTAAAACATGAAGTGCAATAATAAATTAAGCATGATAATGAATAGTTATGTGTCAAGCAGGACACTCGCTGATGGTGCCCAACTCTCAGCGCAGAAAATTCAGCCTTCCAGTCATTTGGGCACTTTTTACTTTTCATAGATGTCAAAATATAAAAGACCATTAAAAATACCGGGAGAAATAAAGCAAAGAAAAGGGCCACAATCTCGACACATTCACTTCCAACAATTTGGGCTTTTTTTTTTTTTCTTCCTTCTATACATAGAGTTTATCATTTTTCAGAGCAGAGGTTATCAAGATATACTATATTAAAAAGCACCATGCCAATCATGATTTTCCTCTCTTGCCACCTGTGTTAGGCCATGACCATTGACCATTGCCCTTATTAACTCATTTTCCTTCCCATCCTTTTCATCAGTTTCCCCAAGGCCTTTCCAGGTGTGTGGTCAGGTCTCTGACAGGCACTGTCCATACCTGAGCCCAGAACAGTGAGAAGCAAGCAATCTGTTGGAGTCCTCGAACTGGCCTTTCCCTAGTCTAAGTTCAGTTGCTTCATCTGAAAAATAGGGAACCTGGACCGGCTGGTCACAGATACCCTTTTTAACTTGAAAAAGCAAGGCTAAGGAAAAGAGAAGGAAATTCATATATTTGAGTCCCTACTATGTGACAGCTATTGAGCTAATAATACCTACAGATATGATTTCATGACCCTTATAACTATCCTGGGAGATTTTATAGGCAAGAAAACTGCAGCTCAGCAAGGCTCAGCAAGCCGTCTAAGGCCGGATGCTGTAATTTTGGTACCCCATTCATATTTTTGCCATATCCATGTGTCACCTCTACTATCATTTACTAATTTTCCCAAATCAATTCATATTTTTTCTTAACTATATTTTTAAATAATTTTCAAAAAATATTTCTGCAGCTCTATTTCTGCCCTTTTTCTCCTATGAACAGCAACCTTGTGACTAAGACAAGTTCTGTAATTACAAAATGGTTGCTGCAGCATGAAGGAATTTGTCATTGAAACCATTCGAACAATAGGAAGTCATAGGTGTGAGGTGCTGTGTGTATATATATAGATATACACACACACACACACACACAATTTATTAAAATAAGTTTTGGAGTTGAAAATGCTCATCCATGTACTATGCGAACTCCCAGTGGTGCCCCTGCTACACTTTGGGGAGCTGGTCTGAAGTCCTTCAATGCACTGTGACTTCAGAACTGAAGTCTTTCATCTTTCAAAGCTGAAAACGTAAAAATGCCTAATACTTAGTCTATGTCAAGAAAGTCACCAGGGTCACACAGCTAGTAACTGAAGGAGCCGGGACCAGGCCTCTGCTTGCCTGCTTCTAACCCATCCCAGTGCCCCAGGAGCACACTCAGCTTCCGTCCCCCTCCTCAGACCCCAGATATGCAATTCTGTGCCATATGGCCACCAATTAAGTTGTTTTCAAATCCAGGCAGGGTCATCCTGTTTTGTTATGTTGTCCTCAGCTTTTCCATAAAGTGACTAGATTATATCGATACTTATTTACATTCCCAAAAGGGCGCTTTAGTATAAAGCTGCATCATTTCTAAAACCATGTTTTGAAAATATGAACTGAAAGTGATTCTTTCTTCAATGATCCAAAATAGTAACTGAGGAAATAGAAAAGGCTGATAACCTAATACCCAGGAATGCCATTGCCACTTCAAATGAGTATAAAATCCCAAGCCGGTGAGGGGAAGTGGGAGAAAGTGACAAAGTGACTGTACTGGACACTGATCGAAGCTGTTGTCTAGTGTCTTTTTAAAGCTCTAAGCTTCCATTTCCTGTCATCTGGTTTTAAATTAATTGGCATGAATTTTTTATGACCAGAGAGCAAACAGGTTGAACGTCCCATAGAACTGGGTTGGGCTTGCTTTCTGCTGAGCTGCCCATTTCTGCACTGAATATGAGCTACAAACTGTGCAGAAACAGGAACACAAACAGACCCCCCTATTCATTCTCTGTCCAATGACACCTCTTCCAGGAAGCCTTCTCCCACCAACCAGAGTCAGAATTAGTCCCCCTCCTCTGGCTTCCCTCACAGCAACGCTTATTACAGACTCTGTTACACTGCAGTCATGCATTGTTTTCTTTTTTTAAAAAAGTATTTTCTTTCTGGCTATTTACTAAATACAATAAAAACTCAACACCGTCAATATGATTTCAGATATAATTCCTTTTAAGCCTTTTTGTATGAATACTTACACACACAGACATCCACACAATGTACATTCAGATGTTTTACAAACTGAGATCATACCATACAAGCTAATTTTAATCTATCTTTAATTTAGTAAAATAGCATGCTTTTCAATGGTTACATAGATTTATAATTAATATCCTACTGATGGACATAGTGTTGTTTCTAATTTTTCACTAGTGTAAATACTCTAATATCTTTGTACATATTTCTTGTAGGGTTGTTTGATTATATGCTTCTACTGTATTGCTTAACATTTAAAAAAATTATAGCTGCTCCTCACCTGAATGTATCATTTGTCATTTTTACCAGCAGTATATGAACATGCCAATTCCTCTCGCTCTCCTAAATATTAGGCATTAGCATACTTTAAAACATCTCTATTGATGCGATAGGTAAATGGTACCTAATTATTTTAATCTGCCTCTCTTGAATATCAGTTAAACATCTTTCTCTTGGTTTCTTGTTCATCACACTTCTTCTTTGGGAATTGCATGTTCACTGTGCTTTACTCATTGTGGGTGTTAGTCTCTCTTTGGTTGCTACATGAGAGTTTGCTATTTGTCTTTTACCCTGATGATTTTGTAGCTTGCTTCCAGTATGTCTAATCACAGTAAAGGGTACCAACATCTACTTGTTGTTCCCACCAGAATTCTGGGTACCTATTTTGACACCCCCCGGCATGTCACTACTCACAGCCTATCAGTCACCAAATCCTATCAGTTCTACCTCCTAAATACACCTTAATTTGGCTCCTTTCCCTCCTTCTCCAGCACCACACCCTCATTCATGATACCATCATCTCCCTAGGGGACTTCCGCAGTGGCCTCCCACTAGTCTCCCACATCTTCTACTCCAATTTTCTCACCACCTCAAGCCAGAAGGATTTTTTTAATGCAAATTGGGTTATATTTTCTGCCTAAAACTTTCTGACAGTTTCCTATTCTACTGAAGATAAAATCCAAAGTCCTTCATGTGTTCCTGTGCCTCACAAGGCTCCTTCCAGAACCTGGCTGCTGTACTGCTCAGGTATTGCAGATACATCCATCTGCCCCACAGTCTCTGTAACTGAGCCAACTGGCCCCCGTTCAGGCTTGCTAATGGATCAAGACCCTGGGTGCTGCTCCCTCGGGCTGAAAGGTTGTTTGCTCTCCTCTCTGCCTGGCTGACCCAAATGAACCCTTCAGGCTTCTCAACTCCAATGCCGTCTCCTCTGAGAAGCCCTGAACCCCCAAGTTAAATAAGCCCCTCTGACTATTTGCTAGGATTTCCTTTGCAGCACATCTCACAATTGTATTTAAGCACTGTTTGGCATGGTTGGCTTAATGAGAACCAGGCTGTACGCTCTATGAATGACATGGTTTGAATCTGTGTCCCCACCCAAATCTCATGTCAAATTGTAATCCCCAATGCCACAGGCAGGGCCTAGTGAAAGGTGATTGGATCATGGGGTGGATTCTCATGAATGGTTTAGTACTATCCTCTTAGTACTGTCTTCTTGATGATGAGTTCTCTTGGCATCGCCCCCCATGCTCCCTCTTCCTCCTGCTCCAGCCATGTGAAGTATCGGCTTCCCCTTTGCCTTCTGCCATGATGGTAAGTTTCCTGAGGTCTCCCCAGAAGCCCAGCAGATGCGAGAACAGACTAATACAATCAGGACAGAGACTTGATCTCTCTTGTCTACCACTGTCTATGCAGAATTTAGCATGGTACTTAGCACATACTAGGCACTCATTGAATACTTGCTGGATTACTTTCTTTAAAAATATTTTTTAAAAATATTTAAATAACCTATCTATTTCAAGGATCAAGCAATTACCTCTAGGTTTTCACAGAAGTTAACACAGGTCTTCATACAGAAAGCAGCTCCAGTGACAAACCAGTCCTGTCTTCAAATGTGCAGGGTCTAATTTAAGGGTCTATTCATGAAGGACTGTTCCATTTCTCTCCACGTACAAAATTCAAAGCCCTGGCTTGGGCAGCCACAAGAACACTATGGTGAACATATCTGAAAAAGTCCATGTCTCATGCTTTTCTCCAGCTCCTTCCTCTCTCCACCCTATGTTTTGCCTCTATTCAATGAATGCCTTATCTTAAATGGACTTAATTTCAAATTATATATTATATCTAATATAGTATACCAAATTATATCTAATTCACTGCCTTCTCTCCCAACATTTTAAAACCAATTTACATTACTAGCATGATTGACTTGATGGTTCTCTATAGATCAATACCTATATTTATGAATATTAAGTTACTTTCTTGAATTAATTGTTGGTCAGAGAGGCTCAGTACTTCCCTAACGACATCTCTTCCCTGCTCCCTGAGTCTACCTTGTACTCAATTCAGCATTTGGTTCACTGAACTAACTGAAATTGTACTTCCCCACTTTCCTGTAGGGTCTCCAGGTTGTAAGTCAGAGATCGGGCTGTGGTGCAGAGCACCATTTCTTCTCAAGCTCACCACAAAGTACCTTGGGCATAATGATCAGTTGCACGTAAGGTGTTGATGCCCTCACTTTGGTCATCTTAGGCCACTAACATACTAGTGCAAGGAGTAGAAGGAGGCCAGAAGGTCAGAGATTTACTGGGGCCTATTATGTAGGGCTTAGGAACTCACTCATGCCAAGGAGGCACAGGATAAGAATAAAAGCTCATTTCCTGCCCAGGAAGAAATTGGGTTTTAGCTGGGAAGACAAGACCAAGATGCAGTAAATAGTCTTGGCCTTGACTGTGTCTGAAGGCTCCTCTCTTCAAGATTCTGCTTCAAGAATCTACTTCAAGATTCCTTTTATTTAAGCATCACTCTATATAGAGTGTCCTTCTTCAGCTAAAGATCCCAGGAAGAGGAACTGGAATAACTGGTGAGGTCCACTAGGTCTTTGTTAAATGTTGCATTGGCTCTGGAATCAGAGTTTGGATTTGACCCCTGGTTCTATTTCCTCCTCTCTGGGTGACCTTGGGTGGCATATTTAACCTCCCTAAGTCTCTGTGTTTTCATTTGAAATGTGGGGATAGTAAAAGTACCTACCCCTGGGTTGCTGCAGTACTTATATGTCTATGACCTAGCAAAGGCTCAACGAATGTTGGTGAATATTATTCTAATTGCTAGACTGTGATAATCCTAGTTAACAATAAGGTATTTACTGTGTACCAGACATTGTCCTAAGCACTTTACAATATTTTAACTCATTTAACCCTTATAAATAATTCTGTGAGTTAAGTACTACTATTTGCCTCATTTTATAGATAGAAACTGGGGTAGTGAGAGGCTAACAAAATTGCCTGAAGTCACAAAATAAATGTTGGAGCCAGGATTTTGAACCCAGGCAGTCTGGCTCCAGAAGTCATGCTCTAAACCATTAGACTATTAATCATAATAATAATTATATAATGACTTACTATAATTTTTAGTTACTAATAATCACTATTCATTGTTATTAATGATGGGTGGCTGGCCCACTCATATAGGTCCCCAGGCAGCTGGGGTGATTGGGATGGGGTTTGGGTTGGTTGGGTGTTTGGAAGATATCCAAGCTCACTGAAGTTCAAGAGTCTTCCAGTTCCAGGCAGGAACCAAGGATATGAATAGAAAACCAGGGCAGAAGGCCAGTTCTGTGTGTTGGGCTAATATGGTAGGAGTGGGAATGGAAAATGAGATGGCCTGGTAAGCCCTGGGTACTTTGGGAAAAGGGTTGGAAGAAGGACACCTGAACTTCCAGGCTTCACCTACCAGCAGGGCTGAGGCTTCCACTTGGTGTCTCACTGTATCAAGGCGGACTCTAGGGCTAAGTGGGTCACAACTTGCAAGGGAAAGGTCCCAGTAACTTAGCAAAGAAGGGCTAGAGAAGGTGCAAGCTAATGTCTTCTTTCTGGAAGTCTCTGCTGTCCCTGCTCACAAAGTCCCAAGAATCCTGAGGCTCAGAGATGCTTCTTGAGCTGGAAGTATCTACTCTTGAGATGCGAAAGGCAATTTCAGGAAATTCTGTTGATTTAAGCTGAGTTGCTTGCACTGCCACTGGATGTCTGAGTAAAGATGTGTTCTCCTCCAGGGACCATGGTCTGTCAATTCCAGTGTTATCATTCATTGTCGGGGCTTGGATATTCCCCCCGGACATCCACTGCTGATCAGATCCTTGAAACATGCTCACTTTGGTTTTCTTTAGAGTCAAAGATTTTGTCCTTTCTCCCTCCCTCTTGTTTAGGTACCATTTTTGAGACCAGTCTTGGTGGTGTGAAGCAATTTAGGATGAGAACATTGTACTGCAGCCACAGGACCTCAGCCTCAACAACCTACCAACCTACTAACCTACCATGGCTTAGTGGGGCCAAGAGTGAAATCCTAATGTATTAACTGGCCTCGAAAGACCAGCTGCATCCTCCTCTGGGTGCTCTCATCACAGCTGCCTCCCCTGCAGGTGCTCCCCAGCTGAGGACACTCTGCATCAACTTCCTCTCAGAGTGAGATCATTTTCTGTGTTGTGCAACAGAAATAACAGATTTTCTTATTTACCTAAAAACATGGAAAGTCTAAGAACAATCTAAGAGGTTGCCTCATACTGTCATTTCTTTTCAACCAGGCCCACAGAACCACGTGAGAGAGATTTTTAATAGAAAAACAAAAACAAGGAAGTCAGCTCTTCTTGAAAGATCAACTTATCCACTCAGCAACTTTCTACTCACCCTCTTGCATTTAATAAGCAATGCTGGTTGCTTACTCTGAACATCAGACTCAGATTGCAATTGGTGGCTGGGAAGAGTGAAAAGAGCATGGGCCTGATCCATGTTCAAATCCCAGTTCTGACTCATGGAAGTTTTGTGACATTGAGAGAGTTACTTAACTCCTCTGAGCATCAGCTTCTTTATCTGCAAAGTGAAGATCTTTATCCCAGCCTTTCAGAGCTGGTGAGAGAATTGGCATTTCTCAAACATTGAGTTGAGGCCTTCAAGTCAGTCCTTAAGAATATTCACTGCTTTTACCATGTCTACTACCAATCATGGTTAATAAGACATGCTCACTGCACTAAAAAGGTCCAAAATGTTACTGGTGGATGGGAAGCCTGTTATCTATAGTGGGATCCAGTGAGGAAGAGGTCAACTCTACTGGGATGGAATGGGCAAGAGAGACTTCAAGGGAGACTCATGAGCACAATCTTTTCAAAACGAAAGGTCTGTGGCAACAGGCATAAAATGTGGATACACCCTGAGAAGCACAAGCTTTAGAAGGAGATGCGGAACCTCTGATCGAGCACAGGGACTACAAAGGGCTCAGGGGCCAGCTTCTAGCAATGCGGTCATCCACCAAAGGCTTTTAAGCTGGGCAAAGAGAAGGCCAGATTTGTCCTTGAGATAATCACTCTGGCTGCTTTCAAGACAGACTAGAGGGATGAGGCTGGGAGGGAGGCTGGAACAAATAAAGCTGCAGAGCCAAGGCTGATCTAGGCCCAAGGAAAGGGTCCCTAACTTCATTTGTGAAGCCACTGGTCACCCTTGCCAGCTTCTTCTAGCAGCCTGGCTACAGCAGCCCAGTTCCTGAAGGCTGTGGACCTGGCTGCCTCAGAGCTGACCTGTGGAGGCTCCTTTCAGGCACCAACTGCAAAACCATCCACCCGAACTGTTCCTCTCTGACTCTGCTGGCGCAGGGGCTCCTCTGCTTTAGGCCCTCTGATCCCTGCACCACTCGAGTCTGGAGCCATGGACGGGGTGATTGAGCTGCTGCCCTAGCCTGTACCAGTCCAGTTAATTCAATTCCATGCAGTTAAATGATGTTTATGTGTGGATCCTATGCTCAGCTTTGAGGGTCACATGAGACTGTAAGAGACAAGGCACACGAGGTTTATAGTAAAGGAGACACAGCTGTTCTGTAACCCAAAGCTGAGTGTTGGAATGTGCTCAAGAGAGGGCCGAGTGACAGTGCTCTACTCAGGGATATGGGAGACAGGGCCAGGGACCCTCCTTGGCAGCATCAGAAAAGCTTTTTGGAAGAGGAGCGCACTTGCCTGGGCCTGGAGACTAAGAAGGCCCTTGGTAGTCAAAGGATGAGAAAGGGGCCTTTAGGCTGAGGGAAGCCGTGTGGGGAAAGTGCTGTTGCCTGTAGTGGCTAGACCACAGGAAGGAAAGGAGGTGACAGAAGACCAGGGCAAGATAGGTGGGCTGAGGTCATGCTGGGAGGGGTCTGAGGTCCCTTTCTACTTTCTTCCCTAAGGCAAGAAATGGTCACATAAGGAGAAAGACATTAATTTTCATTCAGTACCTACTATGCCCCTGGTAGTGTGCATTAGATGAACCCTACATGTACACATTTAGTCTGCATTTTATAACTATCCTCAGAAGCAGATATTATCACCATGCCCATTTACAACCAAAGAAACCAAGGCTTAGAGGGATTATGTAGCCTACCCAAGGCCACTGAAGCAGAAATGGAACTCAAATATATGTATTCCAGCCCAATGATGCCCACTCTGTATAATACCAACTCCCTAAATGATGGAGGCAGATGTATGTCCTTCATTCAAACAGCCAAGAAAACCTAGACTCATCATCACCACCACTGCTGCCATAGTTATGGACTCCAAATTTTATTTCGTAAGGGAGGAAACGTACCAGATGTGCCTCTTTGTAACAGGATCTTTTAAGATTCCCGAGGATATATGTTTAATTAAAATCAACCACTGTCAGATCACCTGTGCTCACTGACGGCTTACAATGTGCAAGGTGCTTCCACTCCATGCTCATAGTAACCATCACAACAACCCTATACAGTTGGTTTTACTCCCAAAGTTTTATAACTGAGGACACGGCGGCTCAGAGAGGCAATGAGATTTGCCCCAGTTGCACAGAGTGGCAGTGGGTACGAGAAGCACGTGTTGTGGTGCTTGAGCCCACCTGTTCACCTCAAACTCAGAGGGCCAACAACCCAATCCTCACGTTTTCTCTCCGAAGGGTCCTCTTCTGCTGATCCCCATCTCAATAAGTGATGCCACCTTCCACCAGCTGCATAAGCTAGAAACCTAGGTCACTCCTGACATCCCTCTCTCCTGCACTGAACCCCCCAGATCTAAGCCATCGTTGAGTCCTGCTGGTTCTAACTCCTCAGTCTCTCCCGATTCTGTCCACTTCTCATCATCTCTGTTTCTACTACCCTATTCAAGTCACAGTCATCTCTCACCTGAGCTTCCACAATGGCCTCCCAACCAGTCTCCCTGCACTCGTCCTCATAGAAGACGTGACCCCAGCCCTGGTGATGGGCCCCAGCATGGCTCAGCCCCTCTCAGCAGCCCCGTTTCCTTTTGCTCTGCCATTCTTTCCTTTCCTCAAACACTCCATTTTGTGTGACCCTAGGCTTTTTGCTCTCTGTGTCTCAGCTGCCTTCTCTGCAAAACAACAAGAATTGCCCAGGCCGCCGAGATCCGAGATTCCCCACCAAGGATCTGCAGGATGGGGAGGACGAAAACTGAGAGGATATGGAGCCCTAGAGATCCGAGCAGCACCGTGCCCTCCCACACAGGAGAACTCAACTTGGAGCCAAGGCCGGTGGGAGGGCAGGAGCCTGCACTGCCTCTCCTCCCACCCCATCCCAGGCTTCTCAGACAGCTTCAGCCACTGACAATTAGGAGATGTTGATCTGATGTAACTGAAGGCCAACCAGGCTGCACAGGGCCCAGGGAATTGCCTTAGAAGCTGCTACTGGTGAGAAGGTGGCTCAGGCTGGGTGGAGGGGCCCAAGGCAGAGCTTGGCACTGAATGAGGGGCCTCGGGCCTAATCCTCAAGGAGTCTGGAGTCCCAGGAGTTCGGGCAGCCTGGAGATCAAGGGCCTTCGCCTTTTTGTCCCATGGACCTCTTTGAAACTTGTAAACCCCTTCTCAGAAAAATGTTTCTAAATTCGTAAAATGAAAATAAGATTACAAAGAAAACCAATTATATTTAAATAGCTATCAAAATGTTAAAATGAGAAATTTGTGAGACAGTTAGATTTTTCTTCCTTTTTCAGTCATAACAAGATCTAACGGTAGGTCTAATAACTATCATAACCTTGAGGTAGTGATGAGTGTAAGTGATATTTTGAGGTATCTGCAACAACTATAATGGGATACAAAAATATCTGATTCCTCCTGGTAACAAAGTCCCAGAGATTGCTAATGCTATTGTGTTTTATTACCCATATTCACAGCGGCAGAAAATGCTAACTTTCAGTTATTTTTTCCCAGCCACATGCTCACATTACCAACTTCTAATTTAGGGCAGTGACCTCACTTTACAGAAGAGGAAAACTGGAGCTCCCAAAGGGGCAGGGGCTTGCACAGGGCTACACGGCACGTTAGAGTTAACTCAAGGCTAGCACAGGCCCCTGCTGCCCCCCAGGCCACACCACCCACTCTGCAGAGCCACCTCCCAAGTGCGAGACCCACAGAACAATCATTTCACTTCTCTGGGCCTTGGTTTCCTCACCTGTAAAATGGGAATAACCACACCCACTTCTGCAAGCTGCTGTGAGGACGGAATGAGAAAAGAAGCAGGAAAGGGCCTTGTTACCTGGACAGTGCTCTATAGTTGGGTATATATCAGTAGCAGGCAAGTAATTACTATGCACTATCTGATGAGAAACCAAAGGATATGAAGCTCAGTGTGGCAAAGAGGAATGCCTATAGAAGCAAGACAATAAGGAGGGATGGGGACTATGGTAAACTCTAGAACTCATGCTCTTCTGAAAAGGGGAGCATCCACTTACCGCCAGTGGAGGATGGCGAGCCTAGTGTTAACAAATCTGACTTTCTAAGAGATGGTGGAAGTCCACATGTTTGGTAAAATGTCATTGTTTTTATATTCAATTCTTTGATATTAAAAACAGAATGTGAGTCCCAAAACATCTATATGCTGTCAGGTTGCAGCCCCTTGCGTTTACAGCGAATTTCATTGCCTTGGGAAGGAAAAGATGAAGCGGGTCAGTGTTCTTCCCATAAAGGCCAAGAGGGTCCTCATCCCATCCTGGCCGTGGAGGTTAGAGGGGGCCCGTACAGGGTGAGCATTCTTGTGATGGCCACCAAGGCCTCCCAGACAAGAAAGTTAGCTACACATTTGTGTTCCAGCCCTTGGCTTCTGGGAGGCTGCCTGGTTTTATTAATAACCCTGGACGGTGCTCATAGCACATCAAGGTAAACAGAGACATTTCCAGGGTGTGCACTGTAGGCAATTCTAACAGATGAAGAAGAAGCAGGTTTCCAAATATAAATAGGAAGATAAGATAAGCAGGCAGAGATCCAAGTCAGCTTCATACTGAGTTGCAGGCTGTGAGCCATAGACTTAGAGAATCGTGGCTCACTGGGGCTGGAAGGGGCCCTCATTTGGAGGATAGAGAAACAGGCCCAGAGAAAAGAAAAGACTTCCCAAGGGTTACATTCATTAGATACTCCTGATTTCTTATAGCAGCGGTTTCCTCATCTAAAGACTCTCACAAATCCACTCACAGTTTCCAGAATGTGTTATCCTCTCCCCAGCCCAGTGTTGCTGCCCATGCTGTTACCTCCATCTCTGGCCATCTCAGACTTGACCATCAAGATCAGCTGGGTCTGCCTGTGGGAGCCTGTCCTGACCCCTCCAGGCAGGGGTGGATGTGGTGCTGCTCAGCACCTCAGTCCCTGTGTCTCTGGCTCCCACAACACATGCCACATGGAATTACCACTGTCGGTGTGTCTGCCACTCCCAAAGCCCTGAGGCAGGGTCCTGCCTTAGCCAGTTCAGTCTACCCAGGACCCAGCTCAGACCCTGGCACAAAGGAGGTGCTCTAGAAACAGATGCCAAATGAAACGGAGGCCAAATAAAATAGAGAACAATGCCTGATGTCAGTTCCCTCTCTCAGTGGCATAAGGAGGTTGCAAGTAAAGACTGCCATGGAATAGCTCACCAGATACCATCTTGATATAAAGTTAACATGCCAGATGGTCCCAAGTCTAAGATTATAAGACTTTGGCCCATTATATCAAAGTCCAGCGAAAACTCTGATAAGGATGATATCTATCTTGTGAATAAAAGAGAGCGGCAAAATAAGTTGTTTTGGGGGTCCAATAGGTGCCAGGCTCTAGCCTGAATACGCACTTATATGGCCTCCCTGAATTCCCTAGCTTCTGAAGAAGATATGATATGTCTATTTTACAGGTGCCTGAATAACACCCATGGCCAGAAGGACAGAAGAGAAGGCAGGACTGAATCTAAGCCACACAACTCCAATGTTCTTTCCATTCAATCAAAGTTGCCCCTGTAGTTAACAATGGGCAGCTTTCATCCTGTTCTAGACCATGGCTTGTCTCAGGCATGGAGTGGCTGAGGCAGGGGAGCTTTGAATAAATTATTTCCCCA
This sequence comes from Macaca nemestrina, assembly GCF_043159975.1. Classification (NCBI taxonomy): domain Eukaryota; kingdom Metazoa; phylum Chordata; class Mammalia; order Primates; family Cercopithecidae; genus Macaca; species Macaca nemestrina. The sequence goes on from NC_092136.1 coordinate 78,538,849, forward strand.
TCCCCCTCACTCCAAGTCCTGTTTTTCCAACCCTGCCATTTACACAGGTCGGGGGCTTGGGAAGAGGAGATGATTATGGTGGCTGTCTGCTGCTTTCTAGGAAAAGAAACAAAAGCAAAAACAGAAGCCTGAAGCCCCCACTCACCACAGCCACTGATTGGGTAGGAGAGGGTTCTGTTCAGCCATTTAAAAAAAATAAATTATTGGCCGGGCGCCGTGGCTCAAGCCTGTAATCCCAGCACTTTGGGAGGCCGAGACGGGCGGATCACGAGGTCAGGAGATCGAGACCATCCTGGTTAACACGGTGAAACCCCGTCTCTACTAAAAAATACAAAAAACTAGCTGGGCGTGGTGGCGGGCGCCTGTAGTTCCAGCTACTCGGGAGGCTGAGGCAGGAGAATGGTGTAAACCCGGGAGGCGGAGCTTGCAGTGAGCTGAGATCCAGTCACTGTACTCCGGCCCGGGCGACAGAGCGAGACTCCGTCTCAAAAAATAAATAAATAAATAAATAAATAAATAATTATTATTTAAACATTATTTACATTTCTGTGCTATCCCTAGAAAACTTTGGTTTAGAGAGTGCCTCCTTGGAGATGGAAGTCTTCAGGTTAATTCATTCCTTCATCAGCCTAATACTAATGATTCAAATAGCAGTAAGACGGGACAAGACGGGTTTTGTGAATGTCATGGCTAACACAATGGAAATCATTCTGATTGCTCAGAGTGTACATAGGGCATTTCTAGCTTCCTTTTTTTTTTTTTTTTTTTTTTGAGACAAAGTCTGGCTCTGTCGCCCAGGCTGGAGTGCAGTGGCGCGATCTCGGCTCACTGCAACCTCCGCCTCCCAGGTTCACACCATTCTCCTGCCTCAGCCTCCCGAGTAGCTGGGACTACAGGCCGCCATCACGCCAGGCTAACTTTTTTGCGTTTTTAGTAGAGACGGGGTTTCACCGTGTTCGCCAGGATGGTCTCGATCTCCTGACCCTGTGATCCGCCCGCCTCGGCCTCCCAAAGTGCTGGGATTATAGGCGTGAGCCACCGCACCCAGCCTTCTAGCTTCTGACTGGACAAAATCCTGCATCCAACAATGATTAGTACGCTGAATTGCCTTGTATCCTCAATGGATGAGGCAGAGGCTTGGAGTCAGAGAGAATGAAGTCTCCAACCCACCTAACCTCTCTGACCCTTGGTTTCTGTGCCTATGCCTCCCAAGGTTTCTGCGATGACAGTGATGCAGGTCAGGTAGCCAGCACAGAGTCTGCCCATTAAATGCTGGTCTCCCTGGTTCCTTGTGGCTGTCACCTCAGAGCCATTGGAGACTGAGTGCTGGGGGCAGCTGGGGCACAGAGGGGAACAGATGTGCTATTTGTTTCCTCAGGCTTTGCCTCCATCGTACTTTGTGAATCCTACTTTGCAGATTGGGCTGATGTTTTACAAGCCCACAATATACAGTTTTTTATGAGCCCATAAAAATCTTCAAAGTGAAATCAAATTTCTATGCTTCTTTCTGGCTTATGGACTAAAAGCCCAGCCCTTGAGCTTAACCTTCGTGACTCCTGCGAACCTCCTTCCTAGTGTGTACATGGTGGCCTCCATGCACATCTGCTCATCCTTCTCTAGACAGGTTCTGCCCATCCCTGCCTCTGCACCTTTGCTCATGCTGTTCTTCTTTTGTAGCAATCCAAACCCTTCCAGGTTCTACCCCCACCCACCTGTGTGAAGCGCTGCCCTGCAACTTAAGCTCTTGCAGCCTCTCCCTTCTTGGAATTCCATAATGTTCAGATAAGTGGCCATCATTTTTATTTTCTTTTTCCCTGGGATGGTTTTATTTGCTGCAGGGTCCTGAACGAGTCTCTGAACCATTCAAGGCCTACACACACTCACAAGAAGAAGAGCCTCCAAGCAGGGCTGGTGCAGACCCTCACCCTGCTATCTTCTTGTGAGGAATTCCTCCCAGCCTTCAAAACCCACAGGAAGTGCTCCCTCCTCCAGGAGGCTTCCCTATTAAGCTGTCCTTGTTCTCTCCCATCTACAGCTCCCCACAGGCTCCATCTGAATCATTCTCAGAGGACATATCACTTCCTGCCACTTAGAGTAGTCATTTATGTGGCTTACCCCTCAACACTGTGAGCCCAGGAGAGAACAGACCATGTCTACTCACTGCCATGGCCCTGGCATCCAGCAAAGGGCTTGACATAAGTGGGATTTCAGTAAATAATTGCCCAATTCATAAAAATAATTGCAGAAGAAAGCAGGTATATAATCCTTACTATGTACCAGGCATTATTGCAAATGCTTTGCATGCATTGGCTTACTTAATACCTTAAATATATTAGCATATTTAAGGTGCACAGCCTCCCTATGAAAGTATGTCCTGTAATGATTTCCATTTTTCAGATGAAGAAACCAAGTCACAGAGAGGTCAGATGACACACTCAAGGTTGAGCAAGTGACAGAGCTTCTGCTTGAATCCAGACCATGTTGTTCTAGCAACTGTGTTCTTAACCACTGAGCAATAAATACCACCTCTGAATTCATTCACCTTTATCGCCTCAGTGCCTAGCAAAGAACCAGGCAGCTAGCAAGCACTCAATTAGCATGTGTTCCCAACACTTCTTGGTTGGAAGGCTGCCACCAGTCGTGGTGAGATGCAAGATGGGATGGGCACCTGCAGAGTGGATCCAACCCCTGCCAAGCCTACCACTAGCATATTCTGAAGTGGGCTGTTCCTTTCTCTTAATGAGATGCACAACTCCACTCCACAGAGCCTTCCCTGCCAGGGCAAGCTACTCACTCCATTCTTAGTAGTAAGCTGACATGGGAAGGCTGTGTGCTTTGTTTCCATCAGGACTGGCTGCCCACCTAATTCTACATTCATTAAGGCTTCCAGGAAACCCCATTCCTAGTCACTGTCAGAAATAATCAGCTTGTGTGTCTGGTGATGCTCCCTGACCCAAATACAGAAGGCAAGGAAGTAGATCTTGCATCATACTTATCTGACTTCAGTTGTTTTTATTACTCTAAGACCCATTTTCATGCATGCAATATTCACTTTTCCTCAGATTACAAAATGGAAGGGGGTTTCTAGTGTTTGAGAATGCTATTCCAAAGCCAAGTGAAATTAATCCTTTTGCTTATTTATTCCCAGACCTTGTGCAAAGGGAGCAGGGCTGCAGAAAAGGACAACTCCAGCAAGTGAGGGTTCTGAAGATTCTGATCCAAGTCTCCCCAACAAAACATGCCAAAATACATGCACCAGACTCTCCTTTCCTGCCAAAATACACCCCAGGTCATGCTCTCCGAAAGGATAATCCTTTGCTAAATCCTACACAATCATTTCCAATGTTTGCTGGTAATGGACACCAGAAAGCTAGTGAACTTTCCTTAGCTCTAAACACGCTTGCTAATAACTCTTTCATGAAAGAGCCCCATTCCTGCTGATTTCAAGGCTCTGGAAATCAGACTCCTAACAAATTTCCTTTGACTTTGTTTCACATAATCCTGCTTCTGTCTGCTTTATACTCTTCTCCAAGTGTGTTGGGTCCCAGCGGGCCATTGTCCTCCATGAATGATGGCTTCAGGCTCAACAAATGGCCTCCATCTATCATCACCGAGCTCCAGCGGTGACAACAGAGGCTCTTCTGTTTCCCTCCGCAAGCAGGCAGAGTAATGGCCCTGCCTCGGACTCATCTCCCCACTGTCTTGGGAGAGATACCAAGATTGCTGGAGTTCTGGGGAGGGGAGTAAAGGCAGGGCCATTTCCAGTTTCGATGTGAAACCCTTCTGGTCTGTGGAGACTCCATTTATGTTCTCTTCTCCCCGGTGGCCAATCCTTTCTCCCATCCATCCTCTGCTCTGCAGTCCAAGCCTTTTTTCTAAACCCATCATCCATCTCCCTATTGAGCTCTGAGAATCTAATGAGATAATCATGTTTGCAAGTACAGAATGTGCAGAGCTGTTAAGGAGGACTGCATTTGCAGTCAGGAAGGCCTGGGTTCAAATCCAGCTCAGCCACTTTCAGAATGTGTGACCTTGCAAGAGCTACTTAGCCTCTCTAAGTCTCAATTTTCTCATCTGAAAAGTAGGAATGATAATGCCTGCCTCGTGATGTCACCATGAAACTCAAGTGAATAATAAAGGCAATGGATACTGATCACTAAGCATAGTGCCTTGCAAATAGAAGGCACTTAACTGGGGCTGCTGTTATTTTTAGAAATGTATGCTATAACAATATTAATAAGAATTTTATGTCTTCCCTGCAACTCTAGAAAAATGGATGGTGGAGATAAATGAATTGAGTTTACCTGTGGTGTTGAGTGTCGCTGACCAGAAGTTGGGGTGAGGAAGCCTGGTGGTGCCAGTTCCAACCAGTTCCAGCATAACCCAGGATCTAGTGCAGACCCCAACAGGGAAAAATAAGATCTACCTCACAGTTCTGTTGTGAGTACTCATGTGGTTATGCAGATAAATGTCAGTCTTTAGTTGCTGGCATACAAGAGGTGCTACAGAAAGTTTGGCTAGTTACTTATTATTAGTTACTTATTTGTTAGATGCTTTGTGGGAGTCTAGGACATTTTGCAAGGTGCTAGTCAACTTCTGGAGGAGGAAGAGGGGTAGAAAAGGGGAATAACACATAATCCATCTACTCATGGAGCTCACAGAGTAATGCAGCGATTCTCAGCCTTGGCTACACATCACAGTCACTTAGAAAACTTTAAAAAATACTGGTGCCCTGGCTCCATAACCAGACACTCTGATTTAACTGGTCTGTGATGAGGCCTGGGTTTCAGTATTTTGCAGAAGCTTCTCAGGTGATTCTAATGTGGCCAGGGCCAAGAACAGTTGGCCTATTTTTGGGAAGACATAAACACATAGATGTTTTTAATAATATATGCTTAGGGTTCTAACAGAGTTATGTACAGAGGGTGGTAGGAACACAGATGAAGGCACAGATAATGCCTTGTTGTTTAAGCTGAGTAATAGCGTGGGAGTAGGAGTTTACTAGAAAAAAGGATCTGCGAGAAGGGCAGTCTGAGTCTTTACTGCAAGGCCTCAAATAAAGGCACAGCTGCAGTGAGTCACCAGGCAGGAACTGGAGCAAACCAGGACACTCGAGAGGGAAATTAGAAGAGCTGGACTGATTCTCACGAGTAGAGCTCCCTGGAGATCCTATACCTGTCCCCTACTCCTCAGCCGGGGCCCTGCTCCCAGAGGTTCACCACTCAAGACCAGAAGGCCGCCTCTGTGTAGAAAAGAGAAAAAGGGCATTCTGCAACATCACATGGCCTCTGGAAAGTTCCTTTGCTTCCTCATCAACTGTTGCCATATGTCTTGCAGAGAGGTCAAACACAGGGTGAGGCATAGGTTTGTTGGTTGGCTGGCAATAGGGGACCAGGCACAGGTTTGCCTCCTGTCCATGGTGCTGAACAATCCCTGTGCTGGAGAACCAGGGTGCTCAAAGTGTGGTCTGTAGACACACAGCATCAGGATCCCATGGGAGCTTGTTAGAAATGCAGAATTGTGGGCCCCACCCAGGACCTACAGAATCTGAATCTGCCACTTATCAGCGTCCCCAGGTAATCTGTGTGCACACATTAAAGTCCAAGATGCACTGCTCAAAGCCAGTGTTTTGAAACTGTTTAAGTTGCATCCCCTTCATGAGCTGTGAAATTAATTTAGAACATCCAAAACAGAATTTTGAAAGAAAATAATGAAATTAAATGAAATATAACAGAAAAAAATAACAAATGTCAGAGTTCATCACACTTATTATGTTGGTGCAAAAGTAATTGCACTTCTGCTATTACATTTAATGCATTACTTTTCCTGCCATTACTTTTAATGGCAGAAACTGCAATTACTTTTGCACCAACCTAATAGTAAGAGCAAGTATTGTAACTATATATATGAGTGTTCTAAGCAGAACCTAAAACGTATTCATTATTAGGAACTGCATTTTCAACAATGTTTGAAAGGCACTGCTTGTGTTTTCCTAATTCTGGGACACTGGTGATTTTTATCCAATATCTCCCAGGATTCTGAGACAGCAGAGGAAGCAGATAGTGGGAGAAATGAGGGTTATAGGTTGATATAAAAAGAGAATGAAAGATATAAAAAGAGATTGAGAGTTGATACAGAAAAAGAAGGAAAGAGTGGGACTGAGTCTCCAAGAGAGGTATTCACTGAGAGAACACTGGGGAAGGAAAAAAATAAACAAGGATGATTTTGACACCATTTACCAGTTACTACAAAAGAAACAACAGCCAACCAGAGCTCAACGATTGAATGAATATCAAATGATGGAAGGAATATGGGTTCAGCTTGGCGAATGTAGGTATGGACAAGTGAGTCTGTGTGGGCTAACAAGCGTACCCAGTTGCACAGAGAAGATTGGGTTGAGTATTAGTGTCTGCAGAGTTACTTTAAAGTGCTCTTGACTTTCTTTTTTATTTCAATGAAATTTTGTAACAATTTACACCACCCTTAGAACAAGTGTTGCAGTGAGTTTATATGTTTTGACGTGTGTTGCCCATTTCATATACTGAGAACTCCGTAGTATTTCTGATGGTTTGCTCCCCCAGCCCCAGGAGCAGTGGTAGAAGTGAAGGCAGGCAGGCAAGAGTGCCTGTGGGTTATAGGCAATAGCCCTGGTGTTTTGCTCCTCACCTCAGGCAGATTTCTTAGGTTTCTCACTGCTCACCACCAACCAAAAAGTTCAGAGGCAAAACTCTAGAGAACTTTGGAAAGAAATAAGCAGAGGTCTCTTAAAAATGCACAAAGATGCTTTGTTCGCTTCAAGGGGTGACAGAACAAAATGTCAAGAGTAGAAGTGACTCTGTGATTTTTCTTCCTTTCAGAACCGGGCAATGGGAGTTATTAACCTCTTGCCACATGTCTGTTATTTCATTTATACAACAGTGTCCTACATTTGATTCTGCCTAGGAAATTGGTGTCTAATGGAAGATGACAAAAAAAAATGACTTTTAAAATAATTTTCTTCCAGGCTAGTAGTTCATAAAATACTGAGCTCAATATTCCCACGTTGGGAAATTCTGCATAGAGGGAGTGTTATGGGCTAAAAAGTTTGTTAACACTCACACAGGGTTTCAGCTTCAAGTAAGACACAACTCCATGTATCCAAACGTGTGTTTGTTCTACAAAATGGCAGAATCAAGACCAGTCTATCCATAATGAGCCATGAAGTCAACTTGGACACTTCAACTTTAATTTTAATAAAAAATGACCAAGTATATCTGTAATCTATAATTTTTTTTGTGAGAGGGGGGTGCAGAGAGGCTATCTAATTTTTATGGCCCTATTAAGTCCCTCAAAACTCTAAGTTAGTTGTCATGATGTTTGATACAATGAGCCCAGTGGCTAACTCTTACTGGTAGTTATTATGTTCCTGGACTTTTATATCTTTATTAAATTCATTTGACAAACAATGGGGTGAGTATTACAATCCTTATTTTCAGAGATTATAAAATGAAAGGTCAGAGAGGTTTTGCAACCTGCTCAAGGTCATATGGCATATCAGAATGCCACAAACAGAATCTGAACTGCAGCATGTCTGACCTCAAAACTCCAACCAAGTTGACCAAGAGTCAACTCATTCAACTGCCTTTCTGCCTTAGTTTCAAAAGCCCCAATGTCCCCAAATAACCTCTTTCCTATGGGCTTCTGGCTGTTTTCCCAACTTGGCTCTTTCATCTCTCCGGGTCTTGCATCTGAGTAGGCTGACATTTCCCACTGCTTTTGTCTGTCACTGAGGAATTGTCCTGTGTGGGTGGACGGTCACTCACAGAGAGGGGTCTTCTGGAAGCCAACTAGCTTTCCATGGTGGCCCAAAATGACATATGCTTCTCTATTCAGCCAATGATTGCAAGAAACAGCCTCGAAGAGGGAGAATTTCAGTAAAATTCAACTTTGAAGCTGGATTTCTTTAATATCACAATTTAAGCATTTCTGACACTGGTTGATGCTTAGAGGGAAATAGTACCCTCTGAGAAATGATGTTTTAAAAATCTTGATCTGAATACAAAGACAGTCAATTTAACACAGCAACACTTTCTCCAGGGCCTGCCGTGTTCCCCACACTGTGAACAGGGGGGATAAAAAAGGCACCAAGGCACTATCCCAAACCATGGCGTTTATTTACCAGTGAGAAAACAAACTCACTGAAAATTCTAACTAGAATTCAAGCTAGGAAGAGACACATTTCCACTCAATATAATGAAGGATTTTCTTCCCATCAACATTTGTCCAAAAATGAAACAGCCAACCTTATTAATGAATTTTACCCAAAGATATGCTGGTAAATATTTGACAATCGGCTTTCCAGAGGGGGAAAAAAAAGGCTTGATTTGTAGTGTTTGCTGATTTCTATGGTGTAAATCCTCCTACCATGGCTGGTTTCAAGCTACCAAAGTGACATCATTGAAGGTGGAGTTGGGAAGAGATGAGTGATAACAGCCATCATATAGCATTTCCACCATTTACCTATTCTACACAGGTAAAATAGACATCAGTAACCTCTGGAGTAGAGTTTAATGTAGTAAAATAACCAGAAACTGGTGAGTGTCAAGTACTTAGTCCCTTTGTTTTTAACATAAGTGTGAGTTTATGCAACTTAATTTTTAATAATGGCTGTTTAATAACTAGCTCACAAAATTCCTGAAAAATTAACACTTGGTTCTTGTGAGCCAGTGTGAAGGTCTCCAAAACTCCATAGAAGAAAACTCATGTTTGGGAGAGGAAGTGGGTGATCTGAATGGATGGCTGTCATGGATGTGATTCCTTGTCTTTAAGCTGGTCTAATCCAGCCATCAGCCACAGCCATAGTTGCATTATCACTGCTGGTGGCACTTCAGGGCCAACCATGTGCCAGTGAGAGTGCTGAAAGCTTTGCCTGCATTATCTTATTTATCTTGACGAAAGCCCCATGAGGTAGATTGAGACTAACAGCAACCCCATTTTACAGATGAGGAAACGGAGGTTTAAATTAAGTAGCTAGCCGAGAGTCATAGAACAGTAAGTGGTGGTGTTGGAATGTTTGACTCCAAATCCCTTTTCTTTAAATCAGGACATTACACTGATATAATAAGAAATGCAGTATAGCTACTGATTCATGTACCTCCATTATCCTTCAGTCAAACTCATTTGTAAAATACAAAAAAAAGAAGATGGTCTCTTCCCAGTTACAAGTTTCAGAAAGGGAAATCTGCTCCCCCTTCTGAATCCAAAAACTTAAATTGAACTCAGAGCACATAAGGGAAGTGTTTAAATGAACAGCATGCTCCTTTTTTTGTTTAATAATGAACAACAAAAAAACAACAACTAAAATCTTAAGTACATTCATATAAAATCACCATCTTTGTAAGAAAAAATATAAAGTGAAGTATGTGCAACTTAATGTTGTTCCACCAAATGGATGATCCTGGGCATGCTGGAAGGACTGCCAGCAACATGCAGCCTGACCTGAAGTCTTCAGTATTGATGCTAACAGATAACAAACACTTTCCTTTATCCAGAGGATAGCAAAGGGATGAGCAATATGAGCAAGCTAGATACCTAACGTGAGCAGGACAACATTATCTCTGTGATGAAAGATGCAAGTGGGTACAGAAGTCTTGTCCCAGTATCTGCCACCACCTTCTCTACTGTGCAGCGAAGAGGAAGATCTCATGCTAAGTCAGTAGCCCTCCAACCTGTCCGGTCCTGAAGCTCCATCCCTCGTTCCCTAGTCCACACTAGGTGACCACCCCAACTGGGCTTGTAGTTGGTTGACAAGATGTTCTTATTAGGTAGAGGCTCTGCCAGTGATTAATTTGGCTGCAGTTTACCTCCCTCCCTCCATGTGTTTCTTACCCACCTTCTACTGCAGTGGAGGTTCCTGGCAGGGCAGGAGAACATAGCCCATGGTAGAGCATGGAGGGCCCAGAACCCATATGCAGGGCACAGCTCATGGGCTTCCCTTCCTCTTCCCTTCTGCACCCTCTGACTCCTGAAAACATCCCCAGGAGTGAAACTGGATGCAAGCGTTTGCACTCAGTGTTTACCTGTGGAAGTTTCAGTCACCCACTTAACCAAGATCCCTGAGCTGTGCATGTTAGTTGCTTTTTCATCATGTCTCCATAGCATGGAATTACTGAGGTACAGCTGCATGATGCAAACTATCTAAATTGTGGGCAATGGCTCCTGTTGTGACAAACACAGGGTGTGAGGAGGGCTGCCCAGTTTTTGTTGGAGGAATCTTACTTTAAAATCAATCAAAATAGCAGTTGAGAAAGAAATAATGACTATTGTAAATTTTTTACATAAATGATGTGACAGGTGAGTTATTTCTAGTCCTCACAAGCAGCTCCTCAGGGTAACTATTGCTATCCCACTTCTTAGATGTGGTAAACTAAGACTCAGGAAAGTTGAGAAGCTTGTCCAACGTTACACTGCCAATAAATGGCAGAGCCAGGTTTTAAATTCATGTTTGTTTATATCCAGAACACGCATTTTAGCCACATTGCGACTCTGTCTGCATAAAAGGGGGAAAAATAATTACTAAGGGCTTATTCTGTGCCGATAATGATAAGAATGAAGATAATGATAATGATAATAATGAAAATAGCTAACTCTTACATAGTGATTACAGTGCTCCAGGCACTGCTGAAATTCTGGTTTTCAAATTCTCCCTATAGCTTTCATTTTAGGGATGAGGAAATTGAGGCTCAGAGAGGCTATACAACCTGCCAAGGCCACAAGGCTAAGAACTGAGCTAGGTGTCTCTGCATAAACGCTTCTCTTAGCATCCTCATCTCAATCTTGACAAAAAGGTGGAAGCATCCCTGATTCACAGCAGAGGACACCGAGGTTTGGAGAAGGTAAGAGATGTGCATTTATCCTAGCAATTATGCTATCTCAGAGGTAGAAGGAGGCCTAGCTTCAGGGTTAGTGTACCACTTGCTGGCTGTACAACCTTAGACAAGTTCCTTGACCTCTCTGTGCCTCTGTTTACTCACGAGGATAGTGAGGGACTTTAATCAGAACATCCTTCTCATCTCATCCAGCCTGGACACACCAAGACCCCTGGATACCAAAACAACTCATGTGAGATGTTGCCTGCACTAAGAGGAGGAGAAAAGTGCTGCCTTCAGACTCAACACATGCATCCTCCACCACCCCGACTGCTACACTTTCAGGCAAATAAACAGCCTCAAACGCTCCCCAAATTGCTGCTTAATGCTTCTCCTCAGAGCATGATCTCATTTATGAATCTGCAGAAAGGGTTTACAGCAACGCTGTTGATGGTTCGATGTCCCAAGTGATTCATCTGAAAAGGTGATGTAAAAGAGCAGCAAGAAATCACAGGAACAGGGGAGGGGGCTAACTACCCAATTCTTTCTGGGAAAGAAAGAGGCAGACATGGCCAGAGGAAGCAGGCGATCTCAGTTCAAACAACTTGTCACTGGACAGAATTTCACGGAGCTTGCTGACATCTCAAAGCATAACAAAAACAGAAATGCTGAGAGCAAAACATATCTCAGAGCCATCCCTATCTTAGCTAGTTTGGGTCACAGAAAAGCTTGAGGTATCAGGAGGTCTACGTATAGATTTCACATTATCAATGACTGTTTGGCCTGTCCCTGTGCATTGTGGGAAAATCAAGCTACTTGGAAGAGAAGGCAGAGATCAGATGCAACAGGGCAGATGAGGATGTACCATGTCTGGGCCAAAATGGGATTATATAGGGCCTGGAAATCAATGTGAGATCAGTTTCATGTGGACCTTCTGGGACTGGAATTGATGTAAATGACAGGAAACAGGCAGGGCTCACCTTGCCTTAACTTCCCTGCACCACCTCCTGCTACATCCCCTCTTGTGACTTATTCCATATCCCTATGTCTTAGTACTAGTGGTTCCCTCTGTCCAGATGGCCCCCCTGCTGGGCTCCACTGGCAAAGTCTTACTCTTCCCTTCAGCTTTTTCAAGTGACACCTGACTCAGAAAGCCTCTTTCCCTGTGAGGAATGGATTCAGGGCCATGCAATCCACACAGCTGCACAAGGCTAGAGGCTTAAAACAGCCCTATGCCTGGATTAATGTTCTACTGTTGCTGTCATTAAATTCTTAATTTTTGAAAATGATACTCTGCATTTTCACTTTGCAATAAGTCCTGCAAATTATGTGGCAGGCGCTGCTCCTACCCATTGAGGCTGTGGTCTCGCAGCACCTTGTACGCTCCTTTAGTGTAGGATGTGTCACTGTTCTTAGTTGTTTGTATCTTTCCACCCTGCTCTATTGCCAAGAAAAGAGAGAGCTTAAACAGTTACAACGGACTCTACACTCTCCCCAAAACACAACACAACAAAAAGCAATTTGGCGTAAACTGGTAGTAGATGAGAAAGGGGGAAAAGAAAAGACAAGCAGGTAATCAAAATTGAGCTTTGAATTAGTTTAATTCTCTTAACATGTAGACCTTGGTTTCTACCCTATATTCCCTAGAAGTCTACAGGGACAGTGAAATGTTATTGTTCACACAATTCCATGTTTACCGCATAAAAACAAATCAGCTTCTCTGGAGAGGCATATTTATTCTTAACATGAGAAGAGATAAAATTTATCCTGAGAATCCTCATAAAAAGGACCTTGTGAACCAGAGGGTTTTTAACTCAGTAGCTTCACCTCCTGAAATAGTCTACAACATTCAGTGTCTCCTGGGGTGAACACAGTTCTGGAGAAAGCCCCATGGCTGGTACTGGACTCTCAAATGGGCCTAAGACTCATAAAGAATTAAGATTCACTGTGCTGTAATGATGGACACTCACAGTAGACACTTTCTCATAATGACCCTTAATCCAGGTTAACATTTCCACAAAGCACAGTTCCATACAACAAGCCTTATTGATTTGGACTGGAAATTTGCTATAATGGAATTATTTGTGAATGGGCCCCTCTTAAGGCAGAGACCTTTATCTTCTCACTCCTGATCCCAGAAGGCCTAACCCAACACTCAACATATAATCAGCATATAGTAAAATTGGCTAGGCAGCTGGATGAAAGGACAGGTGAATAAGTGAACCAAACTTCTAACAATCTACCTGCTCTTCTTTCTACTCCAGCATGCTGAGGACTGAACACTTGCTTAGAAACATTGACCCACTCTCTAGCTACATATCTGGTGATAATTCCCTGGGTTGGGGGACTCAGCAGCAAACTGGGCCTCTCCCAGACCCTTGAGCATTCTAAAAGGTGATGCACCCTCTAGGGCAAGACTTCTCAAAGACTGTGGTGGTTAATTTTGTGAGTCAACTTGATTAAACTATGGTACCCAATTGCTTGGTCAAACACTAGTCTAGATGTTGCTGTGAAGGTATTTGTGGATGTGATTAACATTCACAATCACCTGACTTTAAGTAAAGCAGATTATCTTCCATAATGTGGGTAGATTTCATCCAATTAGGACTTAAAAGACAGAGATTTCCCAAGGAAGATGCAATTCAGCCTCAAACTTCAACTTAGAAATCCTTCCTGGGTTTCCAGCTTGCTTGTCCTGCACAGCAGATTTTGGACTTGCCATTTCCTACAATTGTGTGGGTCAATTACATAAAATCAATCAGTCTCTCTTTCTCCATCCCTATATACACACACACACACATACATACACACATACATACATATAGCTACACATGCACAGCCATTGTCCTTCAGTGTCCTTGGGGACTGGTTGCAGGAACACTTCACAGATACCAAAATATGTGCATGCTCAAGTTCCTTATATAAAATGGCATGGTTTTTGCATATAACCTACACACATCTTCCTATATATTTCAAATCACCTATAGATTATTTATAATACCTAATGTAATATAAATACTATGCAGTTTTTATACTGTATTTTTTACTCATATTATTTTTATTGTTGTGTTATTTCTTATTCCTTTTCTTTTCTTTAAAATTTATTATTATTATTATTGTTTTTAGAGACAGGGTCTCACTCTGTCACCCAGGCTGGAGTGCAGTGGTGAGATCACAGCTCAGTGCAGCCTCAAACTCCTACCCTCAAGTAATCCTCCTGCCTTAGTATTCCAAGTAGCCAGGACTGTAAGTATACACCATTATGCCCAGGTAATTAAAAAAAAAATTTTAGAGATCAGGTCTCACTATGTTGACTAGGCTGGTTGGTCTCAAATTCCTTGCCTCAAGTGATCCTCCTGCCTTGGCCTCACAAAATGCTAAGATTACAAGCATGAGCCACTGTGCCTGGCTTGTTTCTTTTTTCAAATATTTTTTGATCCACAGTTGGTTGAGGAACCCATGGATGCACAGAACGCATGGACACAGAGGGCCAACTGTATGGATATAGATAATCACAAATACACATATATATGTGTGTATATATATGTAGATGTATATATAGATATATATATAGAGAGAGACAGATTCTATTGGTTCTGTTTCCCCGGAGAACCCTCTACAGGGGCTAAGGACTCTTGATTATTCTGGGTAGATGACACTGCTACTGTCCTCCAGAGGCCATCTCCATCAGAGGTTCATAGCAGAGGACACAGAGAATATGTAAAAGGGAGTTTCCAGAACCAAAATGAGTATGATAAATCAGCTGCTCTGCCTTAGGAGTCAGGTGAAATGGAAGTCAGAAGGGACCACTCCCAGGAGGCAGGCCCCATCTCTCTGTGCCTTCAGTCCCTATCAGGAAAATGCCAATGGCCACTCAGTCAGGGACAGGCTTTTCTGAGAAGGATGACACTGAAAGGCTCTAGTGCTCCTCCCCCATCTAACAGTATTCAAATAAATTGTTGGAATATTCCATCGTTGGCACGTGGAAGAGAGAGAGGAAGGATGTTTTAGGGAAAGGCTGGCAATGGCATCTTTTAGCTGGCTCTGTTCATTCCTGAGAATTGAGTTCTACCCTGGGCTGGAGGTGTGGTGTCCCCAACCTCCACAGCTGCTTCAAGAGCAGCTGACATCTAGAGGCCTAACCTGGGCCATACATAGGTTACCTTCATCCTGTCAAGTGCACTATAAAGGAGGAATGACCACATCCACTTTGAGGGAACTTACAGAAGTGAAGTGGCCAATATGGAATTAGAACTCACAGCTGTTTGAATGAAAAGACCCCAAAATTTCCCCTCTGCCTCGTCTGCTGTTTGTGTTGTGCTCTGAAAGGAATGCCTCACTGGTATAATTTTGGCTTCACCAGTTACCAGCTGTATGAGCATGTGAGCATGGGCAGGTAACACAATGTCTCCCAATAGCTGCATCCTCCTCTGTCAAATGCCTGCCTTTCGAGATTAAATGTTAATTGAGATGAGGCTACCCAGTACTCGCTCAGGAAGGCTCAATGTAGGAAAATACCCAGTACCTAGTACTCTACCCAGGTGCTCAGTGAACAGAGGTTATTGTGATCGTTTTATAATTCACAGGGTCAAAGAGTACAGATGATTCACCAGATCTCTATCATGTCTCCACGAGAACATACCCAAATGGCTCCTTAACCCCAGCAGTAGAAGTTACACCACCACACTGTGCTGCTCCTACCGTCCTTAAGAGAGCATGAAACACCAGCTCCATCAGGAAATTTCGCACCAGGGTGGAAGAGTGGGGAAATGTGAAAATTAGGAACCAAAATCACTTTGTGAACTCATTAAACATGAGCCTGCTCGCATCTCTCCGTGTGTCTCCTGTTCCCGCTTTGGGTTGCGTGCCTATTATTAACCACCACCCCCAGACAGCAAACGTGCGCCTTATCCCAGGAACATATTGTGAGGAAAGAGATTTCCTAATATAGTGTAATCAACAAGTTTTTTAAAAAGTCCCACCTCTCTGAAGTAGAACCTGACTCAAAAACCATCCTGGGCTCCCTGCAGCCTGCAGAATGAAGTACAAGCTTCTAGATGGTCATGGAAGGCCTTTATCATGAGTCCCTAACCCCTTTTCCCCTTGGATTCCACTTCTCCTATACACATCAACCCAGCTCTGTTAGGCCACCCAAGGTCAACTCAATGACCTTTCCTACATTGAGCCTTTGCTCATAGTTAACACTGCCTAAATGCCTTCCTTGTCCGTATCTTTGCTCCTCAAGTGCTCAAGACACTTCTCAAAGGCTTCCTTTTCTGCAAATCAAGCATGGACTCCCCATTCCAGACTAACCTCCCCGTCACCTAAAGTCCCACAGCTCCTCACTCATTTGTCTCTCACAACACCTGTTGTATTGCATGGCAAACTGTCCCTTTCTTGTATTTTTCCAGTATCTTCTTCCTGTCCTGCTCACCGCCAGATTCAGGTTGGATTCTCCAATAGCAACCAGGAACTAGGTTGGGATTTATAAGCAACCTCCCTCCCCTGAGAATCACATATTCTGACGCAGAACCGTGAAGCCTGGTGTTCCACACTCAGTTCCCATTTAACTGAGTCTCTTTGTCCCATTCCCTAGAGCTTTTTCATGTTCATGGCTGTCTCCCAAGTTAGGCAGACACCTTCTTTTGGGAAGGAGCCAGGTCTATTTATCTCTGTCCCCAAACTCCAGTGCCAGGCGTATGGTGGGTTTTGGTAAATATCTATTCACCATTACACTGTTTGGAAACAAACTAATAAATCAGTAAAAAATAAAGAAAAAACTTGGTAATAAGCTTCTTAAGGGCAGGGCCTCATCTCACTTATTTTTCTCTCTCCCTTTAATGCTCTGGCTGCAGAAAAAGCCCACTTAAATATATGGTTTGCCCTGAACTGAGTGATACTCAGGACTTGATTCTTAAAACAGAACATTAATCTTCACAAATGCTCAGACATTTTCCCCCCATCCTTAGTAAAGTGAGGTTATATAAGTCAGCCAGAAGGTGAAGCAAAAAGACTGTGTTGACAATTTTAAGTGCCACAGAAATGGATAATTTTAATGGATATAGTATTTCTACAAAAATAAAGCACTATAATTGAGACAGTGGCCCCAGGTTTCATCGCTAGATGATAGTGAATTTTAAATTTGAATCCATGAGGAAGGTCTACAAGTCAATTACCTTTCATTTCACTCCTTTGCAATAAATGAAAATTTAGGGCCAACAGCAAAAGTACATGGGAAAGGACCCTTTTACAGTTTCTCAATTCATACATCACTACCACAACTGATGTTCTCTCTAAAAGACATCCATATTTATTAGCTCACTGAATTTAAGTCAGTCTTAATTTAAAGTTCATAGTGGGTTATGCAACACAGTGATTTCAGTTTCATTAACATTCCCATTTTACTGATAAGAAAACTGAGTCTTAGTGACTTGTGCATGTTGCCCCAAATCACTTATATCTAGATAAAGTAGAGTCAGAATTGGAAAGAGTTTTTTTGTTTGTTTGTTTGTTTTAAACTTCCAAGTCCTGTACCCTTTGCCCCAAACCAGACCTACTAAGGAAACCAATGGAAAAAGGTAGCGGCAAAAAGAAATCTAAGTCCAGTGATCTGAATCCTGGTACCTCAGAGGCCTGTGTGTGTGTGTGTGTCTTGAAAGAGGCAACTCCATCATTGCCTTTTAAATGCCAGTAAAATGAGACAGTGCCTGAGAACTAAAGATTTTCAGGCCCTGAGCATGAACTATGAAGAGAAATGTTTCCAGGGCACAATTTAGGGAATAGATGCATCAGTGCACTTAATGACAGTCCCACAACCTGATCAAGTCCCTTCTGCCACCCCAGGGGACCCAAGGGTACATAAGCATGGGGACATTATTTGAAAAGTTTCCTTCGAAAGGCATCTCTTTCTTTTGTTTTCTGGAAGTCAAAACATTTCTCTTTCAGACCCATCCTAACATTTAGCCAGCAGCTCTACTGAAGTTAAGAAAATGGGGAAGGAAGAGAATGAACATTTAGGCTCAGTATTTTGCATACACAATCACCTTCTCTTTCCATGGTCCTATGTGGATGTGATGGTTCTCATTCAACTAATGAGGATGCTATGGCTCAGAAAGATCAAGTGACTTTCCCAGGAACCAAGAAGAAAGTGGCAGGTCCTGAACTCCAACCCATGTTTCTGAGTCTCTAACATTGTTGTTCTTCCTTCCCCAGGCTGGGAAGAGAGTGTTTTGTCTTTGTAACCCACAGAAGCCTCGGAAAATCACAGCAGATGGAAAGACAGAGTCTGTATCTCAGGAGACTGCCTAGCTGACTCCAAGAAAGCCCCTCTATCCTCATGCTAAGTAGCTTCTTGTTCCTGTGACAGCAAACCCCACAACTGTGACCCTGCAGCTGCCACAGGGTCCAGTTTTCTGTATGCCTGGTCAGAGGTGGCGGTAGTGGTGGTGGTTTGGGGACCGGGGGAGGCAGGGACACAGAGAGAGTGTGAGAAGGAGCCTGTGAACAATGATGTGGTAGATGAGGGGATCATCTTCTACAACATGCCCGCTTCTGTGCTGGACTACAGTTGGAGAACTGAGGGAGAAATATAACATTCACTGAACACCTACTAGGTACCATGCCTAATGTTAAGCATGCATATATATATGTATACACAGGTAGGCAACGTAGCCCCTTCTTCTGTGAAGAAGAAACTGAGGTTCCTAGGGGCTCAGGGACTTACCCAATATTCCAGAGCTGATGTAGCCCAAGGCTGGGCTGACTCCAGAGATTCTTTGTGAATAACATAAAAGTTTCCCATAGGAAAAGCTACTGTCTCTACAAAACTGTCCTTCCAGCTGGCAGAGAACCATCCCAACTGACCTGGCCCAGCGAACCACGTGACTAGGCACCGACCTCTAGACACCATTCAGAAGCAGCTAAGCTGTTCAAAAGCCATGGAGAATTCTGGGCAAGTGGCAGCCTTCACTAGATGAGCATTTTTGTTTTCTCCTCAATATATTTTTCCTTTTCCCTCATGGCATGGAGATTTCTGTTCCACCGTCTCCAAATCTGGTGCTACCTCCACTGTTGGCACAAGGGTAGGAGTAGAAGTTCTTCAGAGCAGAGCTGGGTTCTTTAACGATTCAAAGAGACTGAGGCTCAGCAGTGATGGGAGAGGCCTTCGCTGGGAACATCTTTTCTTGGAGAAAGACTTTCATTCATTCATCAAATATTTGCTAAGCACCTCCAACATCCCAACCTCAGTTAATGGCAATATGGAGCTTTTGTTTTGGTGGAGAGATGGTAAATGAAGCAGCAAACACAAAAGACATGAGGAGCTATGATAGAAAGTGGCTTTGAGCAGGAGCAGAGGTAAGTAGACAGGAGGACTTGTCTATGCTGGGGGCGGTAGTCAAGGAAGAATTCTCTGAGAAAGTGATACTTGGTCGAGGACCGAGATAACTAGAAGAAGCTAGCCATGCAAAGACCTGCGGCAGAGCAGTCCCAGCAGGAGAAGTGCAAAGCCCTGAGGCAGGAAGGTGTCAGCTTTTTCCAGGAATACCAAGAAGGCCAGTGAGTCAGAGGCTGGGTTAGCAGGGAAGGGAAGATGAGATCAGAAGTTGGCAGGGCAGGTAGAGTAGGCTGTGCAGGCCTCAGCAAGGAGTTTGGTTTTTATTCTGAGTGTTCTGGGAAGCCACGGGAAGGTTTTAAAGAAGGGAATGACAGCAGCTGATTTACATTTGTAAAAGATCTCTCCAGCTGCCTGGTAGGGAATGGATCACAGAAGGGCTAGCAGGGAGGCTGAGCAGAACCTGCTGAGTAAGAGGGGAAAGTGGCGTGGACTAAAATGCTAGAAGTGGAAATAAAGGGCAGTGGAGACAGATCCAGGCAATGGGGTGTTGGTAAATGCTTAATGACTGGCTCTCTAGCGGAAAAGCCCTGTTTGCCTATTTCTATGGTATAAACATTCTTACTGTGGCATACTTTAAGCTAGCAATGTGGCATCATTGAAAGCAGAACTGGGAAGAATGGTGTACAAGCAACTCTTGAAGCTGGTGTGAGCTGCCAATTCCAGTACACAACCAGGTTCAGGGGTAGACTTGATGAGGCTTGCTAATGGACTGGCTACGGGAGTGAAGAAAACGGGGGAATTGACGGGGACTCCTAGGACTGGGACTTGAGTATTGTGAAGCACAGAGAAGCCACTTCCTGAATCGCTGGCCTCTGCTCATTCCCTGGCTTCTGGACTCCTGAAAGGCAGTGGGCTATGGGGAAAAAGCACACCCACCAGGTCCTGGGCTCCCTCAGAGCTGATCACAGGCCTTAGTCCTCCCTGTTTCTCACCCAGCACTCAGCCTGGTGCACAGACAGAATTTAATAAAGGGCAAATGCAAGAACAAATGAGTAACCTCAGTTTCCTCACCTGCAAAACGGAATGTCAACATTAACACCCTCCAAGGGTAACTGTGAGAATCAAATGGGAAATAACATAACAGCCAGCAGAGTTGAGAGCTACGTGGTCCACAGGCATAACATCAGGATCCTCAAATTAACCCTGTGAAGTTTTACTATCCCTCCTGGCAGATGAGGAAAGGAGGTTCGAAGCCATTAAGCTATGTGTCCAAACCTGTGCAGCAGAGCTGGGATTCAGACAGCCCTAAGTGTCAGATGACATTCTCCGCACCCGGGGCCACCCCAGACAAGGCCAAGGGCTGGCCAGTTTCTGCTTTCTTATGAGGAGCAACAGAGCCACATGCGGTCATGAGGATATGTCGGCCATCCCTGCCTTGCCAAGATTTGCAGATGAAACAACACAAATAAAGTGAAACTCAGGCAAGAGTTGAGAACCAGGTGTTTCCCTCTCCTGGCCAAGAAGGAGGGAAAGAGAGGTCTTCCTTGGGAGCAGAAGAGGATCTGCTTGCCCTCTTTAGATAATGATTCAGAGTTAGAGAACCGTGTAGGGATGGAGGCACGGCTGCCTTGCCGGGAAAAGCCCTGGTTGTGCTCAGCATAATGGCGAGTGTGTTCCCCTGGTGGAGACGGGCTGACCTGTCTCTGACTGGTAAGTGGACTTTTTTTTTTTTTTTTTTTTTTTTTTACCCCTTTGCAGAGCCAGCATTTTTTCCCAGGCTGATGTAGATAGAGGAGCCCAGGCCTTGGAGCAAGAGTCTTGAGTTTAGACTCCACTCCTACTACTCACAGCTGTGTGACCCTTAGCTAACGGCTCATATAAGCAACCTGCGCCTCTGTTGTTGCCGTATCTATAAAATAAAGGCACAACAGAGTCCTTGTCTCAGTGGGCTTCAGGGAGGCCTGGGTGGTGCTCACAGGGTGCAGTAAGAGGACAGCTGGGGCACCAACCACAGTGACCATGCCTTTCCACTCTGTGGAGGGGCATGACCATGCTCCCCAACATCTACTGGATACAGTCTAAGGAAAACAAAGAGCAGGAGGGAAAGCATCCCCTCAACTCACTTCTAAATGTTATACAAATAAATGTAAGTGACACATTAGCTCCCTCTCTCCCTGAGAAGGCTATAAATTGTCGGAACCTAATGGCCCTGGTAAATCACAGTGCTTCCTGCAACCCCGGGCAGGGGAGCCTCACAGGGACTGAGAGCTCAGCCTGCCAGCCTCCCTGTTCAGGTGGGGGCTCCAGACAGCATCTTTTCTTTGCCATGTAATGGCTCTAGTTCCAGCAGCCTCTGCTACTCATGCAGAAAGGACACTTATTCTGAAATCACAGTTGTCAAAGTCTGTCAGGTTTTGGTGCTCAGATGCACCACAGCACAAATCCAATCAGCCAGAGGAGACAATGATTTGCATTACAAGAGGATGTTTTGTTTTAATAATAATAGATGCTGTTCACAGAGCATGTACTCAATGCCGGGCACAACTCTGATCCTCAAACAACCTGTAAAGTAGTTTTGATTACTATCCCCATTTTATAGCAGAGAAAACTGAAACCAGAAAGGTGAAGAAAGTTACTAGCTAGAAAGCAGCAGAGCTGGGACATGAGCCAAGGTAGCCCAATGCCAGAAGTCAAACCCTCAGCTATCTAGGCTGCCATTTCAGTCCCGCAGTGCAGGAGTGGTTTAATTCCAGATTACAGACTGGAATGTAAGGCTAAAATCCTAGAATTTAGTGTGAAAGATTAAGGCTACAAACCAAATGGTTTCAGAGGCCAGAAGGCAGGTCTGTTCTCTGTCTCAGCCCCATGTGGCCAGGTGAAAATGACGGTCCAGTCATCACATCTTTCATCTTTCTTTGTAATTAAGTTGAACAACTTGAACTGTCATGTGAAATCTCTTTAAAAAAAAAAAATAAGGCCAACCTTATGCCGGCCCACCGAAATCCATCTGGGGGCTAATTGTGGCCATGGGGTAGCAGTTTGCAACCTCTGCTCTTTGCAACCTCACAATTTATAAGCTCTCTTCCCTTCTCACCCATTGCCTCATTTTGTTTGGATATCCAATGTTGTTATTCCCCCACTTCACAGATAAATAAACTGAGACTAAGAGCTTAAGTAGACTATATATCTTTCCATGAGTGATCATTACAAAGTATTGAATATTAAGGACCTTGAATATACTGTCTGCACCTCTACATTGTCCTGGCTAAGCATCTCACAACTTCTGCTTGCTCTCCTCCTCCAGTGCCAGGGATCTCCCTCCTATGACAGCAATGTGAATCATTTGTAAATTGTTCTAGTCTTTAGAAAGTCACCTAAATTTCAACCTGCCTGTCTCACTCTGAAACTCTGGAGGTATACCCAATTCCCCTTCTACATGACAGGATTTGCCAACCATCAACAGTGAATATAGCAGGGGAACAAGGTAGAAATTTCACTGAACACCTCCAGGGCAGGAAGTTCAGTGTTGAGTCCTTACCATACTTTTATTCACTGAATCCTTAGAAGAGCACAACACAGTAGCCTTCCCTATCCCGATATGCAATGATGTTCAGGGAGACTGAGTATCATCCCCAAAGTCAAAGTTACTATATGATAACGAGAGCATTCAAAACAAGGTCTGTCAGATTTCATAGCCTGCCCATTCATCCATCCATCCACCTATCCATCCATCCATCCATCCAACAAACATTCACTGAGAACCTACTATGTGCCAGACACTGCTCTGGACACTGAAATATAGATACAACTTCCCCCTACCATGCCACTTCCCATCATCTTCTTTTTTAGGCAAAAATACCTGGGGTCTTTCGCTTAATCTTTATGTGGTTGGTTTCCACACCATTCCTCTTTCCCAGGTTGTTTGAATGAACATGTGTCAACATCCCTATTATCCAGAATGGAAAGTGATCTTTGAGCAGAGCCCAGACAGGCACGTGGCTAGGAGTGACCCATCCCTAACTTAGGGCTCTCTACTTTTACGGACAGAGCCTATGCACATAACAGTTTCTGGCGGCCTTCCCACAAGCAGCTTTCCAACCAAAAGCATAACAATTGTTTTCACAGCTGCTGCTACTAAATCATGTCTGGTCTTGAGATATTGGGCTTGAAGGCCTAAGAAAAATGAAACTACACCTAATATCTACTAAGCCAATTGTATGTAGTAAAGATTTTATCAAAGTCTTACATTTTGTATTACTATTTGCATTTTCCAGCAATTAAAAAGTAAGACTCAAAGAGATGAAGTGACTTGTCTATGATCATCTAGCCAGTAAGCCATGGAGCCGGGATGTGAACTCATGGCTGTCTGGCTCTAGAGCCTGTATTTTCCCTAATGGGTTTCACACTTGTACCTGTTCAATTTCCTCTCCCTTGAAAAGGGCTATTGCTCTGGACTATTGTCTCTGATCTAATAACCTGACAATATATTCTGCCTTTTCTAGCACACAGAATGATCTGTCTAAGTCATCTGTAGTTCATGAGCACAGCAACACCGAGCATGGCAAACATCATTGACTACCTAACTGGGCTTGTAGGAGAGAGTGAACGGAAAGAGAGCCCCAACAAAAACAAGCAACAGAATCAAAGAGCAGGTCCCAGCCGCCTTCCAGGTGAAGAACTGCTGCTGAGCAGGTGAATGCCTAATAGTGTCACATACAGTCTGGCAGGATTCAGCTGGACCTCAGTGTGGGCCCATCTGGAGATCTTCAATGATGTCTGAATGTGATCGACCTGGGCTGAGGCTGAATGCCCTGACCTAGACCAGGTGCCAGGAGATGCCTGTACATCCACAGCAAGAGATACGAAAGAGCAATTATCACAGCAGACTTCAACCTAGAATTTCAGTCTGCAGGGTCCCCTCCCTGAGCCACCCTTCCTCTATTCCACAAGCACACAGAGCCCTGAAAAACCTTTCCATGGCTGCCCAGCACTGTCAGGGTAAAATCCCATTCTCACTTCACATTGCTAGAGGCTCCTCATAGCTTACAGGGGCATCCCTTGCCTGTCTCCAACCATCCCCAGGAAAAAACCCTATTTGTAGCTTAGTATTTTGCAAGATATGTTCAAAGAAACCCTATTCCTACAAGATAGTCTAAATGTCCTGAGACATCAGTAAGTCTAGGAAATGCTGCCAACAATGTTATCTTGAACAATCACAATGAATGTTAGCATGTTGCATATAACTGAGAAATCCTATCATAAAGAGATCCGTTTCACTTTAAGCCTGAATTTCTTATTCTATAACGGAACTCCTAATCTGAGTAACACCCAAGGGAAAGAGGTTTGGATTAGTCCGTGATATCACCAACTTCCCATGATTTCTTTCATGCCTTTGGGGTGCTACATCATACTGTGCCCTCCAACAAATGTGTTATTCTTCTTTCATCACCTGCAAAACTTATATTCATTCAAGGCCTAGCTCAGCTTACAACTCCTCTGAAAAATATTCCCGAAAATTCCAGGCTTGGTTTTGTTCTTGCCTTGATGATAGCACTTATCACAGGATTGGTTACAATCCTATTTCCTTTTAGAGCGGGAGCTCCCGGAGGACAAGGATTGGGCATGGTTCTTTTCTAGAAATGCAAGTGTATGGCATAGTTCCAGGTTGATGTGGTTCAAGCTGGTTCTGCTACAGAACCTGACAGGTCTCCTGCCACCATGACTGGGGAAAGCTCCCGTCCCTTGGCAAGGCAACATGATCAAGGCAATAGCTGCTATGCTCCAAGACAGCCAATAGGTCACTTCAGGAAGATTCAAAATAGATGCCATCCTGCTACATCACTTGGCGTTGCTAGGAAACAGCTAGTTTGCTACAAGGCAGGTTGATTAGCATTGCGGAGAAGACATAAACTAAGAAGTGGCTGTATCTTCTCAACCTGGCCAAACCAACCGTCAGTACATTTGTATCAGTTTTTTGCATCAATTTCATATTCAGCTTAGGGGGAAAGGCAAAGTTTGAAGTCAGGATTGAAGACTGCAGATCCTTCTCAGAAGACACCAGAGCAGCTCTGATGTATGGGAGTGACTCTATAAGCACCGAGACCAGAAAGGGACAGAATTAATTCATAAGGTCTGCTCCACCTCAGTCTTTCACATAATGCCTGTGTGCCTCTTGGCTCAGGAGAAGCCTAGAGGGGACACGGTCTGGGAAAATGTTTTGCACAAAGACGAGAGACTTAACTCCCCTGACTGAGTTATAGGAGCCCGCGGGTTGCAGTGACTAATTCTGCCTGAAAGATATGGAGAGGTTGCCTAGAGGTCTCAAAGGCTAACTGGGAATCACCAGACTAGCATGGGATGAGCTCTTACAGACAGCAAACCACTCCCTAACTTTCAAGTGGGCCATCTGGGGACCACTTCCTCTAAGAAGCTCTCTTTGCTGATTCCCTGTCTAAGCTCCCTGAGCAGTGTGCTAGATGCTTTCATGGGGGTTGTCACTGTCTAGAGATAAGGAAGCTAAAGCTCAGGGTGATCACCCTATGAGTCAGTGGCAGGCCTGGACTTGAATCCAGACCTCACTAACACGTGTGCCATGAAGTCAGCTAGATCTGAACTAAATAGGAAAAAGCAAATGTAATTTTTAATCTTTGAATATTTTCCCCCCTCCAATATGGAAAAGTGTCTTGAGGCATGGGAGGGAGGTTTGGTTTGGTCCATAGAGCCCAAATTGTGTAGTCAGGGCATCTGATTCCACATTTGCTCTGCCACTAACTAGCTGCATTGCTTTGAGCAAATCCCCGTCCTCCTCCAGGCCTTTAGCTTCTGATTGGTTAAATATGAATAACAAGAGCCATCTTGCATACTTACTTCCCTAGGTATTAGATGACAGAGAAAAAAGTATTAAATGATAGAGGTATTAGATAATTGAGGAAAAAGAGTCTGTTATAAAAACTATAACAGACTATGCAACAGTCAGCACACAGTATATGTTCAGAAAGAATCGGCTGGTTATGTGCTTAGAAGCTATTACCACAATGCAATAAGGAACCTAGAGAGCCAGGATTGGGCTCCCATTTGCTTTCTACCACTTTGAGCAAATTACTTAATCTCTCTAAGCCTCATTACTTCCATCTGCAAAATGGGAATTATAATGCCGCTTTGAAAATATTGCTGTGAACATGCAATAATTAAGATATGTAAAGACCCAGGCCCAAAAGGATGTAACATATTTGAGTTTCTCTCTACCCCTCTGCCCTTTTTCTAGAACCATTAGAAGGCAGAGACATCCTGCTAGCTGTCTGTCACTCCTGCTGGCCAGTGGCCCGGGAGGCCCCCAGTTGCTGGGATTGGGCAGTGCGCACATCGACATTTACTGAATTGTGCCCTGCAGGATGAGACAAACTAATTTCCAAGGCTGAGACCCAACCCCACTCAGGGGCACAGCATGGAGCCACTTTGAGAAATCCACATTCAAGGCACAGTCTCCCCAGGCCCCAGGGAAATGCAATAGCCAAGGGGACAAGGAGGTTACCAAGCTAACTGTTCCCGATTAAAGCAAATGGCCTAGAGCCAGCAA